>NC_140248.1:21060385-21157885 GCF_949987555.1 Borostomias antarcticus
CCTGAGAGAGAGAGAGAGAGAGAGGGAGAGAGAGAGAGAGAGGCTCTGTCAACCCTGAGAGAGAGAGAGAGAGAGGCTCTGTCAACCCTGAGAGAGAGAGAGAGAGAGAGAGAGAGAGAGGCTTTGTCAACCCTGAGAGAGAGAGAGAGAGAGAGAGAGAGAGGCTTTGTCAACCCTGAGAGAGAGAGAGAGAGAGAGAGGCTCTGTCAACCCTGAGAGAGAGAGGTTCTGTCAACCCTGTGAGAGAGAGAGAGAGAGAGAGAGAGAGAGATAGAGAGAGGTTCTGTCAACCCTGTGAGAGAGAGAGAGAGAGGTTCTGTCAACCCTGTGTGTGTGTGTGCGGACCAACAACCTGCAGTCAGCTGTTGTATCAGGTGGGCAAGGCAACCCCCCTTCCCCACCCCACCACACACACAGTCACACACAAACACACACGCACACACACTCACACATGCACACACACTCACACATACACACACACAACACGCAAACACAACACATTACATTACAGTAATTTAGCACACATGTTTATCCAAAGCGATTTACAATAATTGCATTTAACGTACTGAGTCAGTGTACTACTACTCACCAGAAGTGTGGCTCCTTTCTAAACAAGTGACTAAGAGCATAATATGTGATATCTAGTGCAAACTACAAATGCAATAGGTGCTTAAGAGATCCTGGTAATACTTCTTGGAGAGGTGAGTTATGTAGGGCTTGGCTGTAGGGCTTGACCATGGCCTGGAGGTAGGAGGGAACTGTTGCTTTCATTGCCCTGTAGGCCAGTACCAGAGTTTGGGAGCCAGTGGGAGCCAGTGCACATACACATCTGTAGTCCCATCAGAGAGAGGGAGAGAAAGATGCGAGAGAAAGAGAGAGAGAGAGAGAGAGAGAGAGAGGGGGGGGGGGGTAAACCCTTGGGGACAGTTTGGGCAGCTTCTGGGCTTTGTTTGTGGTTAATCACTCAGACTCACGGAGGGGATGGTGCACCTGCAGCCGCCGGCTCTCTCCTCTGTCAGTCCTCCGCTCACGTGTGATGAGTAGCCACAGTCAGAGCGCAGGAAACACCGGCACACATGCGCCTCTGTCAGCGCCCTCTCTCTCTCTCTCTCTCTCTCTCTCTCTCCCTCTCTCTCTCTCTCTCTCTCTCTCTCTCTCTGCCTACTGCACAGCACGCCACTCGGAACACCTGCCAAGAACGATATACCCCACTATGTTACCCGCGTAGAGCCTACCTGGGCCTAGTTCACCTTACACTTTCAGATTGTGGTTATCTCTCACTCCTCACGCTGGACAGATTGAAATTCCCAATTATTTGATCACTCTCTGAACCTACTGGCCTATACTCAATGGCTCATTCGAAATGCTTCGTTAAAATAATTAGCAGCGGGCCTATATCATAGCCTATATTGCGTTTACAGACGACATTTAGAGATGTTTCTACCTCTTTAACATTTTCTGACGTCATGCTGATGCAGATCTCTGAAAAAGACTTTACAGCCTAGACGAATACAACTGCGCCGACTAAGGGCAAAAAATATATTTCAGAATGATTTCGCAGTCTGATAACACGTTCCCCTCCCGTTGTCTTCACAGTGGTTTAAAGCATGACGGTGCTCTCAAATCATGGGAACGAGCTGCAACATATGAGCTGCTGACAGTAATACTGAGGCAGAGCGAATATGGCACAAATAGGAAGTGCCCGTGTCGCGCATTATAGGCTGTGGATCCGATTGAACCTGAGTATGTCTGTGTTTTCGAGAGAGATAGTGTGCGCCCGCGCACGCGTGTATGTGTGTGTGTGTGCGCGCGCGCGTGTGTATGTGTGTGTGTGTGCGTGTGTGAGAGAGAGAGAGAGAGAGAGAGAGAGAGAGAGAGAGAGAGACGCGGCACCTCTTCTGAGGCAGCAGCCGAAGATTCTTCACAAGTGAAGCATTGATGGATCTGTCGGGGCTTCAAAATAATTGACATCATTACAATCCTGTAAAAGTAATTATGATATACCAAGGGGGGGCACGACGAAGCGGAAGATCCATTCATTGCCCCCTTTTGTAGCTGATATAAAACCAACAACGAAGTAGTCTGAGAGGGAGACAACGCAGAGGAGAGGTCTGAAACCCACCCTGTGTTTTATTTTATTCTGTCAAATAATTAGGCTTAATGTAGGCCTCCACAGCACATTGAAAGGGTGGCACCTTGGAATCACCATGGAGAGACGGAGAAAAGACGAGGTTACATTGCGCTGAGTTTGTAGCTAATGCGTTATACGCATTTGTTTTTGCTGTTGTTTTATTTTATCCTCTGCTTTTCTTCTACGTGATCAAAAATGTGGTAAGCTATCTGTCGACAGGAGGGTGTTATCAGAAAGAGGATAGAGAGAAGGAGGGGGCATCAAGAGGTGTTCTTTTTTTTGGAAAGGAGCGACAACCCGACACCGAGAAGGTGAATTGGTGGTAAAAACCTGCGACACGTTGGTTTTATGTGAAATAATCCTGCAAAAGAAAGAAATGGCGTAAAACATAATCTGAAAAGGCAAGAGAGGGGAGAGAGACGCATCTTCCGAGGAGACCCATATCCTGACGGTTATCATACTGGGGATATTTTGGTAAGCCTATTCCTGCGTTTTATAATAGCCTACTATTTCATTTCATACATAGCCTTCGTTTTTGATGTGTGCGCAAGCTGTGTGACGCTGTTGCTCTCTGTTGCTGATTCGCATGTATTGATCCTGGCGCACTGTCACCGTTGGGAAATGAGATGTCTATCGGTAAACGTGCAGGCGAATTTGTGTTAATGTACAACGTTTTCCTTCGTTTGAACGCTGTATAGCCTATTACAGTGGTCTTCGCCTGTTGATAAACTGTCGGTGTCTTAGATTTTGACTGGAACATAGCTTGCTAGTTTATCCGCAGAGCAACCGGCGGTATGGTGTCTTTCAGCCTTTCTCGAGAATATATGCTACCAAGACAGTCTGCATCCGATTTGATTTGAATCAGGACATGATCAGATGATAGCCTTCGGTGAGTGCACTGAAGCTCCTGTATGAGTCGGCCCAACTGGCCGCTCTCATAAAGCGAGGAGCCATTTAGGAGCTTAATTGCGCCCATCGCCAGCCCCGTTGGTTACGTACTGGAGGGGATTGATTTATTTTTTCACTTGATGGTTGTGTGTGTGCTCAGAGTGCGCTGACATCTCCAGTCATGGCGGTCAAATAGCATAGATTGCCTAGTGTTTAATATTTGATGATATTATGTAAAAGTGATTGATGGTGATAATTGATAATTCACTAAACCACAGCAATCAAGCACGCACGCACGCACGCACGCACACGCCAGACACACACACACAACACACACACACACACACACAACACACATGCACACACGCACACACACACACACACACACACACACACACACACACACACACACACACACACACACACACACACACAGGTATGTCCAGTAACACATAGGAGCGTGCATTGTGACTATGCAAGCACACACTGTGATCCGAGGAGAGGCACATTTATATGCAGTGCTGGTTGAGTAGTTCTCAGTCAATGGAGGAATTCAGCAGAGACAAGAGGACCTCTGTTCTGATGGAGGTCGTGGAGACGCCTGTACTCTGGCCTAGCCCTCTTAATGACTGGGGATCGGCCTTTGCTCTCCCCAGATCTTAATGACCGGCTCCTTATCAGACTGAGCTCTGCACAGTGACTCCGGGTCAATATCGTTGCACGTACCGTACAGCCTATAGATGTAGTCGAGATGGATGAACGTTGGAGTGTTGAATACAGCACCAGCTACAAGCTACAGAGTTACGGAGGCGGAGCCGACAGAGTATGGGGTCTGTCCACCATCCTCTGGCTGCTGAAGTCGATTCGTCTTCGTGCATATTCATGGAGTCGTCTCCACCTATGTGCACAAGCGTGTACATGGCTCCCCTCATCCTGCCTAAAACCAACAGGCTGTGGCTAACGTCAGCTCCTCTACAGCCTGGCCACGCGCCAGCAGCGGCGCCTGCACGCCGTGTCAGAGCGCCGCGATCACATCAAAAGACGACGCGCAAAGGAGGGAGAGAGAGGAGCCCGAGGGACCGCTCTCACCTGTGAGGCACCCTCATTACTCACACTTTGAAATGCTCGCAGCACAAACACTGTGTTTTCATTTTCTCAGATTCGAGTTGCACCAGGACCTGTTGGGTGGGGGGGGGGCACTATCTCCTCTGTGCAGGTGGGGGGGATTCCCACTTTGCACCGTGCGGTTCTGTGTATTCAGTGTTTGGTTGAGCTGTAGGCGAGAGCCGTTATGGCGCTACGGGGACGGCCGTGCAGGCGAAGGGCCCGCCGAGGCCGCGTGGTCATCCTGGACGGGGCCCTCCTTCCTCCGACCAGATGAATGATGAACTGCGGGCCGCTGGGAGGCTTTGCTCTGACCCCTGAGTGCGCGCTCCTCCATGGCGCCTGCCTGTGTGTGTTGTGTCTGACGGAGGGACAGCCTGCGGGCGCCCACTGCAGCTGGGCTCCAATTTAAATCATGAGGGGCGAAGAAGAAGGCAGTGTGGAGCCTCGTACACACTCCATTGTCGTGGTTTAGACTTAGTTCCCCAGCGTGAGGAAGACGTAGCGGTGGTAGTTTGGTTGCTGGTGTTCTCTATCCCCTTTCCTTTTAGGTCCCGAGTTCAAGTTTCTCACTGTCACTCATTTTCATTGTCAAGTGCGATGTTGAAAAAGCAGGCGCATGAAGGTACTTTTTTTTTTTTTATGTGAAGATAAAGAGTGTTTTTAGAGGACGATTCATGCGCCACATATGCGCGTGTGCGTGCATGCGTCTGAGTGTGTGTGTGTGTGTGTGTGTGTGTGTGTGTTCAGTGCAGTGTGAGCCATGTCTTTTCTCTGCTGCACATCAAGGTCATTTTTCTTGCAGCTCCCTTTCCCAAGCAGCTCATCCCACAGTCCTCTCTCACACACGTCAACCTGGTATTAGTGCAGCCCTTGTCTTATATTAAGCTGACCTCGGTGCAGTTCGCTCCTAGTACAGGAAATCTCTGTACAGTTTTCTCCTGCGCATACAAATTATGTCGGTACAGTCTGCTCTCTCGCAGGCAGCTGATCACAGTGCACCACCTGACCTGTGCGCCACCTCAGTGTAGCAAAGCTGTAATTTCCCCCCCATTTTATTTCACAATTTGTAAGATTCACAGTCCCAGCCATACAAATCTCTGATGTGTGTGAATCATCCAGCGGGTTTGACAGCGTTCTCAAGGTAAAAGCTATATTTCAGCAGCCGCCTGTTACTTGCCAGGTCCAAATGCTCCCAACGTGGCCTAGTGAAGCGCGTTCATTCCCCCAGATGGGTGATGTGCCTAACCCCCGAATCCCCGCAACGTGGCCCAATGAACCTGGCTAATGTTCCTGGACAGGTTGCAGAGCTGCTCTGGCTGGGAGGAGGGTAGGGGCTGACCCCCAGCTGTGCTGTAGCTGCCGAGTAAGGATATTCCCCTACCCACTCCACTGTCTGGCCTTTCTACAAGAGCTACTGACAGGCTAGGGAACTGGCACTAGTACTATTCAAATCTGAGGAGGCATTGGACTTTTTGATACAAGATACAGTAGATACAGCTATCTATCCTCTGCGGCTAATGCTGTGTGGAAGCTCATGGCCTTCCAATGAAAATGTAATTTGTCAATGTCTTTGTCCCCCGTACACAATGTGAAAGGATTGTACAGAACTATTTCTTGTTCACCCCCACACTTCATTATAATTAGCCTCTTGACACTGTGCCCGGGATGAGGTCAAGGAGTCCCTTCTACACATCCTGGTTACCAACCCATGGATGTATTAAAAGAACTGGATGTGGCATTGAAAGATGGCCGCCCATTAATTCCAGTGAAAGTTGCTCACCCACCTCATACTGTATGATTGAACATGAGATTCTTACTTCCTGCAGGCCACTGCACATAGGGGTAAAACAGGGTTGTGTTTTTCTTGGTCCAGCCTTTTTCACCTAGACATACTGTACATGGGGAAAGAACACAGCTGTAAACTCTCTTGGTGGCTTCTAAAGAACAGTTGATCCAATGATTTGAAGTTGGATTAAAGAGTTGTTTTTGACTTTGAGCGATACCCAGAAAAAAAATAACTACAATATGGGCCTTACGTATCTACTTAAGTTTTGCACTTATAAAAACGTGTGCAAAGGCCTTTTATATGGCGAATTATATGTCAGAACGCCAACTAACACCTCGGTGAGTTTCTTGTCTTTGAAATTGAGAGTTTAACATGTTTTTTGAATGATTTTTCAAGGTGCCCACCCACATCCATTGTATGACCAAAACGGTGGAAGAGCAATTATCAAACTTTATCTAAAGTGCTAGTTTTGTCAACGTTTTGATCTGAACCATTGTATATGATCATAAGTAACCTTAACACAGGGCTAAACATGCATTTTCCCTTTACTACTCCTTTAACCTTGCCCATCCTTAAACAGAACCAAAGCTCAGTTCATATGTCACGTTCCTTTTTAGGTGATAGCGCGTGTCCCCTAGAGCCCTTCCTCATGATTCCAGTTCTGTACCCAAATACTCCCAGGTAGTGCAGATACAATGCGGCCCATATCCGCATGAGGAACATCATTGACCGCACCTTTGGCGTGTTGCAAAACAAAATAATAGTTAAGCCTACTGCTTTTGCATTTTCGCTCCTCTTCCATGGTGCAATTGTTGGATACAACACGCAAACCCCCTCATTTAAATAGGGCTGTCTTCAACTAAACGTGCAATCTGAAGGACTGCCGACGCAATTGTGTGCTCTTTATTTGGTTATCTTAGTAGATAAGGCCCTATGTCTCCGGGAACAAAAATGTTGACCCCAAATGTGTGGCGTGACTTGTAATACCGAGCTTGGCCACTGCGCTCAAATTGCTTCCCGGCCTCAGAGCTGTTCCTGGGGGCTTTGCACCAACCTCATGGACATTCCTCTGCTGTGTGTCACCATTGATTCACATGAGGATGCAGGAATGGGTCCACATGCCTTATCTCTAACATTAATTACAGTTATAGCTCTGCCCCTTGTTGGCTTCCTTTTATTTACCCCTGACATTTCAGACATGGTGGAGACCGATATGGGGATGGACAGGACATGAGGACATTGTTTTTAAGCACCAGACATATTGTTTGTAATGCTGTGCTCAGTATGATCCCATTTAATGGTTCTCTTGTGTGATGCAGGGGTCAATAGTCTTCATGTAAGTGGATCCTGTGGGTGTCTAGACCAAAATGCCAAAGACAATGTCCCTTTGCTTGAGGCATTAGGTAAGAGAACAAACGGACAAACAGGAAAGGAAAGGAGTTATGGGAGAACCTGCTCATGGTGGTTTGTTCAGGATGAATCGCCTGCAGGTTTCGGGGAATAAATGCATTTTCAGGTGAAGTACTAAGGTCTTTCTGGGGAAAAAGGGGGGATTCGTAGCAGCTAGAGTAAACAAAAAAAACTATGCAGAGTATCTTTGCTTTACTGAAAACCATCTTTAATTATTCATTTGTTTGGAGAATCAGATCACAGCTGGACCACATTGCTGCAGCAGTTTAGGGACTGGGTTTCAGCAGTGGTGGAGGACAGACTGAAGCCAAACAAACAAACAAACAAACAAAAAGACACAAACCAGATGGGAACTGGATAGCCAAGCACACAAAGACTATTTAGTATAGTATAGTATAGTATAGTATAGTATAGTATAGTATAGTATAGTATAGTATAGTATAGATCTATTGAGTATTGATTCAGAGGAGTTGAGACAGAGGACACACAGGTATTATTAGCCTTTTTGGCATTTCTGCAGCTCAGATTCATCACATCGGGTCTTCCACCTGGACACACATTTTTTTTCACCCCTAATTAAGCAGCAACATTGTACCCAAGCGATGTACATGTCAGTGGGCCTAGCTTACCTCAAGCTCTCAGAACCGAGCCAGGGTTATAGAGTGGAACCATTCTGGAGTGTGAGATGTAATGTATTTAAATTGTGTGAAGCTCCCTGAAGGTGAGCATCTGGCCTCTCAAATTATGATGCATAGCATAACAAGCGTCTTAACTAATGCAGGATATGAACCATTTATCAAAAGGAGCTTTGTTTTGGCTGCTGTGCAGGATCAGGGCCTGGGACAGTGTACAGCGCCCCACACCATACCTCATCAAAGGCTTTATTGGTTTTGTTTTACAAGTTCATTTCCAACCAATTATGGATGCAGGGATGATCGTAAAAGGATGTATTGATTGTTTATTTTAGATTAACACTGGGTGCCCTTGGGACAAATGATTATGATTGGGAGGCCGCTGTCTTTCTCATAACTCATCTTACCTAATCACTCCACGCCCTGACACCCTACTCACAAGTTTATCTCTGCATCATCCTCTGCCTCTCCCCATTCCACCTCTACAAACCCTGTACCCCCCCCCCCATTCCACCACTACAAACCCTGTACCCCCCCCCCCCCATTCCGCCTCTACAAACCCTGTACCCCCCCCCCATTCCACCTCTACAAACCCTGTACCCCCCATTCCACCTCTACAAACCCTGTACCCCCCCCCCATTCCACCTCTACAAACCCTGTACCCCCCCCCCATTCCACCTCTACAAACCCTGTACCCCCCCCATTCCACCGCTACAAACCCTGTACCCCCCCCCCCATTTTACCTCTACAAACCCTGTACCCCCCCCCCCATTCCACCTCTACAAACCCTGTACCCCCCCCCCATTCCACCTCTACAAACCCTGTACCCCCCCCCCATTCCACCTCTACAAACCCTGTACCCCCCCCATTCCACCGCTACAAACCCTGTACCCCCCCCCCCATTTTACCTCTACAAACCCTGTACCCCCCCCATTCCACCGCTACAAACCCTGTACACCCCCCCCCCATTCCACCACTACAAACCCTGTACCCCCCCCCCCACCATTCCACCACTACAAACCCTGTACCCCCCCCCCCATTTTACCTCTACAAACCCTGTACCCCCCCCCATTCCACCTCTACAAACCCTGTACTCCCCCCCCCATTCCACCTCTACAAACCCTGTACCCCCCCCCCCACCATTCCACCACTACAAACCCTGTACCCCCCCCCCCCCCATTCCACCTCTACAAACCCTGTACTCCCCCCCCCATTCCACCTCTACAAACCCTGTACCCCCCCCCCACCATTCCACCACTACAAACCCTGTACCCCCCCCCCCCATTCCACCTCTACAAACCCTGTACCCCCCCCCCCATTCCACCTCTACAAACCCTGTACCCCCCCACCCCCCCATTCCACCTCTACAAACCCTGTACCCCCCATTCCACCTCTACAAACCCTGTACCCCCCCCCCCCCCCATTCCACCTCTACAAACCCTGTACCCCCCACACACACACACACACACACATACACACCTCCCAGTTTGTCCCCCAGCCTGCCTACCGGCCCTCTGTCACCATCCATTCTACTTGCTGGTTCCCTACATGCTCTGCATTGGTCTACACACCTCATTACACACATATCGCTCCTAATGCCGCTCGATCACTCCACATCCCGCACCCTCTCTGTCATCCTCCAGATCACGCCACTCATCTCCAAACCTTATATATATATATATATATATATATATATATATATATATATATATATATATATATGTGTAGCAGTGCGGCTCTGTCCTGCTCCCCCGTGTGCTGCTGACATGTATGTGGCGTGTTCCCGGGGCGTCTCTGTGCTCTCAGCATCTTGCGCAACACGGACTGGTGCTGCAGACATGTTTCACCTCTGACATGTGAAGTTACTCAGCCCCGCTGGCTCTCAGAATGCTTCCAGAACAGCACCGGGTCCAATGTGAAACAAATAGTTTGCTCTGGCAACACTGGCCGACATTGACAGGTAAAAAACAAATGGCAGCGTCTGCTACAGGTGATATACTCTTGTATGATGATCGGATCGTGTTGATGGTATAAAACGAATCCATCAAACACCTTGGTTGGGTCATATAATTTTTTTTATTTTTTTATCTGGCTCGGTTTCAAATCACACTGAGCAGCTGTATTTGAGTAGAGCTCCAAGGGCATGAAGCGTGTACTTGATGAAGGGAGTGACAGGAGGAGTACACACACTCCGCAGGAGGAGTACACACACTCCGCAGGAGGAGTACACACACTCCGCAGGCAGAAACACATCTGATCACAGTTGGCTTCTCACAATCCATGACATCAATCCTTCTCCCCACACATGCTGGTGATATCACTACACTGATAAATCACAATCCCTTTATATAAAAATCACAGTGAAGGGTTTCAATAATACACAGTGACAGCATCTCATGGGTCTATGCATAATATGAGATCAGTGTTAACTGTCCCACTGCAACATACTGATAGCATTAGTGTGCACTTGTGCTTTCATCTGCACCATATGTTTCAGAGGGCATAGATGAATGCCATCCTGGGCCAGGCTATGACATTATGTCGTGACTGGAGAACTCGAGTGATCTGGAAGTGTCCCATATGTTATGACTGGGGTGATCTGGAAGTGTCCCATATGTTATGACTGGAGAACTCGAGTGATCTGGACTTGCCCCATATGTTATGACTGTGCAATGCATAGTTAAACGATGATCGAGAAGTAGCCTGGCAAGCAATGGTAATCCGGTGGATGGAGATTAGCCTACAGGCTCTCTTGCCCTAAAACCGCTTCTCATCATATTAACCAGCAATTTAATTAAAATGTATTTTTAAAGCAATACATCGCAATATTTGAACCTTTACAAATATGTCTGGTGTTAATTCTCCAATTAGATTTACTAAAAGTAAGCTGAATCGTCCAAACAGTCTACTCAGAAAGATAATACATTGACATTTATAACCTTTTAAAACTCGCGCCCCCGGAACATTCAGTCGAACTATTCCGGCATCTATGGATATCATGCGTTTTTTTTGCTCAATGATATCATGGCGGAGGTGAGAAAACCGAAGCGAAACATCATGGAGGAAGCCAGAAAAAGAAAAAGCCAATCTAATAACGTTACCACAGTACGACAGTGCACTTACTCGCAGAGCCTGTAGGGGCGCAGTTCCGAGAAACCCTGAGAAAACTCTATGTATTGCTTTAATATTACAAGAGTGGACCAAGAATTCACTGCATGAAGCGATAGGACTCCGCATTTCCATTTGCATATTTCATTTTATAACGTTCTTTCCCCTGAAGAAGCAGTATATATAAATACTGACAAAACAAACACTGCTTAAATAAATCCTCGTGAGGGCTGATGAGCTGGGCAGCGTGTTAGTCTTTCAGCACCTCTCCCTCGTGGACAGCGACACATTGTAGACAGTCCCGTCTCCAAGGGCGGGCATTTGGGGGCCAGGCCCGCCCACTGAATCAGCTGGGCCCGCCCTGGACGAAACGCGAAAGACATACTAAATCTGTGATGACGGAATGACCCCGGGCTATTCTGCATCTGATTGGCTTACCCTGATATACTTTAACCAATCGAACTCCTCATGCCTAAAACCTGACCAATCTCAACCAAGGAAGGCACCGTATTAGCCAATCCCAGACAGAGTAGGGTAGGTCATTCATTCCGTGCCTTGCGGCCATTTTTGGTAATGTTAACGCCATACTAGTGCAAAAACTTGCACAAATGGGATGAATTATTAATGGATGTCAGAAGATTCAGAAGTAGTAGCGATTGCTCCTATAAGCCAGGGTAAACTTTTTGGGAAAACTTGTTTATTTGTTTGCACAACAGGGATGCCCTTTTTCATGCACTTTGAATCACGTATGATGGACTTGATGTTATTTTTATTTAAAAAGGTTTTACAAAAATGTTTTTGCATATTCTCCATGTAACAGTAATCAACTTATTTTGACAGTTTTGATGAATTCAGAGCAGTGAAGAGACATTCCAAAGATATGGTAATGGTTAGGTAGGTAGGTAGATAAATTCCTGATATCTAGGCCCAATTAACCTTTAAATTTGCATAGTTCTTGTTTTCCGCCAAGATGATCAATGGAAAGCACTCTAGCTCTTCTTTAAAAAAAAAAAAAAAAAAAAAAAATCACATCTCCTATTTGCTATAACTACAGTATAATGCAGTGTGTTACTACATCCAAATATTGCAAATATTTTGTGTTTAGCCTACTTGCTACTTCAATCGGTGTAGAGGTTATATGGGCTGCCAAATAGGTCAATTACTTTCGACTCATTCTTTTTCATTGTGCATAGTTGCACATTGTATCTCCCTATGGCCCTCCTCACGTGTTTTCCTTTCCTACTAATAAGGGAATGAGGCCTTGCCTTCATTGACCCGGGCTATGCTGCTGCTCTATCCCAAACATATAGTCGTGATGTATAATTCAAAATCAAGAAAGAACAAGAAAAGTAAAGAAAGTGCATTATGTTATGTGAAAGGAAACAGAACTTATGTATCACTTAAAGGTGATATAGATAAAAATTGTATGTAGACAAATACATATAATAATAATTATTATTATTATTATTATTATGATTATTATTAAAGGCTAATAAGAATAACAATAATAATAATAATAGTACACACACTTCCACGGAGCTTTTAGAATGGTGTTGAGTTAAACTATTGACCCCCCCCTCCCACCCACCCCCCCCAAAAAAACAAACAACCTTTTTTATTTATTTATTATGATTTTTTTTTTCAGGATAGTCGTAATACTCACGAGAATTGTTACGTTGTTTTTTGTTTTGTTTTTTAATGATTCATCTACATAAAAATATTATCTAAAGTGTATATCACCTTTAAAGCAGGCGAGTCTGGCCAGTCTCATCTCTATACATCCCTATATACAGTAGTGTACTGTACTGTATATCTGTGGTGACAGTGAGCCTGAGTGGTGGTTGGATCCTCCGGGGATACATATCAGCCAAGCCCAACCTCCGACCCCCAAATCAATACGCCAGCACAGCCACTCCAGCACCACTTATCATTCTGTCCATGGTGGGGTCTGGGGGAAGGGAGAGCACAACTGGGCTGTGGACGTGCTAAGTCCACTACGAGACACGCCGTGACTGTGGAGATGTTGTTGCGAGTGAAGAGGATGTCAAGCCTATTCCAGAGCCATTCAGAACATGTCTGGTGTTTGTCTTGAGAGACGGAGATAAAGGGAGATACGTTGTAAAAGCCTGCCGTGGTTTTGGCCGCACTGTGCTTGTGTACGTCTGTTGTCAATGTCCGGGCTGTCTCATATTCAGATGTACTTGATATCTAAGCTACAGTAACATTCATTTTGCTGGATCTACGCAAATGGTACCTATCAAAAACTGCAAAATCAATCCAATAAAATCTGATATCCCAGCATTAGACAGGAACAGAGGGACAGTGTAGGGAAACAAAGTATTAGCATGGGATTAGTCTCTCTCACTCCACTCAGACTGCAACTCCTTTGAAATACTCAATTGGCTTTTTAATGCATGACAGAAGCATACAACAGCATTTTTTAAATACAAAGTAGGAAATATAATATAACCTAATAAGCATCTCTTTCCCTGGGTGAGAGATGAGATATGTGATTTATAAAGCCATTGAGATCCCGCAGCTGGCTCCTCCCTCCAGTGGAAACACTCGTGGAGGGTAATTACTTCACAAGATGGATGGTGCCCATTCAGGCCGCCCTGGACCCCGAGCTAAATCAGAGCCCTCCTCCTGCCGGGTCAGGGAACGGCTCGCAAGAGCGCCTCACGCGTGAAGAAATGAGCGCATCTCCCGTTAGCCCCTGTTCCAACGTCGTGCGTCCCTCTTAAACCCCCGTCCGTCCGTCTTCCCTGTGGTCAGCCCAGCGCCCCCCCCATAGATCAGGCTACCGCAGCACCAGTGAGGGGCAGGCAAGGAGAGAGACAGAGGGAGAGACGGAGGGAGACAGCGAGAAATGTAAGAGTGTACCAGAGCAATGGTCTCCATACAGCCACGTTTTCCTCGGATAACAAACTCCTCAATGCAATTGCTCAGTGCCATCTCTCAGTGTTTATTTATCACGACTCAGTAGACCCTGAATACCATTGTGTTCCCATGTTTTTGCATAAGCATCAGTATATGACATTTCTGAGATAAGATATGAAAACACTTCAAAATCTGATGTGAAGATAAATCACAGAATAGGAGGAAAATTGACACTAGGTTGATTCAAATACATTGTGTGAGTGCGGACCACCAAGCTTAGACAATGAAATGCTATGCTCCGTTGGCGCTAGTTACACTGAACTGAGCTCATACAAGCTATACAACACCAATGGGAGAAGCAGACAGGCAGTCACACACACACACACATACATACATACACACAGGCGCGCATCTGCACACCACGAAGGCACTCGCATATATACTCACTCATACACATACACACACACACACACACACACACACACACACACACACACACACATAGTTTGTCCCCGGCATGTGAGGTGGCAAACACACAAACTCCCCCATTGAAATGCACATCCACACACATCCTGACAGCCAGACACATGAGAGCATACAACAAGACTTAGCCCTGGCCACGCGTGAGGCCTGCAGCTCCCAGCCCCTAATCCCTCCAACATGGAACCTGAGGGGGCATTCATTTAAAGGAGACACAAGTCTTGCCCTAAGGCATTGGCCACTTTATTGGAATGTGTCTCTCTCTCTCTCTCTCTCTTTCTCTCTCTCTCTCTCTCTTTCTCTCTCTCTTTCTCTCTCTCTCTCTCTCTCTCTCTCTCGAGTGTGTGTGCATGTGTGCGTTTGGCAAGCAAAGGCATACAGTGGTGTGATAAAGTATGGCTGTTGCGTTAGAAAAGCGGTCATGGTGATGTAGCAGATGGAACCATTATCCATGCTTGTTCCACAGGAGGACACCAACCTAGGAACCCTCATGTCTTATGTCGGCCTCACACTACAGGATTTAAGAGATCCTAACCGATTTCAAAATCGGGTTGCATCACGCACATAAGGAGAATTTTAACAGATGTTCTTGTCTTGAATCTCAAGTGCACACTACAAGATTTCAAAATAATGGCTCATCACAAACTATAGAATATTATTGTGTCCAAGGGAGGAACGAACCCCTGCCTTGCTTGTAAAGTAGTGACGTAATAATCTAATATCAAACATGTTTGATATTATCGGGGGGGCCCCGATGGGTGTGCGAGCCACGTCTGACCAACGTTCCAGACTAGATTTCTCCTCCGATTATCAGGAAGGGTGAATCGGGTTAGTGTGTGTCCGGAATTAATGACAGTCACATTCAGCGTGATCCAACATTGTGGCAATAACCTATGGTGTCATCATAATGAATCACAATGAATCCCTACTGTGGTAGCGATTTCACTAACATTATGACACGTGCAGAATCAAGGCAACACGGTAGACCTCACATGACACGCTGCAGCAGGATGCCAGCCTCTGGCTCTGTGTCATCATCACAAAGTTGACACCACATGAGATGGCCCATGTGGGTCAGCTAGGTTGGAATGGCTCCCCTGTGGCTCAAGCCAAGGCTTGGCTTTGATGTTTCACATTTCAGCCCATTCTATTCAGCCACGATGGCTCTCCTTAAATTAGCCTTGGCTGGAGGCAAAGCAGCTGTCACACTACTCACAGTCCCTTGTACACCCACACACACACACACACACACACACACACACAAACACATAGTATGCTGCCTAGATAAACAGTAATTAGTGTGTGGCCAGATTGTTCACACCAGTGATCTTGAGTATCACGCATTCTAGTACTCACGAATGCCAGGACAGACACAAAAATGCAAAAGAAGCATTTTAGCACTGTGACAGTCATACAGAGCATATCTACCATATATTACAAAAGTATTTGTTTGTATGTATGTACAGTACCTTATGTATATGTGTGTGTGTGTGTGTGTGTGCGTGCGTGTGTGCGTGCGTGCGTGTGTGCATGTGTGTGTGTGCTTGTGTGTGTGTGTGTCTGTGTGTGCGTGTGTGTGTCTGTGTGTGCGTGCTTGCGTGTGTGTGTGTCTGTGTGCGCGTGCGTGTGTCTGTGTGTGCGTGCGTGCGTGCGTGTGTCTGTGTGTGCATGCTTGCGTGTGTGTGTGTGCGTGTGTGTGTGCGTGAGTATGGTCAGAAGAGAGTTTAGTGACGTTGACGGCAGATGTTAGGAGTAAATAACGGTGGTCACCATGGGCAACACATTGATTGTCTGGCCTAGCCGACGGAGGCACAGAGCCTCTCCTCTCACCTCTGCTTCTCCCTGCTGTTTAACGTCACGCCTCTTTCTTCCCCAGCTCGTTAACAACCTCCCCTACCGCTTCGTCTGAGGCCCCTTAATTGACTTTTATTTGATTATTCATGAGCTTGTTTATCTGATTGTCGCTCGCATGCTGTGACTTGTCAGGATCCATCCTTGGAGAAATAAGGGAGAGAAATCAGAAAATGAACTCAGCCATCATTTCCTGTTCCAACCCCTCTAGAATTCCTGCCAGGAAACTGTTCAAAAAGACTATTTTTAAGTTCTGGATGAACTTTGGGTTAATTACAATAATACATAGGAGTGGGGAACTGGGCTTTATTGTAATCTCTGAATTCCCCTGATTGGAGTGTGTGTGTGTGTGTGTGTGGGGGGGGGGGTCAGTACTGTCTGACTGTGAGTGCTCTGGAGAGCTCAGAGGGAATTGTGGGATGAAGCTCATGGCCGCCGTCATGCCTGCTGACAGCAGCGGTTCAGTGTAATTATGAGGTCACCCTGAAATTAACACTGTAACAAGACATAACATCCTAAAATGATTATTTTCTCAGACGGATTAACCTTCGCTGGGATATTGCTGTCCGGAATGGAAGCAACTGAAGTGAGGACCAGACCAGAGTCTCTGGCTGGGAGAGGAGAGGGAGTATTACACTTCGCTCCAGATTAACCAGGAATAGCTTAACCAAGAATAGCATTGAAGTTAAATTACCAAACTGTGTGTGTGTTTGTGTATGCATGTGTGTGTGTGTGTGTGTGTGTGTGTGTGTGTGTGTGTGTGTGTGTGTGTGTGTGCGTGCGTGCGTGCGTGTGTTCGTCTGTTTTACACATGTGTTAATTGTTTGTTTATGTTTGTTTATGTTTAGGTTATACAGGCTCTCTCAGATGCATTGCCCTACTCTACTGTTTTCTAGCCTGTGACGCTACTGTACTGAACCGCTTGACAGTTAAAGCAGTGCATGTGTTTTTTTAATACCCGAGGCAGAGACAAAGAAGCTTATGACAACATGCTGTTTGTTCAAACGCCACTGTTCTACAGGGTTCATACTGTATGGTTCAGTTTGACCATTCCTCCCCTGAAACACACCTGTAAAACTGGCGTGGGGGGCAGCCGCCATTACTACATCAAACAGCTTCACATGACAGACCACAATGGCTCTGGGGCCCTTTACATACAACAGGCCTGTCAAGTCAAGTCAAGTCAATTTTATTTCTATACTACATTTACAAACAGCTGAACCAAAGTGCTGTACAGATAAAAGCAAAAGCAAAATATATAAATACAAAAGCATAAGAATAGTGCAAATACAGATACGTGCAAAGACAACAAAATAAAATTCAAATAAAAAAGTGCAGCAAATTACAAAATAAAGTAAAAGGAACTAAGTTGGCAATAATTGGGTTACCAGGGAGACAGGCAGAAACTAATCAAAGGTGAGGGAGAAGAGATGGGTTTTGAGGAGGGACTGTCTTCTGAACACAAAACCACACTCACTGCTGGACTGGTTTCAGTCTTATAATTGCACACAGGGAGCTGCACAGTGGCGAGGTCTGCCTAAAGCCCTGTGCGATTTTGGGCTGTCCCAGATGAAAGATTACCAATCGGGGCAAAATCTGTGGTCGTGGCTCCAAAACGGTGGTCTCACATCACACTGTGGGAGAGGTTCAAAGATGACCGATGTTACAGTCAGACAGTGACCACCCAGATGATCTGGGATGATCATCTCTCAGTGTGAATGCTGCTACGATCTACGTCAACTAATAAACCGATAGAACAGCATCATGATATGACTCGCTAACCAGCGTGACCACACGCGCTAACCTCAAATGTGAAAACAACATGGAGGCTAGGAGCAAAAAAACACCCACTGTGTGGGATTCAAATAAACAGCCATCGCTTATCGAGTTGTGGCAACAGAGCCCTTGTTTATATGATGTATCCTCATCATCTTGCTTTCGGCTTATCGCCATGTTGACAGGTTCACAGGTCAGCCTCAATGTCGCATGCTGATGACACTACTTTTTATTTTTTACTACTTTTTTTTGAGGGGGGCGGGGGCTGGGGAGGGTAGTCGCTTGTAGCCTACGATTCAGAAGTGTCTCATCGCACAGTCTACATGTCACAGTGTGGTTTGCAAGAAACTTATAAGACTATAATTGCAGTGTATAGAAGCCATAAGAGCCTGGGCTGAGTTTCCCAGAGGCATCGTAGCGCTATGATGAACGCCATAGCTTACGATGAACGTAGCGCTACGATGCCTCTGGGAAACTCAGCCCTGTAGGGTGTGAAGGACCCATGTCTAGCCCACGCTAAGATGATCAGTCTGGGTCCGTGCATTGAATCCCACCCTGGGAGTTATAAACCGATGCTGGCACACAGAACACGCTCCCTACTGACTGACGTACACACCCCTGTACACACATGTGTACCAACACAGAGAACCTGTCTCTTAAAGGCTCAGTGCGTGCGTGCGTGCGTGCGTGTGCACGCGCGTGTGCATGTGTGTGTCCAAGCACGCAGTTATGAGTAGGAGCAGTGAGGGGAGTTCTTAGATTATGTGCTCCCTTGCAATATAAAAAGCTGCTGGGCTCTTATTGCTGAGGAAATGTAAGCACTTCCTATTGACAGCTTCTGGCCATGTAATTCATCATGCTGTCTGAAATCACTGGAGCCATGCCGTCTGCACCATACAGCCTTATGCTATGGGGTTGCTATGGAGCCCATGCTCTAACTGCTAACCTGCACATTACAAGAATACCAGTGTCCTTATCAGTTAATATAATGTGCTACAGCAAATAAGGTTCTCAACATACTGGTATGAAATATGGCTGCAACGACTGCAGGCAAAGCCTCCAAATTGGCCTCCAGCTCCGTCCAATATTCACTGGGAAACCAGGAAACAGAAACACGCCATCTTCACTTGCTCAAGGAATTCAGTACAACGCTTCGGTACAGAACCTTCTTCAGGCGTGAAGTACTATATGAAGTACAACAGACAATTTTATACCGTGTGTATACCTTTCCCACTCTCCAGTTAGTGTCTAATCTGCTTTTATGTGGATTCTTATGGGGATAGCCTTTGGGATTGGGATTTAAAACAGGGTGGATTATTTTGAGACCACCTATTTCGGTGCTATTCTGTCTCACTCCTTTCCTTGGCTGCTGTTTGTTTTGTTTTGTTGTTTGTTTTTTTTAGAGTGGGGATGCAGGCTTAAAAAACAAATGCATATTTATAATATCTCAGCCACAATATTTCAGCCCACCAGCCCGGAGCGATATAGGCCTTAATTATGTCTAATAAATATGCATGGATAACAACATTTTAGGATCCCTAATGATAATCATAGGGAAGACAAAGAGATCTCATTACAATGTTGATTCATATCTGTGATTATCATTCGTCTACAATGCAGAACTGAACCACTTAACCGTCAATGCCATCACGCCACCAAAGACCTCATCTGAACTGGAGCACAGTGGAGTACAGAATGACTGTAGCTGCATTCTAATCCGGATGGACAGATCATACGCAACGTGGTGCGGTAAACTACACACAAACGTGTTCCGCTATGGCCCTTCCAGCTGTTGAACTGTGTTCATAGCCTAAAATGGGAGGTTTAATTGTCAGCTGGCACTGATTGCAGGCCAGGCTGCTGATCTGCACGTACAGTAAATCCTCATCTGCGAGATAGGTTGGCACCTGCCTCATCCTCCTCCCTCTCCACTGCCTCATCCTCCTCCCTCTCCACTGCCTCATCCTCCTCCCTCTCCACTGCCTCATCCTCCTCCCTCTCCAATACATGGCCCGAGTCAGACCGAGGGATCCTATTCTCACATCACAGTCTCTCACATCATTAGACTCCCTCTGTCTTCCACTAGAGGATGGTGCGCTTCATGGATTCTATGTACAGTATTTTGGATTCTATAGCCTATTTTGTATTTATAAACATTGTTGTATTTATTTGATTGTGTGTTTTGTACGGAATGCTCCCTTGCAAAAGAGATATACTGCATGTCCAATATATCTTTTAGGCTTTAATTTACATTCCCTCTGGCAAATGATTTTTTCTGTTTTTTTTGCGACATACAGGACACATAACTCTACGTTTATAGCCGAGAGTCATTTGTAGTCATTCGGTACAGTTTACTTATTTACAATAAGCGACTGTTATAGAGTTCCTAATCAAGTCAGGAGGCTGGTATTGAGTGGAGTTGTCATTCCAGGCAGCTGTCTGGCGCCCAGAGCTCAGCCGGATGCCGCCTACTTCCCCGCATGGGTGTTGGAGCAGAGTGTGCCATCTCCCTGCTGTTTCCCGTTCTGTCATCAGGTGGCGCGGCTGCGGTGTTGGGAAAGGCAGTCGGGGGTAGTCTGCAGACAGTGAGCGCCACACAAATCATTTATCACACCTAAACGGCTCAGTCTCTCAAAGCCAGAGTGAGATTAGCGCCGCCCATTTGAGTGGAACCGTGAGGAGGCAGGAAGCAGCTAAACAGAGGCGTGAGGTTGGACGGCGCCAACACAGACACGCGGTGGAGGGATGGGTCGGGAAGAAGTGTCCCGTTTTCTTATTACCCGTGATCGATGTGTCAACGGGCTTTTATTGCTGTCTTGTTCTCTGAGGAGTCAAGTCAGTTGCACTGTGTGAAGTGTTTTATGCTTCAAAGTGCCGTTGCTTGGATGCAAACATCTATATGAACATGTGGAAATGTGGAAATATCTTTGTTCATAGGGTTTTGAACATCAATATACTTCATGTAAGCTTTTATGCAAATGTAACGAATAGCTTTTGTTCTTTTCATTTTTCGATATGCTCTCTCTCTCTCTCTCTCTCTCTCTCACACACGCACACACACACACACACAGTGACCACAACCTCTGACTTCTGTGTTCCCCCCAGGTGTGGCGATTGGCTGTGGTAGCCGTCAGTCTGCAGCGGGCCCATCAGCAGCTCCCAGGAGGATGGATCCGCCCACAGGGTCTACCTGAGAATGTCCCCTGCCCCGCCCCCTCACCATTCTGCCCCACCATGCTAGGAAAACACTGTCCGCACCCGAGTATCTGACCAAACCCCAACCCCCCTGCTAGCCAGCATCTGCTATAACCTGCTTTTAAAGGCTATTTTGAGGTCCAATCTTTTTTTGTCCAAAGAAAAAAAAAAGTTTAACTCCTTGTCCTTTTTTGTTGGCTGGGCATACACACAACCAGAGGGACATGTCCCTTTTCCCTGCGAGCGCCCCCAGAGGGCAGGGCTATGGCGGGGCGGGCCGCTCCGGCCCGGGCGCCTGGGCGTGGGACCCCTCTCTGCTGTGCCTCCTCTGCCTCGCCCTCAACCTGGCGCTGTCCTCCTGCCAGCGGGCCGACCTGAACGCGGGGAAATACCCCACGGTCACCACGGGCTACGGCAAGCTGCGCGGCATGAGGAAGGAGCTGAACAACGAGATCCTGGGCCCGGTGGAGCAGTACCTGGGCGTGCCCTTCGCCACCCCGCCCGTCGGCGAGCGCCGCTTCCAGCCCCCCGAGGCGCCGGGCTCGTGGCAGGAGATCCGCAACGCCACCCAGTTCGCCCCGGTGTGCCCGCAGAACGTGCACGGCGTGCTCCCTGAGATCATGCTGCCCGTGTGGTTCACCGACAACCTGGACGCCGTCGCGGGATATGTCCAGAACCAGAGCGAGGACTGCCTGTACCTCAACGTCTACGTGCCTACTGAAGACGGTGAGTCCCCGTCCCCGCCCCCCCGCAGGAAGGCGGGGCCTGACCAGGTGGTCTCCCCAGGTGTAGGATACCCCTCCGGTGGAACACGTCACATGATGTGTCGGTGTTACAGCCTCCCTCTGTCTTTGTGTTTTGATTTTGAAGTTTCGGTGCGTCTTATTGGCCTCCCCCACCCAGAGTTAGACAACACCATCAACAGATACTAGAACTCCCACAAGCTGAGCACCCCTTGTATTGCGTCTCAGTGAATGGGATATGATGTCGAGGCATAGCTCTATGGAATACTATCATTTAGATCCTACAGTCAGGAGATGTGCAGTAATCAGAGGAAGAAGAACTCTTAACCTGGGCCAACAGGCACCTGGGAGATATAGAGATATACAACCAAAGAATAGCAGTACTTCCACTCCTCTCAGAGCTAATTACCGCCTGCTGTGCAGTCACAGGGTCAGATTCAGACACATCTTTCCCCAAAACGAATTTTTTGTGGATCCATAAATTATGGAAAGCATTTTGTACAGCACTGACTGTAAGAAGGACATGCTTCTCATAATCCAGACATTTAATCCATATTTGTATATAATGAGGAGTCAGGGAAACTCACTAAATGAACAATGGACCAACAAGGACAAAAGAAAACATGAGGGCTTAAATACACAGGGAGAACAATCATAGAATGAGGTGCAGGTGAGCGATAAGACACAACGAGGCAGGTGCATGCAATCACCAGGCACAGACATGGAAGGAGTCCAAACAAGATGCCAACATAAGAGCAGAGGAACTAGGACTAGGGGACTATGACTAGGGGACTAGGCCTGATACAGGGAAGCAGAGACCGGGGCTGACAAAGCTGACAAAATATGTGTGAATCAATCAATATCCTCATGAACACGAGTAGGCTATCACTATAATTGAGCCATTTGTATGCCATGTAAGGCAAGTGTAGCCTATGCCTACCTACAATATAGAGTCTCAGGGGGAAGTGATAGGAAGTGCAGCATTAAGAGTGCTGAGAGAGGAGAGGAGGGGCGAGGGGCCAGACCAGGGACAGGGGGCGAGCATGGAGCATGGGAAAGGGGCTTACAGTCCAGGGGGTAGGGGTGAGGGTCTGGGGGTAGGGGTGAGGCTCTAGGGGGTATGGATGAGGGTCTGGGTAGGGGTGAGCCTCTAGGGGGTAGGGGTGAGGGTCTGGGGGGTAAAGGTGAGGGTCTGGGGGGTAGGGGTGAGAGTCTGGGGGGTAAAGGTAAGAGTCTGGGGGGTAAATTTGAGGGTCTGGGGGGTAGGGGTGAGAGTCTGGGGTGTAAATTTGAGGGTCTGCGGGGTAGGGGTGAGGGTCTGGGGGGTAAAGGTGAGGGTCTGGGGGGTAGGGGCGAGGGTCTGGGGGGTACATTTGAGGGTCTGGGGGGTAGGGGTGAGAGTCTGGGGGGTAGGGGTCAGGGTCTGGGGGTGAGGGTCTAGGGGGTAGGAGTGAGGCTCTAGGGGGTAGAGGTGAGAGTCTGGGTAGGGTTGAGGGACTGGGGGGTAGGGGTGAGAGTCTGGGGGGTAGGGGTGAGGATCTGTGGGATACGGATGAGGGTCTGTGGGGTAGGGGCAAAGTGGTGGGGATTTTTTCTCAAAGTTCCAAGATGATTTGGACATGAAAGGAATATAGATAAAGAACATTTTTGTCTTGGCAGGTGGCAAGGAACAACAAAAAATCTAGGACACAATATACAGTATAAGAGCAAAAAAATGGCAGATGAATCGTATACACAAGAGAATCTTTGTTGTCTGACTCAAACAGGCTGTTTTGGTTTCTCCTCTGTGTTCTCTGAAAAACAGTAGCCCCCTCCTGTTCAAATCAAATATATTCTAAATACAGACTTCAAAGCGTTGTATCTATATATTTTGAATATGTAAATGAATATAGGGCTGCCCCCAGTGGACTTCCCTGTATCAAGATTACAGTATACAGTATGAGGGCTTGTTGAATTGTAGAAATCATAATAAGTAGACTACAACACCTCAACAAGTTCATTCTTGTTTCATTCATCTGTAGTCAACAAGGATCATAGCAGGAGCGGGTTGAGTCAATGCTGCCTTTCACACATTAGCTGCATGTCATTCTCTAGACATTAGCCTGACATTAGTGGATGTGTCTGGGAATCCCTGTAGAGGATGTCCAGAAGCCTCTAGACTGCCTCTGAACCATCTCAACGTGAAGCGCTTGAATGAGCAGACCTGCTCATGTCTGTCCTTGTTAATCTGATCCGACAGGCCTCTGCAGCTCTCTGTTTGTATTCAACGTGACAGAGATCAGAGATCTGGGAGAGAGACACATTGTCTTTGCCATGCTCTCTCTGACGAGCTGTGCTTCAAGCATCGACCTGTTTTCACTCAGATGACTGCTAGTTCCATGACTGATTAGCGCTGGTGCACTGCAAAGGAAGTGACATCACAGACCACTCTGCGCCATCCTGGCCATGTTCCAAATTAATTTCCGTTTGAATCTGATCAATAGCCTCCATGTGTAAACAAAAATATGACCACTGCACAATAATCATTCTAATGCTCCAGAATATAATATAAATGTAGATTTGGCTGATTACTGTAGGAGGGTTGCGGAGGGGGGCGATCGGGCGTGTGTGATTTGAGCAAATTAAAAAATTAAAAATAAATAAACAGCAGTTGACACCGCAGAAGAACTATCATTTCAACTGCCTTTGATGCGAGAACAAACCTCAAACAAATTATTCTATTTCTGCTATCGCAGCAAGCCCTTGATCTTGTAAAAATTGGATCAGGATTCTTCTGCAGGGGGAATGAGACATTGGATCCACTAGAAACCGCATCTGCTGGTACGACGCACATGCTAGCTAATTAGCCCACACATATGCGAGGTTTATCTTATTCCATGTGCACAGAAGGGGGAGATGCTTTTGAAACGAGGCATCTCGGAAGCTGAAACGCAAGAATTAGAGCTACCGAAAATCCCAGCTGAAATTGGGCTCAGGCTTGGCTGGAAAAACATTTTGATGCTGTTGGTTAATTGCTTTTAATCATTCTGTCAAGCGATGCGCTACTGTACCTTGAACACTGAGCATGGCAGAAATAGCTCCCTGTTTCGGCCCAGTAGTGGTGGAGTTTGCATCCGAGTACCGGGGGACTGCGGGGATGTTACAGTCACTGGAATGCCCGCCCGTACTGGCAGACGACATAGTCTGCATCACTCTCATGTCACGCACCCCCTCAGAAAACACAGTCAAACAGAACGGTCTCTACCTGCGTGTTGGGAGCAGGTATCTGTGTCTGTGTGAGTTTCCCTGGGGAAGACGAGGGCCAATGAGTGAGAGTGTTGTTATGTGTCTCTAGACTTCCTGTTAAAGTCTGTCACGTGCTGTTAGAGGTCACTGTACTCACACAGTCCTAGGGCCGTCCCCATCGATCAGGTTTGTGTTAATTTATTTGTGTATTAGTGTGTTTGTGACTGTGTGTGTGTTATGACTTGAACTGTTAATATGATATAAAAATTACTATATACAGTACTGTATATATTTCCATATCAATACCTCATTACAGCTAAATACCCCACATACCCATGGGCTACCTGGTACAGTATGTGTATACATACTATAATATCCTTAATCCTAATACCCCTGTCTATTGTGTTATTCTGAGGAGGGTGAAATATTCTTTGTTATTGTGCCTTTGGGCCCTCCCCCTCTCCATCCCTCCTCCTGCTCTCTGCAGGCTGTGGTAGAGGAGGAGGTCGCTGCTCTGAATGCAGATCAGCTCCGTGTCCTACTGCTGTGCAGCCACACTTGCTTCTTCAACTCGAATGAAATTCAAATAGCTTCTTTTCTTAGACTAATGGAAACAAAGCTGACCTGCTGTAATGTCAGACTGTGGAGTGGGTTCCCGCGCACACCCACGCACGCACGCACGCACGCACACACACACACACACACACACACACACACACACACACACACACACACACACACAAGCAAACAGACAAACATACACACACAAACAAATGAGGCATACACACAAATACAGTGCAGGGACTGTATTTAGTCCAGCTGTGCGCCGGTGTCTCCCGGTAGGTTCCTGTGCGTGCCGCCAGGCTGCTGGGCCAGAGCCCTGTGTCACGGCTTTCCTATTTCCTCCAGACGCTCCTCCGCCAAAGGCTTCAGATCCTTCATTTTTATCGCTGCCGGAGCGGCCGTTTACCGTCCAGGCTCTTTATTAAAAAACATATTTTAGCAGGCAGGGGCCGCAGAGCACGGGGGCCGCAGAGCACAGCAGAGCCAGAGCCGGGAGCACAGCTGGAGGGAGAGGGGCGGGTGAGAGAGGGGAGGGGGTTCTGGGAGCACTGGGGGTATTGGGAGCAGCTGCCCAGGTGGCGAGGGGGGGGGGGGGGGGATTCCGTGTTTGACACCTCGTCAAACACACGGCAGCACGCTCATACCCCTTCAGCTAGGCCTGGGAGACAGAGGGGGACAGGAGACGGTTTGTGTTCAGGCGGCCGGCCCGCTGAGGCGAGCACCAACGCCGCAGACTGGAGGAGGGGAGCAGAACTGGGCCAACTGCATTCATCTGTAGGTCGCTGGATTTCACTGAACGCCCGCAAGTTACATCATGTGTCACAGTCAACCCGCAGCCTGGGCCCTAATTGGAGGGCCCTGGAGAGGATGGGATACTGCGGATAAACCAGCGGCAATCTGCACATATACTGTATTTATCTCAAGCATGTTCAGATTGTTTAGAATCTGTATTTTGTCGTTTTTATTTTGTTTTGATTAGATTTTTTTTCTGGCTTTATGGTTGCGTCATGCCATTCATACTGCCTGCATCTATTTCTCAGCAATTTCACTTAATATTGATTTTGAAATCCGGGGAATACCTTAGGCTACACTCGCGGCTCACATTCTCTACGCTACAATCGGCTTGTTGGTGCCTGGAATATTGTGTGCAGATTTTGATATCAGATTTTGAGGATATAGAAGATGACTTAGAATATGATGGAAGCCGATCGTAGCGTAGAGAATGTGAGCCGCGAGTGTATACAGACGGAGAATAGCCAGTCTGCGCGCTGCTCTGCGCATGCTGCTGGAGCAAGTGGGGAAGCTATATTTAGTTTCTAAAGACGTTTCTAAAGATCATATTACAGAGGCATGTGAAAACCACAACAGGCCCTCGCTCTATGGAAGCACAACTAGCGATTCATAAAAATAGATTGATGAAAACAACCGTTTCGCGGCAGAACATTTTTTAGAAGCTGCATTCTCGGGGCCCCGTCTGCCGCCATTACATGGATATACTCGGATTTTTAATTTCTTCTACAGGCCTCCGAATAACATCAAAGTGATCTCGGTGAGTCAAACGTCTTATAATATGCCGTAAATAACGTCCAGGTTGTCGAAAAAGAGCCTTCTCCTTTAAAGGTAAGATAACGAGAACAAATATGGCAGTTTTCCCTAATTCGACCAGACTGGGGGGGTTTGTAGAAGCAGGAACTGAAGAGAGGGACGTCGTCGGTTAGAGAGCCGTGATCCAGAGCCATTCAGACGCACGGAGCAGTGAATCAGCCAGGTGCGGGCAGCCTCCGGTAACTGTCCGGTTGTCCACTCAGAGCTGCTGTCATCTGCGGGACAGATGAGTCAGCACAGAGAGGGGGCCTCAGAGGGGGGGACATGATGACAGCGTCGGCGCACACGGGCCTGTTTGTGTTCGTCCGCGGGGCCGTGTCTCGCCCAGGCTGCCTCTGTCTTCCAGGATGTGTAGTGTATGTGTATGTGTGTATGTGTGTAGTACTATGTGTACTGTGTACTATGTGTGTAGTACTATAATGTACGCTGTATTCTATTTTTGATTTGTAATTATATTGTGTCTCACAACTCATTGTGAGTGGTCCTTAACTTTTTATTATTGCACTTTTGTACTAATGTGATGGAAATGTCTGTTAAGGAGTGACACAAAAATAAAGATTTATCTATCTATCTATCCAGGAGGAAGGCGTGCTGTCACGCCTGCTCGCCCTGTCCCCGAATGTACCGCCAAACGCACGACCCAAACCTTCTCCAACACACCCACCCCCAACACCACCCACACACACACACCCCGCCCACACAAAACCACTCTTTTACACGGCTCAACAGAACCTGGGGAACATCTAGCAGTAATCTTAGATTTATTCTCCTCTCCCATAGCCAGAGAACACAGTCCCTGTGCTTAAGTCTTTTTTAGCTGAAGTCTGGAGCTTCATTTCAAAGAGAGCCCGAGTCCGTATCAGTGGAGCTACTCTCTGTGTGCGGCTTAAGCTCTTTAATGGGTATTAAAGCAGGTATGAAACCGTAGTGGTCTCCATTAGGCGCTAAGGTGTGGTTTTAGAGTGCTGCCGAGCGATGGGGGAGAAGTGCTGACTTGGCAGGGGGGCTAATCTGCCTTCATCTCCATTACCTGGGCCTCCCCCATCACCCTTACTGGAAACAGCCCTTACACCAGGGAACACTGGGGCATGCTGGGAATCTTGTGAACATTGATTCCCCTCCATACTGTAAAAAGAAACGATTGCATATGAGGGCCCCCTCTTCTATGGACTGCTTTAACAATGGTGGTGGCGATGGGTGTGTCCCTCTGATCCTCAACCGTTGCCAAATGTGCATTGCATGTGTGTCGTGCACATTGTGTGTGTGTCTTGTACACAGTGAGTTTGAGTTTATGTTTGAGTGTAATCATTCTGTCCCATAGCGATACAATGATTTAATTATGCAGAATGTACACTTTGAAGACAATATATTCATAAACAGTATACATAATTATGCATGATTACTAAAACCAAATCATCAATACTGTATAAATTCTCAAACTACAGTTCATCAAAAAGCCTGATGTCACAAGAGATGGTGGAGTTTCTCAATCTAGCATTTTGTCTTTGTTTTTTGACGGTGACAACTGAAGAAACCGGCCAGACCTTTTTCCCTGACTAGAAGGGGAGATGCCTTTGAGCCTATAGTCATTATTTGAAAGCCCTTTAATGAACCTAGTCCATAGTGGCTCTTTGATTCTCTGTACAGTGTGTGTGTGTGTGTGTGTGTGTGTGTGTGTGTGTGTGTGTGTGTGTGTGTGTGTGTGTGTGTGTGTGTGTGTGTGTGTGTGTGTGTGCGTACATTTATGTGTGTGTGTGCCTATGGGACACACACACACACACACACACACTGTAGCTAACTGTAGCTGTGTGACCTGTAGCGGTGCAGAGTGTGAGAGGATGGTGTTGAGTCTTCTGCTCTGGGGTCAGAGGTCAGGCGCAGAGATGGAGTTAGCTCACTAGGAGAGTGGTGAGGTCCTCGTCTCACCGGAGGAGAGCACAGAGGTACTAATGCCGCTCAGACGAAGAGGCTGTGTTTCTCGCCCGCTGTGAGCAGGGCCAGTCATCATAGCACACAGAAGAGTCATTATACCACAGCACACAGAAGGAAGAATGTGTGTATGTCTTTAGCGTGCAGTGCAAGGGTGATAGGGTAGTTTTGTATTTTTTGACAGTAGCATACCCTTTGTGAGTGAGTGTGTGTGCCGTGCGTGCGTGTGTGTGTGTGCGTGTGTGTGCATGATAAGTTTAATGCTAGCAGTGATTGAGAGGAACTATAAATGGTGTGTGGTGATTATGCAGCTATGGAGGACCTCACTGACAGACGGAGACAATAAACAAATGGACAGGATCCCTATCAGCCCGGCTCCCGGAGACAGGCACGCCAGGGGGGTCACTCTGATAATGCTTGTTATTGGCTGTTCCCTATGGAGCGTTTAACCGCAGTTACCATGAACGCTTAATGCGGGCCACCTATATGACCTTGGCTAGGGGAGCCCTGTCACAAACCCTCACATGGCAGAGTGAATGAATACTGAAACCAGCCTCTCTCTTTACAGGAGAGGGACAGCCTGTGTAGGAGAATGGATGCCTATTTTGAGTGGGAGGCAACTGTCAATCCGGCATGATACATCGTTCGTGTGTGTGTGTGTGTGTGTGTGTTTGTGTGTTGGTGCATGCATGCGTGTGTGTGTTTGTGTGTGTGTGTGTGTGTGTTTGTTTGTGCGTGCATGCGTATGTGTGTGTGTGTGTGAGAGAGTGCATATGTCCATAATGATGGTTGGGAGGTGGAACACTTCATGAATATACAGTATGTGTCTGAATAACACACACAGTTGGCATAATGTGTCTGTGTGTGTGGCCAAGGAAGCACGGCCGTTGTTGTGGTGTCGAGGCGGTCCACTCCCTCTAGACGAGGTGCGGCCGGCCTCCTGCCTCCGGGCCGCAGCGCTGGGATGAGTGGGCACAGCCTCCGTGCTAGGTTGGCATTCCCTGACTTTTTCTGACCACAAACGATGATGGCTTGATTCTCCTCATTGATTTTTCCTCTACGAAGCACTAACACGTAGGGAATAGATGGGAAGAGAGTGAGGGAGGAGGGGAACACAGAGAAGTGTTGCTCCAGGCCCACTCACACGGCAGTTCATGACAAGGTACTGAGCAGTGAAATGGAACAGTTTGGGGTGTCTCTTCAGGACCAGATGTGTTTGTCATGCTCCTTTTTCTTTTTTTCCTTTTTTTTTGTTGTTTTCTGAAATGAGGAAACAGAATGATCTCTTGCTGGTTTGTAATTTTTCTCTTCTTGTTTTCTTGCTTTTGTTTTTGTTTTTTCAGCAAATGCAATCTTTTTGAATTTTGTCTTTTCTCTTCCCCCTCCCCCTTTTTATCTTAACCTCAGGTCCACTCACAAAAAAACACGATGAGTCTTCAATGAACCGGCCGAGGGATGAAGGTATTTTTGTTGCATGTTTTTCCTTTTTTAGTTGTATTTTTCGAACTTTTGTTGGGGATAGTTACATTTCATCAATTTGACTGAATTGATGTCTGTGTCTGTAATTGTCGATCGATGGTGACCATTGGCTCACAGTGGCTGTAACACCATTTCACACTATGCTGATTTAGTAGAGATCCCTCCCACCCTCCTCTCTCTCTTACTCTCTCTCTTTCTCTTTCTCTCCACCCATCAAAAATATTTTCTCTCAAAATATGAAGCCATTCTGTATTTTTGGGAGGGAAACTAGATCTTGGGGGAAGCCTACAGTATGTGGTTCATCAGAATCATGGTTTTGACTTTGTCTTCTTTTTCTTCTACCTCACCTACACATACCTACAGTACCAGCACGTACGTTTAGTGTTCTTTGAATTGTACATTTCGTTCTTGGTATTCTTCAAAGTATATGTGCTTCAAGATAGATAATTTTGATCTGTTTTTTTGCTCCAAGATTGGAGTATCGGGGGGGGGGGGGTTGCCACAAAAGGACTGACATTTCACAGACAGCTCACTATCGCCCTGACTGGCTGATATCCAGGCATTTTGATTAGGTTGGAAAATGTGTTGCTGCAATCTAGAGATCTTGGGGATCTGACAGATACCCCTTTAGGGCCTGTGTGTGAGTGTGCGTGCGTGCCTGTGTGTACGTGCGCCTGTGCATGGGTGCGTACACATGCGTATATTTGTATGCATCAAAGTCTATACATGCGTGTGGAATCCCTGCATTCTTGCGTCCCTAATTGCTATGGTTTAAAAAGAGGCCGATCGAGCTAATCCAATTGTGCGGTTTCTTAACGGTGAAAACGGAGGGAAGGACTGGTGCAGGAATCTGTAGGAGAGGAGCAGAATGACAGAAGAGAGAGAGAGAGAGAAGATGAAAGAGAGATGGAGAGGAGAGCGTGGAGAGCACAGGGGAGGGCGAGGAGGGGGAGAACAGGGAAAAAATAGTCGTGATGAAGACGAGCGCATGATGAAATGACATTTATAGAGCGCTGGAAGTGAGGGAGATGTAGAAGGAGGGAGGGAAGATGAAAAGGGTGTGTGAGTGGGAGACGTGTAGAGGAAAGAAAGAGGGAGAACAAGGAAAGAGAGAGCGAGAGGGGAGAGAAAGGAAGCAGCAGCAGTGAGGATGCTGAGAAGGAGAGAGGGTGTGAGAGGCAGGTCAGGAGAAGAGAGAGAGGGAATAGTGTGCTAGTGTTTTTGAACCCAGAGGACAGTGAGGGGCTTGTTGGCCTTGGCTTTGGTCTCAGTGAGAACCTCTCTCCCTCCCTCCCTCCCTCCCTCCCTCCCTCCCTCCCTCCCTCCATCCCACTCCTCTGCTTGCACTCAGTCACTCCAGTCATCTCCATTACTGGGAGGTTCCACAGAGAGAGCCCACATACTTCCCAGAGACAAGCACTCGTGCACTTCGGCATCCACTGGCACACGCATGAAGACGCTTTCCAACAGGCGCGCTTTCCTCCCGACACACACACACACACACACACACACACACACACACACGCACACACACACTCTCTCTCTCTGCACTCACTACTCAAGCTCTCCATCACATTCCATTACGCTCCAGCTCGTGGTTATTTTCTCGCTAGCGGTTAGCGGCTGCTCCGTGGAGGTACGGCTTTGCGCCTCGTCAGCCCTAATTGAGGTGTTTGGATTGAACGTTGACCTGGGGGCAGATCCAGATGTGTCAGAGCCATGGAGATCTCCCATAGGCACACACACACGCATAAATGTACGCACGCACAAACGCACACACACACACACACATACACACACACACACACACACACACACACACATACTACTACACTTTGGATTCTATAGCACTTATTCATAGTCTTATTCACCACATTCTCAGCCACATTCTCAGCCACATTCTCAGCCACAGACACACACACACACACACACACACACACACCTGCTATAGGTACCTGTAGACGACAAGACACACGACTCTGCCTGTCTGTGTGTCTCATTAGTGATGTGAGTGTGGAAGGTGTGACTGAGCTCCCATGGCCTGGTAATGCCAGGATAATTCAACTTGTTTACATCTCTCCTGGGAAATCAGCAGAGACTCACTATACTTGGGAGAGAGAGAGAGAGAGAGAGAGAGAGAGAGAGAGAGAGAGAGAGAGAAAGGGAGATGTAATATGTATAATGTCTGAGTGTATACATGAATGGACCTGTCTCTTGTGTGCATTGTAATGTCAGCTGTTAAGGGTGAATGCATGTGTTTGTAGTGTTGTGCTGTGTGTGTGTGTGTGTGTGTGTGTGTGTGTGTGTGTGTGTGTGTGTGTGTGTGTGCGCGCACGCGCGTGTGTGTGTGTGCGTGCTTGTGCAAGTGATGCATGCTGGTGCATGTGTAACCTGAGATTCAGGTGGTGATGCAGGCAGCTTGCAAATACGTGAGTAGAATGTGTTACCACGGCAACAGGCATTGAGTGAGTCAGTGCAATGGAATGGCTGGTGCTGTTCTATTAGAAAGAGATGAGGCAGTTTCCATAGCGACTCAGCATCGCAGCTGCCTATGCATGAGTGAGTGTGTGTGTGTGTGTGTGTGTGTGTGTGTGTGTGTGTGTGTGTGTGTGTGTGTGTGTGTGTGTGTGTGTGTGTGTGTGTGTGTGTGCGCCTGTGTGTGTGGATCTCTGTGTGTCCCTGAACAGACCTTGCTGTTTACAATTTTGGTTCATTTCATCTAATCCTCTCCTAACCTTTTCTTGTTACGTGATCCTCCCCATCGCCCTCACTTCTCCATCTCAATTCCCTCTCTCCCTCCCCATTCCTCCACCCCTCCATCTTGCACTTCTCTCTCTTTCTCTCTGTGTCCCCGCCCTCCTTCTCTCTTTCTTTCTTTTTTCTTTCTCTCTCTTTTCCCCACCTCTCTTCCTGCCTCTGTCCCCTTTCCCATCTCTCCCCAGAAGCTCATCAGGGTAAGCAGATGCTGTGGCTGTTATTTATGTTTCCACTCGGTCTGGCTTTCATATGAATTATCCACAGGCCCTGCACAGCACAGACGCTTGGGCTAACTGGCCAGCCCTGGCAGCTCTGCTCCATTAACGAGACACAGACCACAGACACTCACAGTAGGGGCGGTGGGGGGCACGGAGTGACAGGCTTACCACGTCAGCGCACCGTGGGGGGGCGGCACTGAGATACACAGAGAGTCCTATTATCTACAGGGAGGAAGGAGTGACAGACTAACATGACTCGACACGAGGAAAGGATACAGGTATATATATATATATATATGCTCGGTAAAACGAGCAAAACAAGAAAGTCACTCTCCCAAAGCCTTCCATGTCCTCCCTCCCTCGTCTACACAGACATGTGGACATCCGGCCAGGGCAGTGCTCTCTCTGTCCGGAGCTCCGCTGGCCCGACATCCCCACTCTGAAACGATGGGGAGAATGACGATGGGGGGGGTTTGCGTAACATAAGACCAGCTTTCCCCGGCCAGCCCCCGACAGCGGGTCTCTGCCACGGACAGACAGAAGGCGTGGCGTGATTGATCCATGACGCCATGGGCGTGACGGCGGTGGATGTCCGCCACGCCACCTTGGAGATCTTTAATGAATATGCGCGGTGTTCCTTCTCTCCGAGATGATTCCAAACTGTCCCTTTTTGCCGTTGTCCCATCTGATCTGTGTGTGTGTGTGTGTGTGTGTGTGTGTGTGTATCCATGTCCTTTCTCCTCTCTCTCCAGACATCCGGGACCGGAGGAAGAAGCCTGTGATGTTGTTCATCCATGGAGGGTCTTACATGGAGGGGTCAGGGAACATGTTTGATGCCAGTGTGCTCGCAGCCTACGGCAACGTCATCGTGGTCACCATGAACTACCGCTTAGGCGTGCTCGGTGAGTCTACCGCACAGACGCATCATATCCTGTTTCGATCATTGTGGCTCAGAGTTCTTTTTTTAAAGTTGTGTGAGGCAGTGGTTGTATGTGTGGTCTGCAGTGTGTGTGTGCATGTGTGTGTGTGTGTGTGTGCGTGTGTGTGTGTGCGTGCATGTGTGTGTGTGCGTGTGTGTGTGTGTGTGTGTGTGTGTGTGTGTGTGTGTGTGTGTGTGGTATCCACAAGCTGGGAGCCAGTGGTTAGGATATTCGCCAGCTGCTCCGAGGGACAGTCTGGCAGCTTCTGTATTTGTTTGGAGACAAAGGACTCACATTGTGGTTGCCAGGTTGGGAAATCTGATCTTGTTTGTTGTGTCCGGTCTGTCTCATCATATCACAGCAGTGATAAAGAGAGACACGGTCAAAGTCCAAGAGCACCACTGTAAACAGAGAAACGTGATCCAGAGAGGTTGGCAGACTGAGAGAGTTTGCAGATTGTGTGAGTGTGTGTGTGTGGGGGGGGACACACGCGTCTGTGCATGTGCAATAATAATAATAATAATACATTTTATTAGTATTGCACTTTACATTTAAGAAAATCTCAAAGTGCTACAGATTAAAAACGTTCATCTTCATTTTACTAACTTCCCGCGCCTCATTGTGGAGATTTTCCAGATTGATGTTGCCACGCTTGGCTGAGCGAGGCAATATGAAAAGAGTAAGACACAGGCAAGCAACCGTTCATTTTCAAAAACTGCAAAAGATTTAAAAAGTCGAAGAACAAAAACAGCTAACATTAGCTGGCTGGATTGATTTCAAGTCTTAAAAGATGGTCTGGACACTCACTAGATAATGTAAGTGCTAGATAAACACAAAAAAAGCTTAGCTAGCTAGCTTGCTTGCACTGTTAGTTAAGGTTATAACGTCAGGTCTGGTGTTGGTGTGCAAGCTAAGTGAATTGATATAGGCTTACTGGATTGATGTCAAAGCTAGAAAAATGGTCTGGTCGCTAACTAGCTTACACACTGTTTAGCTAACGTTAGCTTGCTTGAATTGTTAGCCACGGTCCAAGGTCTTGTTGGTGTGCAAGCTAATGTTGTGACTTGAAATAGGCTACTGTTTAGGTACAGTAGGACATGAATTGAGAAGCTGTTTATCTAATATCAATAACATTACAAACTAGAGGGGCTTGCACTCAGAGAGACCTCCGCTCCTGTCCCCCCACCCCCTCAACCGCTCTCCTCACTGTGTTGCTTGGCAGTATTGCCTTTACGCTCACTTGCCCATGCTGGGTTCGATCTTGGCTGTACAGAAATCATCACACTTCACACTAACAGATAGTATACATAACATGGTAATTTAGCCTACACAATGCATCGCTTCAACTATCCACACGAATAAGAAATATAACGTTATGGTGCATTCCATTTGTCTCGGGAGGTGCGAGTGGGAACTGGCAATGGTCACTCCTGAGGTGAGTGTTCCAGTTGCAACAGCTGATCAACAGCTAACTAGTAGCTCTAGCCTTTGTTAGCAAACAAGTTGATAACAACGCACTAAGTGGTATTGTGCACACGTGCCAAACCAGTATAGTACAGTCTATTAATACCCTCAATGTATAGCTCTCCTTAATGTAGAATGATGAAGTGACAGAGAGAGAGAGAGAGAGAGAGAGAGAGAGAGGAAAAGCATGAGCAAGGGACCCAAGAGTAAAGGTAATGGAAATATCAGTCAGCTTAATGTGTAGGAGGATAACTACAGGGGAAATTCTTGCCCCAAAATTCTCTCAAAAACATTTTCTCCACTCTCCAACTCTGCACCCCCACTTTCAACTATAACTAGTCTCCCATATACATGCATATCCAATACTGTAGTTTGCGCTTGTGTGTGTTCAGCATGTACAGTATGAGATGCACTTGAAAGTACAAACACACATGCGCGCACACACACACACACACACACACACACAATAATACAGAGATAAGATAAATGCACTGACAGAGGTACAGAGTGATCCTGCTGAGTGATGCAGAGGAATGGTTGGTGCAGTGTGCTCCATTCCTCTAACATGGTTCATTTCAGCATGTGAGCGAGTAGTCTAACCCCCCCCCCCCTCTCTCTCTCTCTATCTCTCTATCTCTCTCTTTCTCGTTCCAACTGCAACTGGCCTCATCAACAAGGCACGAGACGTCCGTTGAAACTGTCAGTTTTGCACATTTTTGTGTATTGTATTTTATATTGTATTGTTGATGAATGGATCACTTCATTATTGTATTTTGCACTGTCCTGTCTTGTCCTTGCACTGTGTTTATGTATTGTCATGCACCAATAGGCCTAGGCAAATTCCTCATAGGTGTATGCCTACTTGGCTAAATTAAAATCTGATTCTGATCTCTCTCTCTCTCTCTCTCTCTCTCTCTCTCTCTCTCTCTCTCTCACCGTTCTGGCTTAAATGGGTTACTCTACTGTAGTGAGGGGATTATATGTGTGTTTCTGTATGATGTGCTTAGTGTGTGCTTTGTGTGTGTGTGTGTGTGTGTGTGTGTGTGTGTGTGTGTGTGTGTGTGTGTGTGTGCATACTAATGTGCAGTAATGTGGATTGCCTCCAACCCAGTCTTCCTCACACCCTATTTGGACAGAAATGATTTTTGGCTAAAGAAGTACTGTAGAACGACCAACTGTTCTACAGTTTAATAATGGTTTTATCACATAATCTTCAGTATCATGCTGTACTTGTGTACACGCAAGCTCACATATGCCAGCCTGATTTGTGATTCTGTCTGTGCCTTTAAGAGAACGATAGGGAGGTGGGTAGAGCGAGGAGTGGGATAGAGACAGATGAGAAAATGAGAATAAGAGAGAGAGGGAGAGAGAGAGAGAGAGAGAGAGAGAGGGAGAGAGAGAGAGAGAGATAGAGAGGGAATGGAAAACAGAAGGGGAGATGGGAACAGTCTAAAAATAAACCATCAGAAGTGCTTTTTAAATCTGCTGTGAAGCAAAGAATTCATTCAAACTAATGTTAATGCATTGTTGCTATTAAACACACGCATGCAGTACGTTTAACCCTCCTCCCCATGCTCACACACACTCATGTAATTTAATTGATTTGATACATTTGATGACTGCTTGGTTCGTGCTAGGGATGGGTGAGGAGATGGGGACATGCAAAATGTCTGCCGTGTGTGTAGTCCAGGGGTGCAGAGTGAAGGTTTGAGAGTGCAGTGCTGTTCAACTTCCCCCTACCTTCCTCCTACCTTCCCCCTACCTTCCTCCTACCTTCATCTTGCTCCAGGCCCAGAGAGGCACCTTATTTGAGCTGCACAGCCATCTGTTCAGACTAATTAACTAATTAACTAATTAATGAACTCTGGGGAAAGGCTCACCATCACTAGTGAGTGTATGGTGTGTGTGTGTGTGTGTGTGTGTGTGTGTGTGTGTGTGTGTGTGTGTGTGTGTGTGTGTGTGTGTGTGTGTGTGTGTGTGTGCGCGTGCCTGCGTGCGTGTGAGAGAGAGAGAGAAAGAGAGAGAACGACTTCCTCACCTCTGGAGGAGACATGAATCACTCAGTCTCTCCTCAATCAACACATCACATTCTCACCATCAAAGCCAGTACATCCACTAGGTCAGTTTGCTCGACAACCAATCTTTCTATTCCTCCTCACACTCTCACTCCCAACAAACACCAAATCCTTCAATTATCATTTTCAATCCCCTTATAATGCAATAAAGGACATTATGAGTTGTGAATATGTCAACACACGGCCTTGGTTTAGATGTTCAGTGTTACCTGGTAATTACAAAGTGGACTCATATCAACTATAAATAGAAGTGCTGGGATGTTATAGAAAGAACACGTTCTCTATTACAGTGTGATGAGGTTATTGGTGCATCTTGCTGTCAGGTGGAAGAGAATGTGCCTGCAGATCTGTGGAGGAGAGGAGAGGATTAAATAGGTCTATATGAGGGTACAGTCCCTTTGCATCTACACCCACACCAGAATGGATGAGGAAATAGAACCCAGCAGGATGGAGTAGGACAAAGGAACATGTTATCATCCAGAGGGGGCGGCTGTAGAGGCTGTCACTGATGAACATCTTTGTCACGAGCGTTACCCTACAATCCAGCAGAATGAACGGTTATTAGGTTAGAAGCACCTGTATGCCTACCAGAAAAGCCCAGTCAACATGCCCAGTCAACATGCCTTATCTTAATAAATTACCATGATAATTTAAATAACAGTTTATTTAAATAGTAACAGATAAATAACAGTTATTTTCTTTAATAGGACTGAGAGTGGGAGAAAGAGGGGGAGGGAGAGGGAGAGACGTTTAGTGGATGGGACACAAGAACTCGACCATATTCCACTGATTCCCACGTTAGCTAGTTATCAACCCGATATAGCTACAGTAGCTAGTTCAAACAAAGATAGACCAACTTGCCCAAGTAGTCAAGCAATTCTTAAAGCGCATCAATATAAACGAAAAAGAACATAATACTTTATCGGGCCACATATCCTACCTAATCGCTGATGTCTGCCTCTTCAAAGTAACGTTAACTGGCTGACACGTCTCAAGACTGTCGAGTGCCTATGCGTGCACGTGCACGTGCACTTTCACCATGGAATGGACTCCGCTGCAGTAGGAAACATGTAGGGAGGGAAGGCTTTGCCCGTCCCGACCAACCTTTCATTCAATAATATGGGGCAGGGCAGGCAGTGCGCAAACAGGAATTTATTTTTCTTTAATTTGTATTTTCTTTATTTAAAAAAACGGGCCTACAGAAAAAGGGCACTTCTCTATTAGGAGGCAAAAAGGGCAGGTGCTCAAGCACCCTTTGACCTCTATCTCTGCACGTGCCTGCTGAAAGCCTGACAATGGACGATACACCAATCTTTTCTCTAATTTCTTTTTGCTCTTAGATCCCTTCGGTTTAGCCATTTACCCTCGTTTTTTCCTGCACCTGTTCATGTATTCTCATAGGTCTGTTCAGTGATGACATAGCAACAAGCCAGATAAACATGTTGTCTCCCACCCATGATGCATGTTGTGGTAATGAAGGAGTGGAAACATCTTATTCCTGGTATGTGTTTGGTACAGTATTTAACTCCCAGAGCTTTAAACTGTGAAGAATAGAAGGCCCCTGAGTACTTTTTTCAGTGTACTGTAATATAATACATATAGCTTCTGTCCATTGGGTTTCCACCCAGTTCCTCGTTCCGAGAGACTCTCATTCCCTCTGTTCAAAGTGCATGCTGGGCTAACAAGTGTGGAATTCCAAAGCGCAGCCGCGTGAAGCTGAGGGCGCTGGATTCCGTTCACCCCTGCTATTCAGGTGAGCTCATTCCGTCTCAACTGCGTTTCTTAAAGCAGAAGTCGAGAATTCAGCTCAGCAGTCAAATTTACCATCAATCCCCACATACTGTACTCCCCAGCAAAGGGCAAGACTAACTACCACAGTTGGACACATACATGCCCTTGCCATGCTCCATATCTCTGATCTATCTATCCAATGATTGAACTATACCAAAATAAGATTAATCTGATCAATGTTGTAAAGTATAATGACTGTGATGATGCAATAATGATACCATACCCACAATGCACTTCTCAAGCTCAGACCTCTGTGGATTTTGACAGTAGACAGGCCCCTGAGTAGAATAGACTAATACTTTTACAGAGACATGTTTTTGCTTGCGTTGTGGCAATGCAAAGCAGATGCATGCTGGATCCCTGGATTTGTAATACGATCATTTGCAGCTAAATCAAAGGATGATACGATGTACAGTAGCTTCCGATTGTGTTACAGTACATTCGGCCTGCTTCTCGTTCTGAGACACGTACTAGTTCCCGCCCAGGGTGCGCTGTTAAAAAGCACAGTCTCAGCCAATGAATATGGATCTCCAGACCGCGCAGGAGCTTGACAGTGCTGGGCTGTGTACGGACGTGCTATTCAGAGATCTTCCTTATGTTAGTAGCACCAGCCTCTGATGCATATCCAAGGGGGAGAGCTGCTGTGCATTCCACAACCGAACCCCACAGAACCCCTGACTCACGGCATGACTAACTTTGTCATGGTTGGACACCTATGACCCAGCCATACTCTACCTCTGATCTATCGAACTATGTAAATAAGAGTCATCTGATCTATGTTGTGAAATATAATGACTAGCTAATGATAATTATACCCACAATGCATTTATCCCATTGCTATTAAAGCAGTACATAGCGTTTTCTCAGTTTTTCTCGGAACTGTGCCCCACAGGCTCTGCGAGTAAGTGCACTGTCGTAAAGTTATCAGATTGTCTTTTTGTTTTTCTGGCTTCCTCCGTGATGTTTGGCTTTGGTTTTCTCACCTCCGCCATGATATAATTGAGCTAAAAAACGCATGATATCCATAGACGCCGGAATAGTTAGCTACTACTGTGTTATTTAAGCACAACGTTGCACATGCGCACTTCTACTGAATGCTGCGTCCCGGGGGTGCGAGTTTTAAAAGGTAATAAATGTCAATATTATCTTTCTGAGTAGACTGTTTGGACGATTCAGCTTACTTTTAGTAAATCTAATTGGAGAATTAGCACCAGACATGTTTGTAAAGGTCCAAATATCGCGATATATTGCTTTAACCTATGAAAATCCTAATATTTAGAACAAGCACCAAAAGCAACTAACCTCAAGCTCTGAACTCTGTGGATTTGGAAAGTATACAGGTAGAATAGACTATACTTTTACTGAGAGACCAAGCATTGTTTTTATGTACAAAGCTAAATGTAATTGTCAAAGGGAAAAATGTATTGTGGCGAACGCCAACAGGTGGTGGGCTCTGGTATGTGTGACAATCTAAGGGTTAGAACTATGGAAATATGACTATAACTAGGTATAATTTATGATTATACCACGGTTATCACAAATATGAAGGAATATGGATTTAATACATTAAATCAACTCGTATGGTGCACCACCCTGTTCTGTACACAGGGAAACAGATAACGTTCATCAATAGTCTAATTTATCTATCAATCTCAGTCTGAAGGAGGTATTGACTCATCAAAGGTTAATCATATTTATTGAAGGGGAGACACTACAGTTGAATATGATTTGTTTTCCTTTTTTACCAGTTTAATCTTCACATCAATATAAATATTTTTTGTATTACACTTCTCTCAAAAAAAAGTTTAGGTATGCAAATTAGGCAATAACTCATTAAGTTTGCATATATTTCGGTACCTACTATCTAAACAATGGATAAAGTCAAGCTTAAAGTTTTACTTTTGTTTTGACAATATATTAAAAACTTAAATATTTACAGTGGGGTTTGTGAATGCAAGCGTATTTTCAAAAGATATTGATAAAATACTGCATACACCCATTAAAAATACATTTGGGGAGTATTTTTAGACAGGAAATGCAACCTAAAATGAAAAGACAACAAGATATTCACAATTCCTGCTGTAAATATTTGCAGAATACATCTGAGAATCAGTATGTAAAGTTTAGTGAATGCACCTGCCCTAGAAGTTGAGATAGCAGGTACCGAGTGACATCAGGTACTGAAAAAATTTAATTTTAAGAAATGGCTGATAAAGATAAGCATTATGAATTCAGATGTTCATTTCACAGGTATAACAAATAGCAGTTTTTAATCAAGTCTCGCCATTTCTCTGCTAATGTAGTGATAGTATACATGTTATAGTAGAAGAATATAGAAAAAACACCATTTTGACTGTAGTATAATAAGAAACACCATTTTGACTGTAGTGTCTCCCCTATATATGATTGATGATGATGATTATACTAATCAATTATCAAAATAATATGAAAACACAATTAAATACTAGATGGAAAAAACATGTGGCAATATGAAAACAGCAGAAATGAAAAGAATAATGTCATAGATTATCACAGCCTATCCTAAATCCTCTAAGCTTAGACACACTTGGCATCACACCACATCAAAGGAGAATGCTGGATGTCAACCTTGCGGGTAGTGTTAAGCAAAGTGTCCAGAGGTGTTGTCTGGCTAGACGAAGGGAAGAGGCACGTGACGTGACTGATGGTCGGTCGCTCAGTTTGATGCAGGGTGCAGTGCGTCTGCGCTCCTGTTGAAACAGTGATATTAGAGTGTTGCATGAACGTTGATGTTCGCGGAGGTTCAGAGTTCAAAAGCTGCAAATGTCTCGTTCAAAACCTCTGCTCTCACCAGAGGTGGATCGTTTGAAGAGTTTGTAAATTCCTAAGACCCTGGTGTTGACTACAGAGATCATAGCTAGCAGTTCAGCAATTCCACAGATACAGATTGATTTTCATCAATCAGGCACAAGCTTGGATCCTCGGGTTACGTGTTACTTGGAGAACACAGAACCTGAGAGAGTTGAGAGAGAGAGAGAACTGTCTGGTCTCTACTTAAAAGGGCCAGGAAATGAGGCGTGTCCTGTTGGAATAGGCAGCACCCAATTGGTCACTTGGTCACACAAAGAGTGACCCCCACTCCCGTCATAATCAGGGAGCCAAGAGTCTCTTAAGAGTCTGTAATCATCAAATATCCCTGTTATGGTTTCAACATGATATTACATTTCCCCAACATGCATAATCAACTGATTCGTGATTTTAGCTTCAGGTGGATGCCAAACATGGTTAGGTTGACTTAGCAGCATAGAAACAGTTATTTATAACACACAGTAACACTTGGTTGCAAATACAATGTGTCAATGCCCATATTTTATTCCCAGGGCTTATTCTCTTAGCGGTTGCATCACATACTGTAGTTGGGAGAAAGTAATTCCACTTTATTAAAGAAACAAGAAAGAAAATGTCATTCTTTGTCTCACTGTGTGAGTCTGCTGTTGAGGTCTTCCTTGGAATGTGTGGCCTGGGTTTATTGCTGTGGGAGATGGGGAGAGCAGGATGTGTTAGGCCTGAAAGATCCTTATCAAGCATCACTAACATTCCAATCAGTGAGATGGTCTCACAATATGGTCTGTAGAATATTTGTCATGTCAATAATCTACTACACGCACTAACAAATTAACTAATGAACTAACTAACTAACTAACTAACTAACTAACTAACTAACTAACTAACTAACTAACTAACTAACTAACTAACTAACTAACTACACAGGTCGATCAAATGTCCCTTATCATCCAGCATAGGACTGTGTGTGTGTGTGTGTGTGTGTGTGTGTGTGTGTGTGTGTGTGTGTGTGTGTGTGTGTATGTGTGTGAGAGCTATCGTCAGACTGCCCTCCTCAGCCCTGCACACCTGGGGCCTGCCTGACTGGCTGCATCTCACCCACCTGTGCTGGCGGCTCTCTCTACTGACCGGTGAACAGGACAGGTCACTGCAGCGCATGTGTGCATGTGTGTGTACGTGTGTGCATGTGTGCGTGTGCATGCATGTGTGAATATGTAAATGCATGTGTGTGTGCTTGCATTTGTGTGTGTGTGTATTCACTAGACCAACATTCAAATAGATATAAATATTACAAACAAATAACATTACATTTACATTAGACTCTTTTATCCAAAGTGACTTACAATAATTGCATTTAACATAGGAAAAGTCAGTGTACTACTACTTGCCAGAGCTCACAAGTGTATCTCCTTTCTAAAACAAGTGACTAAGGGCCAAATCCACAAAAGGATTGTGTGGCTTTTGCAGTGGCAAAACCCGTGCAAATGAGACAAAAAAATAGCATCCAATCGACAAAGCACACGCAAAGGGTGAAATGTATTGCAAACTGCACCAATGAGCACCAATGAGCAAATACTGCACCAATGAGCAAATAGTGCGCCAGGCTCATTTGAATGTATGTAAATTAGGTACTTCCGTGCAAAATTGCCTCAAATAAGCCTTGCGTCTGATCCACAAAGACCATGAGCTAAGGGCCACACGTGGTTAGAGAGGTGCAAATACCGCTTTTGAAAAGCTGGTATTAACTCCAGCAGTCAGCGCGTACCCTCCTTCTGTCAGTCCTCAGAACTTGTGAAGTTTGAATGATATTGAATTGATATTGGATGATATTAAAGGCGAATCAGGGATTTAAAAATAAGTTCAGCCACCTGCGATGCACAGAAACAAACAGAACTGATATTTTCTGCAAACAAGTGCAGTCTGTCGTTTTCATTGTGATCCAATCTGTGTCCTGAAATATGGAGAAAAGCTTGAAACACTGGGGAAATATCTGACTATATTCAAGATCTTGTATCTATATACAAGAACAAATGGCATTCAGCTGGTGGTAAGTGCAACACATATAACGGGCTGACATGGCCGGGCTCTCCAGGGATCATGGCAGCAGTTATTTTAGCCAGACGAAGGCACCGTCATGCCAGGCATGCGCAAGAACGCGTACATGGCTAATTGCAATCATGGGCGCAAATTGCACACAGTTGGCAAATTTGTGGGCGGGTTTTCCCGGCCATAACATTAGAGCAAAATCTTTTGTGGATATCGTGCTAAACTGGAGCACATTGCCAATGCAATTGCTGTGCAAAATATCGAGCTATTAGCGGGAGGAATCCATTTTTGTGGATTTGGGCCTAAGAGCATAATCTAGTGCTAAAGGCAAAGTGCAAGAATAGCAAACAAAAAAGACATGCTTAAGAGAGAGGATCCTGGTAGTACTTCTTGAAGTTTTGAGGCTGCGGTGAAAGATGGGCAGCGAATCTGCTGTCCCGACATCAGTGGGCAGCTCATTCCACCACTGAGGGGCCAGGACAGAGAAGAGCCGTGACCGGGTTGATCGACCGCAGAGGTCTTGGAGTGACGGGGCAGCCAGACGCCCCGAGGTAGCAGAGCGTAGCGGTCGGCGAGGGGGTGTAGGGTTTGACCATGGCCTGGAGGTAGGAGGGGGCTGTTCCTTTCATTGCCCTGCAGGCTAGCACCAGAGTTTTAAACTGGATGCGAGCTGCTACAGGGAGCCAGTGTAGAGAATGGAGAAAGGAAGTTGTGTGGGAGAACTTGGGGTGGTTGAACATCAGGCGAGCAGCAGCTTACTGGACAAGTTCGAAGGGTTTATTGGCTAGCGCCAGAGCCCCAGCAAGGAGGGTGTTGCAGTAGTCCAGGTGGGAGATGAAAAGAGCCTGGATGAGCACCTGCGCCGTTTCGTCATTGAGGAAAGGGCGAATCCTCCTGATGTTGTAGAGCAGGAATCTGCATGAGCGTGTAACTGATGTGAGAGGAGAACTACAGGTCACACCCAGATTAGTAATATTACAATAAGGCAGGGTCTGTCATTCTTTAATGATAATAATAGTCATGTGAACGCTTAGCATGGTCGCCCTTCATCAAGACATTGTACTCAATCAATCCTTTTCAACTGACTGATTACTCCTATTTTCATGGTAGCCTACTTAATAAAGACTTCTGTGAATGAGGCAGGTGATATTTCTGTAGCTGAGCTCTGCTACAGTAGCAGTAGGAGAGATCGGTATTCCATATGGAGTTCTCTAAGGCTCTCTCCTTTTTATGTTTATTTCTCAAAATCAAACTCAAAATTTGACTCTATCCTTCCTCTGTCTCATCCGTTCATTTCTCTCTCTCTCTCCACCCTATCTCTGTGAGGCGGGAGCCTCTCTTCACAGTTGCTTGCCCGTTACCTAAAGCGAGTGTTGAATATGCATGAGTCCGGCCTCGCAAACTGCTGCTCTCAGCGCTAAAGTCGGCAGGAAGCCCAACTCAGCAGACAAGAGGAGCTTCGGAAAGAAAACTTACTGAGAGAGGAGAGGAGAGGGAACTTGTCTGACTTATTGGCATGTAACCATATTTTTATCTCCAAGAGAGTGATTCATGTGAGCGTGTGTGTGTGTGTGTATGTGTGTGTGCGTGTGCGTGTGTGTGCGGGCGTGCGTGCGTGTGTGTGCGTGTGTGTGCGGGCGTGTGTGTGCGTGTGCGTGCCTGTGTGTGTGCCTGTGTGTGTGTGTTTGTGTGTGTTTGTATGTCTAGGTCTCTCTGTCTGAAGCTCTGGACGGTTGCCAGGCAACTGTGGCAGACAGCTCTGTACAGGGCTGCTATGAAAACCATCATGTCTTCACGACCCTCTGGTGCTGAACAGTGGCAGGGGTCAGAGTTGACAGGTCAGCGGGTCACTGAGTCTGGGTTTAAGAACCTGTCCCTGGTTCGGATGATCCCAACCACTCTGACACAGAAACACAGCCACCCAGTCCACCCATCATTTCAACATCCTTCCAATCACTGCAAATTAAGATTTCCTGTCAGCCAATCAGAGTGAGCACTTTGGATAAAGACCGTCCAGTCACTGATTTGAGTAATCTGGAGCTTTATCTCGGTGTCAGATCAGATTTTAATCCCCCTGTTCCTCTCTCTCTCTCTCTCTCTCTCTCTCTCTCTCTCTCTTTCTCTCTCTCTCTCTCTCTCGTGCTTCTCTCACACTGTCACTCTCTTTCTTTCTCTCTCTGCCTGTCCCTCCCCCTCTCTTAGCTCATGGGTCAAGGGTCAGATTGCTTTGTGCTCAGTCCTATTTCGGTCTCTTTTCTTTGGTTCTGGAGCTCTGGGCAGTTAAGCAGCGGTGGATGGCTGAATAGCTGGCGTGTGTCATGTGTTTCTGTCTGTGTCTCTCTCTCTCACTCTCTCTCCCTCTCTCTCACTCTCTCCTTCTGGCTTCTCTCTCTCTCTCTCTCTCTCTCTCTCTCACTCTCTCCTTCTGGCTTCTCTCTCTCTCTCTCTCTCTCTCACTCTCTCCTTCTGGCCTCTCTCTGTCTCTCTCAGTCTCTCTCACTCTCTCTCTCTCTCTCTCTCTCTCTCTCTCTCTCTCTCTCTCTTTCTCCCTCACTGCCCTTTGCTCCTTACAAACAGGGCCACTGTCCACAGAGACTAATGCCTTTCCAGCAGCTGTGGAAGGTTTTCCAACATATTTTTTCCATGTTCTTCAGCTCCTGCAGTTGTTTGCCATGACCTATATGTGATAGCCCATGAGCTCACAAGGTATTCTGTGTTCAAGGACAATCAATTTGTAAAAAATGGCTCAAGCAAGCTACAAGATACTTTCTCATGCAATTAGTATAGATCTGAAGGGTACTAATTCTCAGAAATAGCTATGACAGTGGGGGAAAAAGGTCTCTCGGGAATAGAATATTGACCACTGTTCATTTCGACCGCCTTTATTCACGAAGCCCATTCTCCACATGAACTGTAGTCAGATTCTCAAAAGTCACCTGTTCCCATGCATGGTATTCTTTACTCTCAATGGCACAACAAGCATTAAATAAATGACACGTATCCAAATACACACAAGCAACTGACATACTGTATGCACACGCACACCCATCTGTGTGTCTCCACATGCAGATGTAGTGCATACTGTATGTCAGTGCCATAATAGCATTGTTTACAGTCCACTCGTCCAAGACTTCCCAGTTGAAACCAGCGATTAGCCAGGCTGACAGCCAGATGAGTGTGACGGAGCAGCGGCCGTCTGCTCGTAAGCCTGGCGTCAAAGTCCCAGAGGACAGAGAGCTCCCAGTGTGCGCTGGGTTTAAAGGGGACACGAAGACAGCAGCACCCATTAGCTGTTGAACATCACTATAGGAGGAGTTAATGAGTTTATAAGAGGGCAGCACATCTGATCATACCTTTAATAAAAAGGTGAGTTGAGTGAGTTTGACCGTGAATAAGTTTATTGCAGCTTTTGTGTGCGTGTGTGCGTGTGTGTTTGTGCGTGTGTGTGCCTGTGAGTGCATGTGTGTGAGTGTGTATGTGTGTGTGTGTGTAAGTGCGTGTGTGTGTGCATGTTTGTGTGTGTGTGCGTGTGTGTGTGCATGTGCGGGCCTCTGAGTGCGTGCATGCGTGTGTGTGTGTGCGTGTGTGTGCCTGTGAGTGCGCGTGTGTGTGCACGTGTGTGTGTGTGTGTGCCTGCACACGTGCCTCTACTGTATGTCTACTGGATGCAGATAAAAGACACCAGTCTGCTCTTCACCTCCTCTCAGCTAACACGCTTTCTTTACTGCATTCATTTAACGACATAGGTGTTAAAAATGAGTGTCATTGCTGCTCTCAGATAATACAGTGCTTGACTAATTTGGCAAAGTTTCTGTGAAAGCACTTGAGGCTGCTAACGAGCAAGAGCCTCGTAAACACCAAGGCAACAGTCGCAGGGTGCCATCTTTGTTTGTGAGCGACATTAACAACTAGAAAGGGATGCTCAATTCTGCTTCCCTTTCTCTCTCCCTGCATTCCTCTGTGTGTGTCTGTGTCCTGCAGGTTTTCTGAGCACAGGGGACCAGTCTGCCAAGGGTAACTATGGTCTGCTGGACCAGATCCAGGCGCTGCGCTGGCTCAATGAGAACATTGGCCACTTCGGGGGAGATCCGGAGAGAATCACCATCTTCGGCTCCGGGGCTGGAGCCTCCTGTGTCAACCTGCTCATTCTCTCCCACCACTCTGAGGGTAAGACCCTGTCGTCATCATCGTGATCATCATCACCATTACCGCCGCCGTTGTCTCCAATAAAATCAACAAAAGATTGAATTTGTGTCTTGGCAATGCGGTGACATTTGATTGTTTAACTTTCGGACGAGCCGGTTTTGAGATTCGGCCATGCTGATGTGGATTTGACTACCTGAGACAACGTCGTATGAAGTGCAAGACCGAGGCTTCAGATAAATATGCATATGAGGGGGTGAACGTGGAGAGAGGATATGAACGCTCTTTGTCCGCTGAGGAGACAGGACTTTGGGGGGCGTCTGTGTCGATGCCGGCGTGTCTGTCTGTGTGCGTGAGAACGTGAGGTGTACGACAGGCCCGTAATGAGGACGGCACATATGAATGTGCGCCTCTCTGTGAATTGAGCAGAGCACAGCCCAGAACTGGAGCTGCTGCTGAGAAGAGTCTTAATTGATTTCACAGGGAGAGGATTGAGAGGGGGGGGGCATGTAGAATATGGGGGGGGGGGCTTAATAATTAATGACAGTATATGCGGATGAGAACAGAGGGACAACAAGGCATTTTACATAACAGTGCAGCAGGGCTCTCTCCCGCCCCTCTCTCCTTCTCACTCCTTCTCTCTCTGGCTCTCCGTTCAACACTGCCACCCACCCCACCGGTCGGTGATAACATCCACTGCTGTGTGCCGGGCTGTCGCCATTTTTCTCCTCGCTGCCTCCTTCGTATGTGATGGAGCCAGTGCGTTTTGCCAAGCACTAATGTTTACTCTGATTTACTGGAGCCTGAGAAAGCAGCAGTGTATCTGGAACACCTCTCTCTGCCAATGTAACGCTGACTCTTCCTCTCGCACATGCATCATTTAAGACCTCAGGAGCTTCTAGTGTGTGTGCGTGTGTGTGTGTGTGTGTGTGTGTGTGTGTGTGTGTGTGTGTGCTTGTGTGTGTGTGTGTGTGTGTGTGTGTGCGTGCGTGCTTGTGTGTGCGTGTGCATGCCTGTCTATTGTGTGTGTGTGTGTGTGTCAGAGGAATACACGCCAGCACAAATGTGGAGTGCCTTCTTGAGAAACACTGGCCTACATCCTCTAGTAGTCCGTATAGGAGCAGCCGGGAATGTGCCTGACCTGCTGTCCTTTTGGCCTTCTGCTCAGGTCTGTTCCAGAGGGCCATAGCCCAGAGTGGCTCTGCCATCGCCAGCTGGTCCGTCAACTACCGGCCCCTGATGTACACCAAGATCCTGGCCCGCAAGGTGGCCTGCCGGTACGAGGACACGGCCGAGCTGGTGGAGTGCCTGAGAAGGAAGAGCTTCCGGGAGCTGGTGGACCAGGACATCCAGCCCGCCCGCTACCACATCGCCTTCGGGCCCGTGGTGGACGGGGACGTGGTGCCCGACGACCCTGAGATCCTCATGCAGCAGGTCAGATGGGGACCTTGGGGTCCGTTCACCGTCAGCACACCCCCCTCTGACCAGTCCTGCGTCCGCTTCCTGTGGTCCGACTATAGGCCATTTCATGGAGTGTTCATATTCAAAACAATAACACGACGAGCAGCTATTAAATGATGAGCAGCTATTTCTAGAGCGTCCCAAACACAGAACAGTCGAGATAATAATAATAATAATAACCGCACCAGTGAACAACACGGTCCCCTAGTGACCGACCCTATTGCTACACTGAAGTCTCTCTGTGCTGAGGTGCTGTGTGTGTGTTTGGCCACCAGGGGGAGTTCCTGAACTATGACATCTTGCTGGGGGTGAACCAGGGGGAGGGGCTGAAGTTTGTGGATGACAACGAGGGAGAGGACGGAATATCAGCAGCTTCTTTTGACTACACCATCTCCAACTTTGTGGACAACCTGTATGGATACCCAGACGGTGAGACAACCAGCGATTAATCCATACTGTATATACCTGTCCTGAATTAATCTAAACCAATATTTGTTCAAGGTTGTCCCTCATGCTGGACTTTTTTTTTTAAACTTGAAAAACATGACAACAGTTCTTAGTTTGTCTTCTTTCTCCTGGTCTCTACTTACTCCTCAACTGATCCTGACTGCGTGCGTCTCTGTGTCTGTCCTACCATTCCAGGGAAGGACATCTTGAGGGAGACCATCAAGTTCATGTACACAGACTGGGCAGACCGCGACAACGGGGACATGAGGAGGAAGACCCTCCTGGCGCTCTTCACGGACCACCAGTGGGTGGCGCCGGCGGTGGCCACCGCCAAGCTGCACGCCGAGTTCCAGTCGTCGGTCTACTTCTACACCTTCCACCATCACTGCCAGACGGAGGCGCGGCCCGAGTGGGCCGACGCCGCCCACGGCGACGAGATCCCCTACGTGTTCGGAGTGCCGATGATCGGCGCCACCGACCTGTTCCCCTGCAACTTCTCCAAGAACGACGTGATGCTCAGCGCCGTGGTCATGACCTACTGGACCAACTTCGCCAAGACCGGGTCAGTACCGGACCTGCTCAGAGAAGGCCCTGTGCGCACACTAATGACAAAGACTGAAGGGTATAGTTTGAATCTGGTATGGAGAAATTCTTCGAAATGGGCCCAGATGTAAGCACTGTTTGGGTCTGGTGTTGACTAGAGGTGAGAGGACAGAGAGGATGGAGATGTTCTTCTCCTGGGAGGTCTTATCTGATGGTATGAAGGGGAGCGGACTTGGAGTCTTTGGAGAACTATCTGCTGTACATAGCCTAGCTAGAGCCAGGGTCTGTCCGCTGAATGCACAGTGTAATAAAACCAAAATTAAGATATTTAATATCATATCAGTCAGATCAAGACGGTTATCGCTTTATCTTTTATTCCTGAACATTACTTCCGCTGAATCCCGAGAATACCCAGCAATACTTCCTTGCTGCTGTCAGACTGTGACTATATTTTTTCCTCTCTTTCTCTCTCTCTCTCTCTCTCTCTCATTCTCAATCTCAGGGACCCTAACCTGCCTGTCCCTCAGGACACCAAGTTCATCCACACCAAGCCCAACCGCTTCGAGGAAGTCATCTGGACCAAGTTCAGCTCCAAGGACAAGCAGTACCTCCACATCGGCCTGAAGCCCCGCGTTCGGGACAACTACCGGGCCAACAAGGTGGCCTTCTGGCTGGAGCTGGTTCCCCACCTGCACTCCCTGCATGAGGAGTTCATCGGTTCCATCACCACCCGCCTGCCCCCCGGAGGAGGACCCCGACCCCCCAAGAAGACCTCCTCTCAGAGCCCGGGGGTCCGCTCCACCCGGCACCCCGTCGTGTCCACCTACCCGCCTGACCCGGACCCCGACGGCTCGGAGACCCCCCGCTTCCCGCCCTTCCCCGGGGACACGCGGGACTACTCCACCGAGCTGAGCGTGACGGTGGCCGTCGGCGCCTCGCTCCTCTTCCTCAACGTGCTGGCCTTCGCCGCCCTCTACTACAAGCGGGACAAACGCCACGAGCTGCTGCAGCGCCGCCACCGCCGCCTGTCCCCCCAGCGCGGCACCGCCATGGGCATGGGCGTGGGCATGGGAGTGGTGGGCGCCCCGCCCCATAACGACCTGGCGCTGAGCCAGGAGGAGGAGCTAATGTCCCTGCAGATGAAGCAGCAGCGGGCGGACCTGGAGCACGGCACGCCCCTGCCCCCCCGCGGCCTCCACGGCGACCTGGAGCCCCTGCGGCCGCCCGCGTGCCCGCCCGACTACACTCTGGCCCTGCGGCGGGCGCCGGAGGACGTGCCACTGATGACGGCCAACGCCATCACCATGATCCCCAGCACCATCAGCGGCATGCAGCCCCTGCACCCCTTCAACACCTACCCTCCGGCCCCGGCCCCCCCCACCACGCCGACCCCCGGCCACAACAACAACGCGCTGCCTCACCAGCACTCCACCACCAGAGTATAGGACCAGGCACAACCTCTGGGGCTCCGCAGCCAAGCACTGCACTGACTGCTCATTCTCACTGGGATCATCCCTCTGTCCTCTGTCTCTGCGCCTCCGTCATCCCGCGTCATCCCGCGTTCCCGTACCAGACGTCGGGATCGGTGGCGGAGCCGACCCCTGGCTGGGAACCGGGAGCAAAGAGAGGCTCCCCGTGAAAACACCCCCCCCCCCATTTCATTCACACATCCTCCGGACAATGGGTTCGTCTTTCTCTGTCGCGGTCTTTCGTTTTCTCTATCGCCGTCTCAACTTCCGTTACGGTTTCTCTTCTCTCTTCCTCCTACTCATCCCTCCTTCTTCGTCTTTTCCTGTAGCTCCCCGGCACAACGTCACCGCAACCCCACCAGCCTCATTTCCACTTTCTTTTTCTCGCAAAACCACGTCAGGACTTTTACCCACTGGAGTCTTTTATACAAAAAAAATTATTAATGTAAATGATGTATTATTGATAAATTGTAGGGATATGAATGAAAAAAGTGATATTCTGATATATCGTTTTTACCAGCATTCTTGGTGCCAAGTACTGTGATAAATCTCCTCTCTCACTGGGGGTCCAATGGATCTCCTAGAGAGGCCCATCCTGACTGTATCTTACACAAGGAATTACCGTCATCAAAAAAGTGCCAAATCTTTCATCGTTCTTTTTTGATCTCACACATTAGGCCTATTTTCATTCCTTTTCTTTGCCTTTTTTTGTTGCTTTTTTTTCTTGCATTCAGTGTTGCACTTGGACTGGTCTTTATCCAAGGCCAATGGACAAAAGATTAAATATATCCTTGTATAAAGTATAAGAGAATATTAAGATTTATAACTGCTTAGTCTGGGATATTTGCATGGTTTCTTTTTAAGGATTGTGGACGTTGGAGTGGAAATCCTGTTTCGCTCTTCTCATTTTGATTTTCATGTTTTGCCTTGTTTTCTTATTACTGTTTTTTTTTTCTTGAAAGTAAGTTATTTTCTTTTTTTACATAATCTGAAATTTGTGCACTTCATGAAGAAAAATATATTTTATTCTGTAGATACTTCAGAAAAGTATCAAGAGATGAATATTGACTCTGACTATGATTATAACAAAGGGAATTGATATTTCCTTTATTTTTTCATTTCCTCACTGAAGCTGTGCCACAAGCAGCCATGGCCCCGCAGGACTGAGGAACGCCCCTGTATGCCCTTCTCCTCTCAGTCCCATACTACTAACAGGATGTTAGCTGTGAGGTCACAGTCACTGTCTTACCTTCTCACCAGAAGATTGTCTTTGATCATCATAAGAAAAAAACAAACATTGCTGGACTTTACCAATTCATCAGCCTGCTGAACTCATCTATGATCTCATGTTTTTCAGTCATGAAAATGACACTCTTGGCGGAGATTGATTGTCTCAGTGATTAAAACGGATAGGATTTTACACACCTAAATGACATGTCTTTGAACAGACACATTCGTTTTCAGTGCTCTCATTCACTCATCAGTGGACTCCATTGTGCGCTTTAGATGGAGACTGTTTTCTCATCGACTTTCTGTTGTCCTGGGACTGTTTTACTCACAGGGAGAGTAAGGAGCTGCTCTGTATGAAGACTTTCTGTTGTCCTGGGACTGTTTTACTCACAGGGAGAGTAAGGAGCTGCTCTATATGAAGACTTTCTGTTGTCCTGGGACTGTTTTACTCACAGGGAGAGTAAGGAGCTGCTCTGTTGAAGGGGGGCTCAGACTGACAGGGCGAGGTGAGGAAGCCTTGTACGCACGTTTCACATCTTTCTACCGCACAACTGAAGACAGGGACTTGTCAAACTCTGGACATCCACAGAACAAAAAAACACTGTTACAAAACTGACTGAGGAGGTTGAGAAAATGTTGACATCGAACCAACGACGATGGACAGGCGGCCCCTCAGCAGTGGTCCGAAATGTGTTCAGGGCACAGAGGATGCATTCTAAAACTTGAGTAGAAAAACATGGTAAACATTACTCCCATTCTGTATAACACGCAAAGTAGGCCGATGGGATAGATGGTCCCTCTGTTTCCTGCTCTGTTTCCTGCTCTGTTTCCTGCTCTGTTTCCTGTCTCCATCTAGGATGCCCCCACTCCAGGTGCAACGGACCAGAGAGAGAGCTTGGAGGGGGAAAAAACACACACACACACACACGGAAAACCAACTGTACATTTTTTAAAGTGTAAGAGAACCAACTGGTATTTGTAAATATTATGTTTATGGTTTGGTTTATGAGTGAATGCCCAAATCTTTCCTTTGTGACAACAGGTGCAAGTTCAGATGGATGGTTTTAGCACTTATCTGTATGTTGTTGTTTGATTCTTTCATTTCTTAGATTTTCAAGGTGAAAGTGCAACAATCTATGGGCACGTATAGACACACATGAATGATCTGTGAATGAAAAATACATCTTAAATCATCGCATGGTTGAGTTGAACATAGATACTGGTGGGAAGGTTCCGGGCGCAGGTCTCACTCGCTACAAAGGAGACAGGGGCACATGGTTCTGCAAGGGGGTGAGCAGGACGTTTGGAATTCATCAATCATGAAGACAGCTTTCGTCTGAAATAATATTGATTGAAGATGAGCCCTTTGCATTGGTCAAGCGCTCAAAGACAAGAGCGGCATCAATAGCAGACTGAGAGAGAGGAGAGAAGATGGGGTGAGTGAAATAGTCAGACTGAGATGGGGTAGAGACAGGGTTTGAATTGAGATCGTGCTCAATGCAATCCACAAAACATGGAAATTATAGTATTGGTGATGATGATCATGATTATGATGAAGATGATGGTGGTGATGGAGGTGATGGTGGTGGAGGTGGTGGTGGTGGTGATGGTGGTGTTAACATACAGTATTACCCATAGCTTAGAGCAGGTACAGTTTGTTGTCAGCTCCTTTGTGCTTGTTAGTCTTGTTTCAGACTCTGATGGTTGTGGTGGCTTTGCTATCCTTTATGAATCCTATGTCTGCCATACACACTCTGTTCAAGTCATTTTCTGGATAAAATATATATTTGCTCACACATTCGCTCTCCGTTTTAGATGACCAGGTTTCCACAGAAAAAAATGATAAAGACAGTATTTTTAATATATATAGCTGATGGAAATTTGGAAACAAAGAACATGGCAGCCAACAGACTCTGGAAGCACACTCACCAAGTTTACATGGTGACACTACTGTCTGATGTTGGCTCAATGTTACAAAAACATTATATTGATACAAATCTACTTCAAATGTTTAACAATGTCCAAAAAGGCTTGCACCTGTTTGTCTCTATTTTCATTTTGTCTGAAGTCAGCAACCTACTTGAGGCTTGAGATACTGGAGGCATATGATAAGAACGGGTTGAAGAATGAAGTTAATATTTCTATTTCATATAGAGGCTATTACACACTGTATGTTGTGTATCTGAACTGGAGAACATTAAAATACATTCTTAAACAAATACTATCCTCTTACATATTCTTGACAAAGCATCCAAATATGGTCATTAATGGTGTGTTAGACTGCAGCCAATGTGGGATGTGTATAACATAACGACTATGCAAAGCAATTTGTTATCCTTTTGTATTTTCGCATAAATGTTTGCAATTGACTACTGGGGGGAAATGATATGCAGTATTATATATTATTATATGTCTATGTTATCCCGTCGATACAGACTTGTTGTGTAACTGGGGCAAAACTAGGGCAGCGATCCCACCGATCGTCCAGTAGAGGGCAGCAGAGTTCCTGAAAAGCTCTAGAGAAGTGAATGGCCTGTCTGGTAGCCATCATAGCTGTGTTTCTGGTGATGAAATGCCAGTGAGTTGTAACCACAAACACAGGGTGAGCCAGGAGGGAGGGAGGAAGAATGTGGTACACAGAAAGAGTACAAAGAGAAAGAGACAAAATGGACACAATGAGACGTCATCAGTGTCTGGTGTGTATCTTAAAATATACATGTACACACCACACACACACAAGCACAAACACACACACACAGTGTTACAAACTCACTAGCATGTATGGCATGTACAGAGGTTTCGGAATGTTAGAGGATGCCATATGGAAAAATATAGTTTAATATTAAAGTAATACAAAAATTACATGGGTATAAATAACATTTGAAAACAAGAAATGGTGCTCGGAGAGCACAGACCTCTGCCCCTGAATGCATTCCGTGGCTCTGTGCGCGCCAAAATTGAATGACCCGGCAGGGAGCACTGCGGTGCACCCCTGGCTCTTCCTCTAGCGCCCCCACACAGGGAGCTGGCTTTGTTCTAAATTTTGTTTTCATTCATGGATTCGGCCTGTGATTTGGATCTGCTCCAAAATTTAGTGGGTGCTAAGGTGGCCCATAATACACCCCTTCACCAAGTTTAATAGAAATTGGGGAGTGGCCTCCTGGGGAATGACTGCCCGCACCGAGACTTGGCCATCGCCATTGAAGACACAGTGGTGACGCCGACTCGGACTGTGAGAAATCTGTGTGTGACCCAGGATGACCAACTGTTGTCCTCCGCACATATCACATCCGTCACACACTCTTGCAGATTCCTGCTCTACAACATCAGGAGGAATTGCCCTTTCCTCACTGACGAAATGGCACAGGCGCTCATCCAGGCTCTTGTCATCTCCCACCTGGACTACTGCAACTCCCTCCTTGCTGGGGCCCCGGCATCAGCCATGAAACCTCTGGAACTTGTCCAGAAAGCTGCTGCTCGCCTGGTGTTCAACCACCCCAAGTTCTCCCACACAACTTCCCTTCTCCGTTCTCTACACTAGCTCCCTGTAGCAGCTCGTGTTCAGTTTAAAACTCTGGTACTAGCCTACAGGGCAATGAAAGTAACAGCCCCCTCCTACCTCCAGGCCATGGTCAAACCCTATACCCCCTCCCGACCACTAGACTCTGCTACCTCGGGGCGACTGGCTCCCCCGTCACTCCGAGGCCCCTGCAGTCGATCGACATGGTCACGGCTCTTCTCTGTCCTGGCCCTGCAGTGGTGGAATGAGCTGCCCACTGATGTCACCTATTGTAACAGCACCTATTGTATTTTTAGTCTGCTATACTTGCACTTTGCCTTCAGCACTAGACTATGCTCTTAGTCAAATTTGCCCTTAGAAAAGAGATGCACTTGTGAGTTCTGGCAAATAGTAGTACAGTGGCTTATCCTATGTTAAATGCAATTATTGTAAGTCGCTTTGGATAAAAACGTCAGCTAAATGATGTGTAAATGTCATGTAATGCAATGTAATATCTGTAAAATCCAAAGCGACTTACAAGGTCCCCAGTTCGATCCCAGCTTCCGGAGTGTGCCGAAGTGTCCTTGAGCAAGACACTGAACACCCAAATCACTCATGTGCGGCACGTTGGTGCAGTACCTAGTACTATCGCCTCACAGCAAGAAGCTTTCCGGGCCTTTCTGTGTGGAGTTTGCATGTTCTCTCCGTGTTCGCAAGGGTTTAACCCATAAAGAAAACAATGTGAAAAACAGTTTGTTAACGCAGTCCGTCCCTGGCGAAGATAGACAGAAGCACTTGGTTGTCCTGTTGACCTGTCTGCTCCCAGCTGCCCTTGGGGGAAAGATGACAGGATGGGTGAAGAGTAGAGAAAGATTTCATAGGTTGACACTTCTGTTACTGTGTGTGTGCCTCATCACCGTGTGCTGTGCAAAATCCACCTACAGTAATGACAATAAAAGTTGTTTGTTGTTTTTGTTTAATACACTTTACAAGGCAGTCCATCGAGCTGTAATTACTGTGTGTTACAGAAATATAGAGTTGGATGCGTCACCTGCATAGCTATGGTAGCTGATGTTGTGCCTCCTATTGATACTGCCAAGGGGTAGCATGAATAGGCTGAACAGGAAGGGCCCTAGGATGGATCCTTGAGGCACTCCACAGGTCATATGATTTTTTTCTGAGCTGTGGTCATCAAGGGCAACAAAAATTTCCCGACCAGTTAGATAGGTCCTAAACCAATTTAGGACTGGACCAGACAGAGAGGTCGACCCACTTCTCAATCTTTCATCACATGATCTACACTATCAAAAGCTGCACTCAGGTCCAGGAGGACGAGAACAGAGAGCTCTTTGGAGTCAGCGTTAGTTCTAAGGTCATTTACAACTTTGACTACTGCCGTCTCTGTGCTATGATGGGCGCAAAAACCGGACTGGAAGATATCGAAGGTACAACTTGCAGCTAGGAAATCCTTTATCTGTTAGACTGTTACACATACATTCCCTCTCCACTGGGACAGTCTATGGACAGTTACAACAGAGCCCATTTTGACACACTAGTCTTTCATACCCAATGCCACCTCAGTCACTGAACTGCCCTCTGGGAAAACAGGCGCCTGTGAAAGGCAGGCAAACATAGTGTGGAAGGCAGCGGTTGTGAGCTGGGTGCAGAGGCTGGGGAGAGTCTGGCTGTCACAGCAAAGAGATCAGAAACCCTCTCCACTCACCACCCACTAGTCCTGACTTCCTGCTCAGTACAAAAGGCTCCGTATTGGAATGTATTTAGGCGGACCGTAATTTAATCAACACCCGACCCGAGTCAAAATATTATTTGAAATACCTACAATCATTCTAGCATTTGCTTGAGCGTGCCTGCCAAGAGTGTCAGGTGGTTGGGGGATGTATATTTGGGAATTGGCCATATGTTCAATTGTGCCAGACAAGAACAATCAAGCACAGAAAAGTAGATTAGTATTTCAAATTGTATTTTAACCCAGGCCAGATGAATACAGACTCAACCATAAAGCAACCACACTGGGACACATGCTGTGTAAACTGACACCCATTCAAACACAACACATGCTGTAGACACTCACACTCAGTGAGTCACCTGGGTGTGGAGGCTGCCCAGCACTTGGAGTAGACTCAGGATGCTGCTCTTGTTGATGTCCAGGAGACCTTGCAGGTCTCTCACAGAGCTTCTCACTGAATCCAGGGCCTGGTCCAGGACAGACAGGCCCGACTGCACTTCCACAACCTGGTCCCACACCTTCCAACACACACACACACACACACACACACACACACACACAGAACATGGTATTATATCATCAAATGGGACTGAATTAATCATACACACAATGAATGAATAAGATGTACTGTACAAGCAATTTACAAAACATTACAAACACATCAATGTGTGTGCAGTCATGCAGTACAAACAAGATTTCAGCGTCAGCACATACTGTGCATAAAGAGGCTTGCACGCTAGTTTGTTAATGTATTCTACTGTTTAGTGTTTGAAGAGCTTGATAGATTCAAAGCAGTCAAGTGTTGAAGGACACAGACGCACAGATCATTTGGGGTGAAGGGAAATCTGTGTGTTCCAGTCATGTGCTGTAGATACAGTATACAGTATACAGATACAGTACAGACAGACACTCACATCTTTTTTTCTCCCAGACAACAAAGTCAACGTCCGTCAGGGGAACCACAAACGAGCCAGTCACAGCGCTGAGAGAGAGAAGGGTGGCCAGATTGACAAGGTAAGGACAAGATGAGAGAGGTCAGATCAAACAAACAACCCTGCCTGGTCTCTTCAGTATACAGTACACACTTAAATCTCCTTGTCCTTCATGCGTCAGATATCACAGGCCCACATAAGGGAAAGTAATCATCAAATCAAACTTTATTTGTATAACGCATTTTATAAACAGACACAATGCACTTTACAGAGAGCAGTGTGGGGGGGGGGGGCATAGGTCTCACCCCTACATATTCCAGAGGGAAGCAAAAAAAACAGTTTCACCCGGGGGCCAGAAAAATAGAAAAATTAGCACAAAAAATTCTTCCCTGACCTCTCTCAATGAGACGATCAAGCTCCTGGAAAATGTTTGTCTATTGGCTAAGAACATTTACAGAAAATAAACATGGGCTAAATACTTCATACGAAAGACATGACTAATAGTAGAGTGCACACATAGTTACAGAGATGTTGCCTTTATGTGTTAGCTATCCCATTATGTGTTAGCTATTCCTGATATCTAATATGATATTTAAGTGAATCATATAACAAAGCACAGTAAGTACTCAGCAGAACAGGCTCATAGAGAATGCCGCAAAGCAGAGGTGGGGAAACAGAAAGCAGAGAGCCAAGAGAAAGAAAGGGGTAGGGTTGGCTGGAGTAAAACAAATCATCAGTCAGTCCGTCAGTCAGCCAGGCCTGAGTCTCTCACCAGAGCAGTCTCTCTGTCAGGCTCAGCTGGGGGTCAGCAAGAGCACACCTGCTATCACTGACAGGCTGGACAGACTGAGGCAGTTGCTCAACCTACTGTACCTACTGTACAGAAATACATACTGGCAGTGTTACTCAACCAGTAACACTGGAAGAGGTGGACTGCAGGAGCATCACAGTAAGTTAATACACTGCAACACTGAACGTGTGCGATTGTGCACATCCTTATAAGGTATGTTTCTCAGTGAATGCAGCCATACGATGGCATCTGAGAATTATTTCATCTTTATGAGCACTGGCACATTGGCAGCCGCTGGTAGAATACCACTTACATGTTTGCCCAGGTTGGCGCCACGCCCATAGGTCACCACAGGAGAATGTAGTAGCCTATTCACCATCTAGACGATTAGGCAAAGGGCCCTGCGCTTCAATAACATCAAATTCTGTCACGGACACCAATACACCAGAACTAAACACTGTCCATTGTAGGACAGAAATGCAAGGTGTATCAAAATGTTGCATTTGGATGGCAGATTGGTCAGAGAGAAAAAAGAGAACATTCAACTGACCACATTAGGCTAAATCTCCACCTAGACAGATGGTTAACTGCTAACTGTGTTTTGGCAGGCCACACAGTGCTTGATCTTAACACGCTAGGCTGAGCCTCATGTATTGCGGTCCTTTGAACATAATGACTGCCTGGTGGGCATGGAGGTTGGCATCATACCATGTGAGACTTACCACCTCTTGTGTCCTCGAGTCATGGCTATGGCAGCCTCGTTGGTTTTCAAGGATGAGGTCAAGATCTACTTTAAGTTTTCAATTTATATTTATTGCATCATGATGGTCATGAGATACAACATTTTATCCTACTTTGCTTTGAATGAAAATAGTCTAGCTTTATGGGCATACTGTAGGCTACTAGGCTATGTGCAAAGGTATGGGCTAAGTAAAAAACAATGTTTAATTTGCTTTGCATGATGGCCGGCGGTTGGGCAACTTTCATGACTATTCGGTGAAATACAAGGGATGATCACCCATGTCCACACAGTGTTCACACCATAGACATAATAGAACGAATAATAATAGAAAGTTATTTATGTCTATGGTACACGCATCCATGGTTCACACAAGCTTGACTGAGGCGCCATCTAGTGTAGAAATGACTCCACTGGCACTGCATGCATTATGGCCAAGTCTCCATTCTCTTTGGCCTTCAGCTGGTTCTGTAAGTAAATGCTCTCCTTGGTTCTTTGAAATGCCATCTGTCCTGTCCCTTGCAGAGTCAACAGACCTGAGCTCATTTTCTTTCTATTACCCCTGTCCTGAGATCACTACACTGGCTCCCTATAGATTTTAGAATTCAGTTTAAAGTGTTTTTGAAGATTTAAATGGTCTCGCTCCTGTTTACATCAGTTATATTTGAGTATATTATTTTCCTGCCCGAGCCCTTAGGTCCTCAGATTTACTGCAACTGACCATTCCTCGCACCAGAACTAAAACATATGGTGAAGCTGCCTTCTCCTCATATGCCCCCAGATTATGGAACGAGCTTCCACTAGACTTAAAAAACTCTGGCACCGTGGATACATTCAAGAAAAATCTGAAGACCTACCTGTTCAAAAGGGCATTTCCCATTGAATAACAACAATGCAGGTTTTTAATTTTGTTAGCATAGCATTGTTTTTCTGTTGTCTATTGTATATGCATTTTGTATTTATTATGTTGTGTAAAGCACATTGAGAGGCACGTTGTGTCTGAAATGTGCTCTATAAATAAAGATTATTATTATTATTATTATTATATTATTATTATGTATCACCTATGCCACCTGCCCAATCACAATTACATTTGATGCTCTGTATTTAAAATAAGAATGATCCAAAATATGAAATGCACACAGTATAAGAGGAGGCACTCATACACAGACATTCACTCTGTGAGACTATAGGACAGAGATGTACATGGGTCACAGTTCATCAGGAACACAGTCATTGAAGAAGATCTGGTAGTTCTTATCCACATTCATCCGCTGCTTCAGAAACTTCTCCAGGGTCTTTATGGGCACCTCCAGCACCGTGTTGTACACCCTATCGTTCAGGCCGTAGGCCCCGAACACAGGGAAGTGGTAGCGCTCCAGAAACGGAGCGTTATGGTCAAAGTTTGGACAGCAGTAGGCCGTCCACATGTACTCTGGGATGCCTACGCGGTCCTGGTTGTTCCGACGGACCATGTTACCGGTGGAGGTGACTCCGGTTACAACATAGGCGGGGCCGCGGCAGTAGTTGTTGAGGCGCTGTCGGAGCCGTTCCTTGTGCTGGGCCCAGGGACCGGAATTGAACTCCCTGACTTGGGGCACGATGTTAGTCAGGGTGTAGGTAGAGGCCTTGTCCAGGGGATCAGCCTGGTGCTGGTCTGGGTTAAGGTGGCCGCGCTCGTACTGGGCCACGTCTGCAAAGTCCTCCAGCACTGCCTGACTGTCCATCAGACTCATGTACAACTGAGCAGCTTGGGGGAAGGGCTCCATGTTACTGCTGCCTCTGCCCCCGGCCAGCTAGGCAGACAGAGAGAGGGAAGGAGAGAGAGACAGAAAGAAAAAGAGGGAGAGAGTTGTTCCATGTACTGTAAATTATTATACAGTAGATGTGAAATTATAGGTTATGTTTTTGGTGCTGTGTGGTCATTCGTCAGCAGGATTATGCAAAAACTACCAGACCAATTTTCATGAAACTTGGTGGAGGGTGTAGCATGGGCCAATTTAGAACCCATTAAAATTCAAATCACGGGGGGGGGGGCACAAATTATTTTTCTCTTTCATTAACATTGTTAGATAGCTTCTAGCTATAAGGTAATCGATAGCATGCTGGGAAGGATTGATTCAGCTAGCTAGCTATCTAGTTAATTTGCTGGTATTATGAACAAAATAATTTAATGATGGCGAAGATCAATTGCTTTGAATTAGCTAGTTACTGTATGCTCATAGATAATTGTCACTAGATTGCTGCTGTCTGTCCGGTCACATCTAGCTACTACAGATACATCAGAAAGCAGAGCCGAAGAGCACCTGTTCAGCTGACCCCAGCTGTGTCAAACCTAGCTGCTCATAAACTGTGATGGTGATGCACCACCAGTATATTTTTGCAGACATTTGTCTCCTCTGGGTATCAGTACTGTACATGCTGACGACACGCGTCATGGGCAGAGGTCTGTGCTCCGTGCAACGACCTACCTGTGGCTCATACATCCATGGCTGGTCGACGCTCTTCTCCCCGTCTGACCTTTTGAAGGTGTAGGCAGAGTAGACTGGCATGTGCTGGTGGGGGTCGTAGAGGGTGACGAAGCGTGGCTTGTCCTCCAAGCGTTGGCAGATCTTCCTGAGGGAGCGGCTGCCCAGGTGGCCGCGCGGCGGAGTTCCCATATACAGAGAGTCCTTGCAGCGCTCCGCGTGGTTGAAGTCCTCCACCACTTCACAGCAGACCAGTGGCACCCACAGGAAGAGGGACACAGCAGCGCCCCAGGCCTTCCTCCATGTAGACTTCATACTGACAGATACCCCTGCTTCTCTCTGCTCTAAACCCACTCTCACCTCTTCTTTTCTTTATCTCTCACTTTCCTTTCCTGTCAACCTTTCTTTCCCTACTCCTCCTCTTGTCAGATGGCTTCGCGCTCTTCAGCAGGCAAATTGGAAGGGTTGAGAATAACAGTATACCTTTCATTCCAGTTTAAGGTCCCCTCCCGACTACGCAGCGGTGACATATGATTGGCCAAGACGGGCTTGTAAACCTGGCACACCCAAGTTCACATGGGTAGATTATATCATCATATGATTAAGCGTACAAGGAATTTAACTAACCTTAAAAGGAAAGGATGATGTATGCTCTCAGGGATGTGTACCCTTACTCTTTGTTAGTCTACATGCAAATGAACATGAAAATAATTTTTTACATCCACATTGGAACGCAATTCATAAAACCTTATACAAGCCATTTGAAAGGGAATGCTTCTAATGCAGAAGGGAGAATGGTGTATTTGTGAAGTATTTTCCAATAACTACAAGAAGGAAGATGTCCAATATTGGGGATGGCTGCTGCTAATCTCATCAGTAATATTATTTTCAAACTGCCAATTATTTATAACTTTATATATATATACTTTATATACTATAACAGCTTTGTATTTTCATGTTGGTGAAAACTGTGTTTTTGTTGTAAAGAGAACATGAACGAGGGTAGGGAGCTAATTTATTTTTATTCAATGGAATAACAGTTACAGCTCCAAACTTATGCACAAATTATGTTATTTAATTTCAACTATTATGTCAACTGTAAGCAGATCATACCTCTTGTGAGATAAACATTTCTGACACGTCAGTTTTACAAAGGAGAGTCAGAGAGACGTTGGCACCAATTGGAATTTAATAAGGAGTGCTTCAACACAGTACTGTAAGAGGAATGGCTTATCAAATTCAGAGGACTGTAAAAGTAATTTGCAAGGCAGATTAGATAATGAGAACTTTCCCCAAGCATGACCTGAGATGTGACAAGTTTGTTGCAGAATATAAACTATCATAGATTATGCACCAGAGAAAAATGGATTGAACTGAACAACAGTACTACTGTAAGCACATTCTTTTAAAGTAGATACATCTAGTTTGAGGACAAATAATGTGAACTGAGAGCTGTCAGATCGTGTGGTGGAGGTACAGCGGGAGGGGGGAGGGAGAGATGCAGTTATCGTAGAAGATCTGCAGGTTCTGGTCCACGTCCATCCGGTTCTTCAGGAAGATCTCCAGGTCCTGGACTGTCATCTCATGGACCGTGTTACCCTCCTTGGCGTTCTTCGCCAGGGCGCCCTGGGAGGGGAAACGGATGCGGACGTCGTGGGGCGCATTGCGGTCATAGTCGGTGCAGCAGTAGGCCGACCACACGTCCTCAGGGATGGCTACACGGTCCTGGTTGTTTCGGCGGATCATGTTACCCGTGGTGGTCACTCCAGTGACGATGAAGGCGGTACCGCGGCAGTAGTTGTTAAGGCGGACACGAATGCGCTCTTCGTACTCACGCCAAGGACCGATGTTGAACTCGCGGATCTCTGGGACCACGTTGGTCAGGGTGTAGGTGGCAGCACGGTCGTACGGGTCAGATTGGTGCTGGTCAGGGTTCAGGTGGCCTCTCTCATAGAGGACCACATCAGAGTAGTCATCCAGCACCGCTTGGCTGTCCTCAAACTTCATGTGCAGGTAGCCAGTAGGGAAGGGCAGCATGTTTCCATTCCCGTCTACCTCCGCCAGCTGAAGAGACATGGAAGAGAACAAAGAGAGTGTGAATAATCATTGCTCGCTTAACATAGAGAAACATCACAGTAGCTCACTCAGTGTAGTAAATATCAGAGTAGCCTGACACCAGAAAGCTATTGAGATACTCAATACTAACTTCAAGATACTCACACCTTGTGTCACCTAGTCAATTCCACCTGTGCAAAGGTACTTTAGCTGAAAACAAAAGGTATCTGTAAGATACTGACCTGTGGTTCGTACATCCATGGGTAGTCCACACGCTGATCCCCCTCCGTCTTCTTGAAGGAGTACGCTGAATACACTGGGATGTGTTTTTGAGGGTCGTACAGGGTCACATAGCGAGGCTTATCAGCATAGCGTTGGCAGATCTTCTTCAGCTTGTCTTCAGCAATGCCCCGCGGTGGTGTGCCCATGTACAGGGAGTCCTTGCATCGCTCAATGTGGTTGAAGTCCTGGACCACAGTGGCTGTGGTGCCAGGGACATTATAAGACAAGGCGAGAGTAAAAAACAAAATACCCAGTGAGAGATGCATGGCAATGGATACCTTTCGAGGAGCAATTGTCTCCTCAAGAGCTCTTACTAACACATCTGCTGAAGAAGGAAATGAGAACAAAAAGGTGTGCAGTTAGACTTTGAATGTCACAAGTCATATGCAAATCAAGCAAGGCTTGATCATGTGACAGAAAAACCGGTAGCCATATTTGAACATCGGCTGCAAGGAAGGGATCAGATCTGCTCCAATAGAATAGAATGGAGTCGTCTACTGAGCTTTTGAGGAGGTGGACCCACCTGAGGCTCTGAAAATGTCAGCAATGGTTCTCTGATCCATCTGATCCCTCAGTATCAGTAATATTGAGTCAGGCACATCACCTCCTGTGCCGTTAATAGCCATAATGGTCTTAGCAGACAGGACCACAGTTAATATGTAGGAATATTTCTTTAGCTCATCGTCACCCCTCGATTCTGGTGCAATGTGCCATTGTATGTCTGAACACTGTCTTTGTATTCATTGGCATGCAGGATGTAAGAAGCCTTTCACAGGCTATCACCTACAGTATCAGGAGAGCACTCTCATGGAACAGTGCAATCCACGCCGCAGACTGATTCAACACCAGAGCATGCTCACAGAGTGGAAAAACTCTCCATCACGCCATCATCCCTCTTTTTTTCTCCGGTCTCTCAGTGTCTCCTCTCTATCCTTCACTTCCAGAGGAAAGTGCCTTGGTATGGTTGATAGCCTCTGCTGTAAAATGTAAAACTGTCTTGTCTAATCTGTCAGCGAGGAACAAAAGGCCCACAGTGTCAAGTGTAGCAAGGCAAGCATGGCGGCGGTGCATATGCCCATGACACAGACCGATAGAGTGGGAAGGACTTTTTGATCAGACACAAAGACTGAGTGGGTGTATCGGATCGGTATATTAGAAGAGCTGCATCACCTCAATAGACTCCATAAGGACCATGGTACTGTATGCTCATAGTAACCATATGACAATCATGGAGGCTCTCAAAGTCCTAATGGTGGCTATATAGAAGCCGTGTTAGGGGCTTCCGTGAAAAAGTATCTAAAAGAGGAACTAAAGCTTCCATAAACCTCCATAAACCATGTGACTGTTTGAGCACCCTCATTGACGCAACTCTTTTTATAATACGGCTGGTGTGTGTATTTGTGTCAGACTATCTAATCTGCCTGTCGTTGGTTGGCATTGTCACAAACCTACCAGTTGAACAGCATTGATAATTACTACTGTATGATGTTATCAGCAGTTATGCCAACATTTTTTCAATGCAACTTCTCATTTAGAAGCATAATCCTCATCTCTAGAAAAGAATTAGAATAGGTATGAAACTAATAGACAGACTTCGCAACCATTGACTTTATATAGTCATAACAGAATATTAGACACAAGAGAAATTCTGAAATTCTTTAATGAGCAAGAAATTAAATGATACACAATGACCGGCAGACACAATGACCCTCTACTGTACATGACAGTATTGTACCATTATCAATGTGTTCAGGGACTAGACTATACAAGAAGGAAATGCCAAAGGCAGGGAGCATTAATAAATATTGCAATCAAACAATGGAAAACATTTACAGATTTTAAATATGATCTGAACAACAGGGTTTAAATGTAGCTGCCTCAAACTTATTTTTAGTAGGAGGCCGATCAATAAGGCCTATCAAGGCATGCTCAAGCCATCATCTGGGGGCACACAGTTATCATAGAAGATCTGGAAGGTCTTCTCCACATAGGTGACCTTCTTGAGGAAATCTTCCAGATTTTGAACAGACATTTCCTGCACCACGCCCTCTTTCTCATTGAGCCCGTGGTACGCAAAAGCTGGGAACTTAGAGCGCTCCTCGAAGGGTGCATTGCGATCGTAGTTGATGCAACAGTACGCCGACCACAGATAGGTTGGGATGGCAACGCGGTTCTGGTCATGCCGGCGGATCATGTGCCCAGAGGTGGTGACCCCGGTGACGATATACGCCGTGCCACGACAGTAGTTGTTGAGACGGCGGCGGATGACATGCTCCTGGATTTTCCACGGCCCGTTGTTGAACTGCTGGACCTGGGGGACCACGTTGGTCAGGGTGTAAGTGGCGGCCTTATCATCAGGGTTAGCCTGGTGCTCGTCAGGGTTGAGGTGACCTCGCTCAAAGTTCACTACATTGGAATAGTCTTCCAGCACAGCCTGGGCATCTTCAAATCTCTTATGAAGATCTCCCACAGGAAAGGGCTGCATGTCTCCTCCATCAGAAACTGTGGAGAGCTGACAGGAAAAAGCGGGGGAGGGCAGTGAAAGTAGGATGGATCACAGATCGAGCCAGTAAGGCCGTCATGATACAGTATGTGTATGCATATGCCTTGTTAAATTTGAAGACAAAGTACAAAGTGACACAAAACCATAGTAGTCTTTTTTGATAAGAGGGCCTACCTGTGGCTCATACATCCACGACACATCTACCTTTTTGAAGCCGTCAGAGCGCTTGAAGGTATAGGCAGAGTATACAGGGATGTGGTCAAACGTGTCATACAGGCTAACAAAGCGTGGCTTGCCCTTGTAGTGCTGGCAGATTTTCTTCAGCGAATGGTCTTGTAGTCCACGGGGTGGTGTGCCCATGTACATGAACGCCCTGCACTCGGGCGAGAAGTCGTCCTGAACCTCAGCTTGAATCATCACTAGTGCCACCAGCCACCAGGACAGTACCAGAACTCTCGCAGAAGAAATCATGGAGTCGAGCTGGAGGCTGTACGAAGGAGGCTGTGTGGTGGTAATAATGCTTGAATGCTCTCACCTCATTCGCCTCATATCACCACACACCTTCTCTGCTCTCTCAGTTTCTCTCGCTCCGCTTGCCTCCTCCTCCTCTGTGTGATATGCAAATAGGTGCATGGTAAATGGACTGCACTTATATAGTGTTTTTATCCAAAGTGCTATACAATGGCCTCTCATTCACCCATTCACACACCAGTGGCGGCAGCTAGCCTCCTCATTGGGGGCAGCTAGCTTCCTCATTTAGAGCTCTTGCCAAAGGACACTTTGACATGTAGACAGGATTTGAACAGTGGCCCCTACGAACGTTGGACAACCCGCTCTACCTCTTGAGCCACTGTTGCCCCTAGGAGCATTAAAAGATGCATTAAGCATCAACATTTCAAACATTTAGTAAACCAGAAGATGCTTCTGTGTGTTGATAGGCAACATCACCTTTCAGTCAAACAGGTTTGTTTAGTCACCAACGTGATGCACCTCTGCAGTTTAAGATGAGGGAGCCAAGTAGATTTGAACTATCACAAAGCACCCCTGTTTGACCACCTGACCAGTGACCAACACCCACATTTCAATGGGTCTGTTATGAACTACAAACTGACTGTCCTTGCAGAAAGAGTACATTGTAAGTAACACTCCACTACAGTTGGTGGCGCTAATAAACCAATATCGCCCCAGCGCACACTTCTTCACAAACTATGCACGACAGGCAGCCATTTTTCTAAAACACAAACAAGACGAGCAAGCGAGCTATGAAAATATTCGCAGCGAATGTTGGTCAGAGGAAAATATAATTAATCATACGTGGTTGATAGTCAATCTCTAACATACTATTGCAAGCGAGTCACTTGGAGATACATGGGTTATTGAGAATACATACCTATGTAACCCGAAATTGAATTTCAATTTGGTCAATATTTGCATCTACCGCCTAGCAAGGTTGCAGCTGGCTAGCTGGCTACATAGCTGGCTAGCTAGTGTTATTAGCGTGCTACGAAAGGTAAGATACTTTAAAGATGGCATGCAAACATGTTGGGTCGCAATTGAATGAAATGTAGCTGGCTAGCTAAATGATATCATTGAATGTGTTTTAGTGACATAACCCTCGGGCTGTGCATCCACCTGTGCCAGCTAGCTAACGCTAACGTTGCTTGTAGTCGAGGCCAAAACAGCGGGGCAAAGTTGGGAGAGGCAGCTGCGGCCGAGGCTGTGTGGTTCAGGGTCGGGGCCCGTAGCTAATGGTGCATTCGTTTGTGGTCGGAGGTGGCAAGTCGCAAGTGGCAAAATACCTACTTCCGACCTGTGTGCATTCGAGCTATATACCATTATATCACAGTTACCTAGTTATATCTATATACCATTATATCACAGTTACCTAGTTATATCTATATACCATTATATCACAGTTACCTAGTTATATCTATATACCATTATATCACAGTTATCTAGTTATATCTAGTGCATTCGAGCAACTGGGGGCTGAGAAACATATCCGAATTTGCGACGAGGAAGTGCGAGTTCATGCGGTGTTTTATTTAATAATTCCTAGCAGCAAGTTGCAATTTGCCACCTCCCAGTTATAAACGAACGCACCATAACTCAGCCACGGAGACAGGGCTCTCTTCCACGTTCCCTGCTGCTCTTTGGAACTCTCCACAGTTAGTTGAAAGAAATTCGGTGGCTAGATTAAGATACGGAGCAAGCCAGTCCATTTGAAATGGTCTTTATCCAACTATGTGTAAACACGCGTATGTTAGCTAACTAGCTAGGCTAACTAAGCTAACCAACCACTCCAGTATGTTCTAGTCTCGGCTCCTGCATCGACTTCGTTAGCTAGGCTAGCACTCATAGTTTAGATAGTTTAGTGAACGTAATGATAACTTAACTAAGCGCCAGTTAATTCGTATTAACTAACGTTAACTAGTAACTTTAGCTTTCTGTTGGCAAATTATTCAAATCCCAGGGAATAGTTTAGCAATAGTCTAGGCTAGCACTAGTACAAGTTCCATTTCGTTTCGACAGCCAACTTCGGCTACATCCAGTTGGGAAGGCAACTGGGCAACCTGATGTTTGCTAGCTAACGTTAGCTCACGTTGTGTCAAAAATAATATTGAATGACAATCAGCATTGCCAAATCAGTTTTTGACTAGCTAGTTAACGTTAGCCAGTATTGTCGTAGGGAAATGCACCCCGACAATAGTTAACATTAGCTAACTTTAGGTAACGTTACGTTGTAACACATTTATTGCATGCTTCTTGCATGTAATCAAGCTAGGCTATGCCAGTATGTTCGAGTGCCGTTGGGTGTGAATCAGTACCACTTCGATATTGTATATCTTGGACCATTCTCATCTTCCCACAGGTATTTGCAAAGAAGAAGGGATCGATATACCCCTAAAGAACCCTAACACCAGCTGGGGACATCCAGACAGAAGCGGAGAGAAAGATTTATACATCTCTCCCTGTGCATCTCTTGTTCTACATACTTCTGCTCGATAGTCATTATCATCATGATCAAATCGTTATATGGTCATTGACATTTTGGTGCTAGTCTGTGTTCTCATCTGTGATTGAGGAGTACACTGTCACATTGGGCCACTCCTCCATTACCTTTCCCAAGCCCTGTCCCTGAACCTGGCAGCTATTTGCTCAGCGTGACCAAACTGTGACCTGAGCATACCTATTCTAAACCACTGCACACATAAGAACCAAGTAGCCTTTAACACACCATCTTATCTGGACCAAACAGGTCCTATCCTCTGGACAAGGTTAGAACTTTATTTCAATTTCTACATTCAGATTGTGTGGATTTATTGACAATATTGACATTTTGGTTTACCGACTTTGGTCTTTGGTAGACTTTGCTGATTGGTGAAATGTATTGCTAGTGGTCAGTATATGACTGAGATGTCATGATGTGTCCTTATTAGAAGCCTTGAGCTCCTGTGAAAGAGAGGAGTATGACTGCTGAGACACTTAACTTTGGCCCAGAATGGTGAGCACCACCTTCCATGTTGTCATTCTGAATATGTGATACGAGCATCAAACACCAGTTCTCGCGTGACTCATATTACCTCTGTGTTGCACACTGTATTAATTGATGTACTGATAACGCCATGCTTGTCTCACAGGCTTCGTGCACTATCCAGAGGGGGGAGTGTGACGTCCCCCCCTACCTCTCCAGCAATGCCAAAGTCCAAGCTGGCCGATTACCGCTATGGCCGCGAGGAGATGCTAGCACTTTATATCAAAGATAACAAGGTATGCTCAGTTAAACAGAGTATATGTGTGTGTGTAGATTCCAAGGCAAACATCATTGTCATCTCTAACAGGGATTAGTCACAGAAAATGAGCATTCATCAGCTGATGTGTGGCACGTAGCTCGGGAACTAGAACGGCCGGCTGGGGACCACAAGGTCCACGGTTCTATCCCAGCTCCCGGCATTGTGCCGAAGTGTCCTTGAGCAAGACACTGAACCCCAAAATCACACGTGTGGCATGGTGGCGCAGTATCTAGTATTAGGGATGTGCGCAGTGACTATTTTCACTTACGACTCAACTGGTTTTATAAGTAACTATACGACTAGTCTAACTCATATTTTTATTTTGTATTTTGATATAGACCTGTGTCTACAATAAAGTATCTATCTTAAGTTTATCTATCTAATAGTGGTGTAACAAGACATAGCCTAGTCGATCCGTGGTCCTAGTTGATCCGTATGGATCGCCCCCCAAGGTTTGGCATGTGTGTAGACTGGGGATTAATTGCCAAATTTAAGTAATGATTTCCTAAAATCTCGATGCCGCAGTGAAAGGATAGTCAAGACAGATGCACGTGGTGTGTTTTACTCTGAAGCGCAACGATTGGTTGATTATGCAAAAGGCCCTTGTGTGTTCACATGAAGGGGGCATGTTGAATCCCAATTGCATTTCACTTTGCAAAAAGTGAGAGGATCGGACGAACTTGAAAAAGTATGATTGGCTATAAACATTATCTTATACTGTTTATCTCTACAACTCCGTTTGTAACTTGCAATAAGATTAATATAGGCCTATTCATCTATGAAGTATTTTCACTATTACTACTTATCAAAAGAGATATGTCTCACTTGTTCTCGGAGCAGGTATTGCACAACACGGAGAAGGTATTGTGCAACATAGCCGCGTGCCAGGCAGAGACCCATTCTGAGAGAATGAGATGGTCTTTTCCTGAGGGAGGAAACACAAGCATTTTTCCAGTCTTTCATTGCTTTCCATTGCTGCATCACTAATAATGCATATAAACAGTGCAAATAAAACTCATCTTGAGATGATGGCACAGTCCTCCCCAAAGACAGACCTGGGGGGTATTTCTCAAAGCTGGCTAACTGAGTAAGTCTGACTTCTGCACAAAATAAAACCTCGAAAGCTAATTTTTACTTCAGGCATATTCCAGATGAGAGTTTCCAGGTTTTACTCATTGCAAACGTCAGGCTTCCTCGGCTAGCCAGCTTTGTTAAATACCTCCCTGGAGGCCTATTTTTATTTGCACTGTTTTACATTATCCTATGTATTTTTTGGGACCAATGTTTGAATAAAATTTGGCTTCGAAAAGATATCTGCGGTCTTAATAGTAGCCTAATTTAACATACTGTAACTGGGTCAGGGGTGCCATTGCCACTAAAGTGTGCTCACATTAACATTCGTGCAAATATAGCCATTGGTTTGTGAAAGACTGCAACAATGGGAACATGCCTATGACTAAGGCCTGTGGAGTTTGCATGCGTTCAGAATTTTTTTTTTTTTTTTTAAACACAAAAACAGTGATATTGCATTGAGGAGGACCGAACTTTGCCAATGTGCCCTCCTTATAGGGCTGTATATGTAATATCACCTAAACCCTGAATCGTGTCTAGAGCTAAACCAACCTGTTCTGTTTGGCCAGGTCCCAGAGGACATGCAGGATAAGGAGTTTGCTGCTATCCTGCAGGATGAGCCCGTGCAGCCTTTGGCTCTTGTCCCTCTAACTGAGGAGGAGCAGGTGAGACGGGCTGGAGGAAAGCTCACGGCAGCCGTACAAACACGCTTCCATCATCGGACCTAGTTGGTCCTTCCCACAGTGTTGTTCGATGACAATGTCATGATCTTTATTTCCCTGCTGTGGCCCTGCAGAGGAACTTCTCCATGTCTGTGAACAGCGTGGCTGTGCTGAGGCTGATGGGGAAGGGGGGCGGGGCCGCCCCGGCAGGCGTGGCCAGGGGCCGCGGTGCTCTCCGAGGAGGCAGAGGTGAGGCACCGCCGCATAGCAATCAATGGGACGCTCTTTCACCCCACATCCTAATATACGCTGTCACGTTAGATATGAAACTGCGAGCCGAGAGCTGCCCACACAGTTATCTGTTAGATCTGAGCCGCAAGGCGATGGCAAAACCACTGAACAAAACCAGACATTCTAGTGCGTCTAAGGGAGATGGAGACAAACGTGCGTGTGATTGCAGGGAGAGGGAGAGGAGACAGTGCATTTTACCAAAGAGGTCCCGAGGAGGGAGAGGTGGGCTTCGCTCGTGGTCGAGAAATGCACCGTAGCCAAAGCTGGGATGACAGGTACACTCACTTTCTGACATCATAGTGTATAGGTATCTCACCGCCGTCACCCCCACTGACCTCTGACCTTCTTGCTGCATCGCAGAGGTGAACGCCGCTTTGAGAAGCCAATCAGGCGCGAAGTAGTGCGCGCCGGCTTTGAGGAGGCAGTTCCTCTGGGCAGGAAGGAGTTCGGGCGCGCCGACAGCGACAACTGGCGCATCCTCCGAGAGGAACAGGAGGAGGAGGAGGAGGAGGAGGGAGGGGAGCCAGGGGGAAGCTGGAGGATTGCTGGAGCCAGACGTGATGGTAAACAACACACACACACACACACACACACACACACTGCATAATCACTGTCTGTCAACTCAACACACGCACATATGCACGCAGTGTCTGTGTCTCACACGCCGCCTTGCAACACCTTCCGTAGACGGCGCCCCTCGATCGGCCGGCTGGCGCGACCACGGCGGGCGGCGCAAGTTTGAGTTCGACTTCCGCGAAGACGACGGGAGCCGCAGGCGCGGGGGCAGCGAGGGAGGGGGGGGCGACCGGGGCGGCCTCCCAGAGTGGTGCACGGACGAGGAGGACGGAGAGATGGGCACCTTCGACTCTTCCGGGGCCTTCATGTGCATTAAGGTACGCTCGCGCGTCGTCATGTACTTTGCACGCACGTCGCGCGCCGACCTGTCTGATCCGTCGCTGCGTGTGTGTGCGTCTCCGAACGTGTGCTCTCTATACCCGTGTCCAAGCAGAAGGGTTCCAAGGACACCATCCCAGAGGACGGGGAGCTGGAGTTTGAGGCGCTGGAGTTTGAGCAGGAGGAAGAGGAGGGTTACCAGGGCCGCAAGGATAACTTTGAGAACGGTTAGATGCTCCCATCTGCTCTGTTTGAGATGATGTCTAAGAAGGACCTGGAGCATTTCTGTGATGCCCCCTCTCCCCCCCCCCCCTCTTCTCCTCTCTCACTCTGAACAGAAGAGAGCGAGGCTGCAGGTGTGTGTGAAGGGGAGGACAAACACAGGAGCCCTCCTCCTCCTCCTCTCCCCCATACCGTCACTGCCCCTCCCTGTCTGGACCTTCCTCCTGGCCCCTGTGCCCCGGAGCCTTTCCTGGCCGCCGTCACCCACCCATCCAAACCCAACCACGAAGGTGAGTGACTAGAGTACAGGGGTTAGGCTCTGGATGCGTTGGGGAGCGTCTTCTCATCTCGTTCCCTTCTCCCTCTGGTCCTCCAGGCAGCTCACCTCCAGGCAACAGCGCCCAGCTCAGCTCCGACCCCCCCACCACCACCACCACCTCCTCCTCCTCTTCCTCCTCCCGCCTGATGCCTCCTCCCTCCTTCGCCGCTTCCCTCCTCCCCCCGGCAGGGGGCGAGGCGGAGGAGGACGAGGGCATGAAGCACCTGCAGCAGGTAACCGGATATCATCGGCTCTGTGACACCGTGGTCCGTGTTCATCCACCCCCGCGTGCGAGCGCTCGGTCGTGTTAACCTCCCGGTTTCTCCTCGGCCCCCCCCACCTCTCATTTTTTTCTAGGAAGCGGAGAAGATGGTGGCCTCTCTTCAGGACACGTCACTTGAGGAGGAGTGCTTCACTCAAGCCCTGCAGGAGGGCCACAACATCACCTCACACTCTCACCCCCACCCCGCCCCCCACTCGCACCCGCACCCCGCCGTGCACACACACTCCCACTCAGCCAGCGCCCTCCCCCTCTCCCACGAGGCGGCCATGAAGTGGTTCTACAAGGACCCCCAGGGAGAGGTTCAAGGTACGCACACCATATACGCCATCTTATCACAGTTCTCGTGCTCTGACGCTTGTTCACGGGGCGTTCTCGTAAAAGAGAGGAGGTCCCAAATGACTTAACGCTGTCTAACTGAAACCTGTCTGCTCCGCGCTATGGCGCACACACACACACACACACACCGGGCTGTTAGCAGTCAGATACGCGTTCCTATTCTCAACGCCCTGTGTTCTGTTGCCTTTCCTGACTCTCCCTGGGTGCGCAGGTCCCTTCTCCACAGTGGAGATGTGCGAGTGGTTCCAGGCGGGCTACTTCACCATGACCTTGCTGGTGAAGAGGGGCTGTGACGAGGGCTTCCAGCCCCTGGGGGACGTCATCAAGATGTGGGGCCGCGTGCCCTTCTCCCCTGGCCCCTCCCCTCCGCCCCTGCTGGTGAGACAGCCCCCACCACCCCGGGGGTCCGCTGTGAGTCAGGCCACTGTTGTGTGTGTGTGTGTGTGTGTGTGTGTAGATGTGTATCTACTAGAGAGCAAGTGCGATAATGTACATTTCTGTGGGCGTTCGCCTTGTTTTGCATGTTTTGTGTGTTTATTTTGAAAAGCAACTGTGTGGATTCAAAATCCGGCAGCACAGAACCAATGAAATAATGTGTAGTGTGTTCTGTGGTGTAGAAAAGATGCAGTGTCCAAAATAGAGTTGTGTAACATGACAAACATATATTATAACATTTAATAACATTTTCCCAGGGCAACATGGACCAGGAGCTGCTGATGAAGAAGCAGCTAGAACAAGCAGCCACCGCAGCTCTGTACCAGCAACTCCAGATGAGGTTTCAGCACATGAACAGGTAACACACACACACATACACACACACACACGGTAGATTTATATCTGCTGCCAATGCTGATGTGTGTTTGTCCTCAGGAGCGGAGAGTCTGGTATGATGCCCTCGATGAGCAGGTCAATGTCAGTGCCAGATACTGGGTCCATGTGGGACATGCATACCTCAGCCTCACAGCAGTCAGGTAACTGGCCTGTCATCTGTTACACACCAAGTATACACTATACTACTACTACTACTACTACTACTACTACGCCATACTATTACAATCACATACTAAACCTCTCTACACCCCCGTGGGCAATAGTTCCCTCTTTTCTTTCTGGCCTAGTTCACAACGAAAACGCTTCAATAAGAGGTTATGTGGTCAAACCAGTGTCTTCTTGTCCATCCCAGGTGGTGAGGCCAACCTATGGGACTTAACCATGAGTAATTCCACTCAGGGGCCAACTCTGGAGCAGCTACAGAAGGTAAAGGGGGTAACCTCATCCTGTCTCCCTGGCCCGTCGTTGTCAGACGAACTCTGAGCTCCGCTCGTCCTCTTGTCCACAGCTCCAGGACAGGCGTGAGGCCGAACTCAGGGCCAAGCGAGAGGAGGAGGAGAGGAAGAGGAGGGAAGAGAAGAGGAGGCAGCAGGAGGAGCAGAAGAGGCGGGAGGAGGAGGAGCTTTACCGCCGCAAACAGGTACGCAACGTCGGAACAGACAGCGAGGGGCGTCGTTTAAATCATCTACATTTCAGTTAAATCATCTAGATTTAGTACCACAACACCCATTGGCGTGGCAAACCGCGCTTCTAGTGTTAACCGCTCTCACGGGAGGGGTCCTCGTCCTTCTTGGCGTCACGCTGTCGGCTTGTCTCTGTCCCCCCCCCACCCCCCCCCGGCGGGTCCAGCAGCAGTGTCGCCAGCAGCAGGAGCTGATCATGAAGCTGCTGCAGCAGGCTCAGCCCCAGGGTCTGGGCTGCAGCTCCTCCGGGGGGGGCTGGAGCGGAGCCCAGGCCGCCGGTCTCTCCAAGCCGGGCAAGAGCCTCAGCCTGCTGGAGCTGGAGACGGAGAGGCTGGTCAAACAGCAGCAGCACCAGAGAGCCCAGCAGCAGCAGAGAGACCGGGTGAGGAGGAGGTGCCGCCCCAAACACACAAGCACAGTAAAACCCAAGTGTTTTTCAGCGCCATTTTGACAGTGCTCTGTATGTGTGCCCGCCTTCCCCAGCATGGAGGCCTGACCATGGGCCAGTGGGGTGAGGGGAGCGGGGGGATGTGGACCGGCGGGGGCATGGAGGCCAAAGGCAGCTCTGGAGGCATGAGTGTCTGGGAGGAGGCCGTGAAGAACCAGAACAGCCTACGCAACATGGGCATGAAAAACAGTCGCAGTAGCCCCTCTCTAAGGTTTGTGTGTGTGCGTGTGTGTGTGTGTGTGTATAACTCTAGGTTAAAAAAAAATGTTTGTGTGTGTAGAGGTTTTTTCCTGGCTCAAAATGTGGTGGAGGTGGTCCCTGAAGTGGGTGGTCTGGGGGTCTGTCCCCCTGGAAATATTTGCCCTCAAAAGCTTCATTTCCTGCATTCTGGTGAATCTATGCACTAATGTGTGCTGGATTAACTTGTCTGCCTAACTTACATTAATCTACATTATCCGATTTCATTGTTTATCGATTTTTACATAACAAACAACCTAGAACATTTGTGAGGGCACATCAAGGCACTGTGACTATAATGTAGGTTGTAGGTTACTGTAGACTTATTGATTTATGTCAGTGACTTGAGAAGAGACTCCTGCTCCCATAGAGAAAGCATTGTCTGTTCGATAACCTGACCTTGATAACTTCAGCTCAAGGTGCTAGATGCGTTTGTGAAGTCGAGAGTTTTGTCCCGGTCCTGAGTGTAACTAGCAAATCGTCTGAATGGGAAAAAAAAGGTTGCACCAGAACAATTATGTGCACCTGCACAAATGCTCCCTAATTATATTTCAAGGTCGCACAGATAAAATGTTTCCAACATAAATCACTGGAAAACAATTTTTTTTTACCTATTATGCAAAATGTGTACAGGTTGGCAGGTCTTAGTGTTTTTTTTGTCGACGGCTGAGGTGTTTTTTTGTCGACGGCTGAGGTGTTTTTTTGTCGACGGCTGAGGTGTGTGTGTGTGTGTGTGCGTGTGTGCGTGCGTGTGTGCGTGCGTGTGTGTGTGCGTGTGTGTGTCCGTCCCACAGTGAGCAGTACATGCTGCGTCGGAAGCGCACGGACGAGGAGGACAAGCTACTGAAACTGCTGCAGGGAATGAAGCCCCAGGACGGCTTCACCACCTGGTGTGAACAGATGCTGCACGCGCTCAACACCTCCGCTAACAACTCCTCCTCCTCGCTGGACGGTAACAAAACACGCGCGCGCGTCCTCATGCTAAACACAGTCCTACCCCCCCACCCAACAGTCTCTCCCTTCTCCCTGTCCCTCTCCCCTCGGTCTGACTCACGTCCATGTCTTTCTGTTGATCTTCCCTGGGGCAGTGGCCACCATCGTGGCCTATCTGAAGGAGGTGGAATCTCCCTACGAGGTTCATGACTTCATCCGCTCCTACCTGGGGGACACTGTCGAAGCCAAAGAGTTTGCCAAGCAGTTCCTGGAGCGCCGTGCCAAACAGAAAGCCAACCACCAGAGACAGCAGCAGCAGCAGCAGCAAGTGCAACAGCTGTCGAAGGAAGTTGCCGGACTGTCCATGAACAACTTTCCTCTGCAGGTAGGCCGGCCTCCCTCATCTTCAGGAGCACACTGTACCGGCTTTGGTTCTAGATCTTTTCTTCACTGTTGTGTAGCCATAGTGGATTCCAAGCACAATCTTTTTCTCTGGTTGGTGTAGTCCATGTTCCAGTCAGCCCACATGGGTAAAGGAGCCATCTATGACAGCCAGGGTGGGAAGATGAAGAAGAAACAGAGCATGATGCTGCACTCCGACCCCAGCATCTTAGGTAGGCAGCCTCTCCTCTCTCTCTCTCTCCTCTCTCGCTCACTCTCTCTTCTCTTTCTCTCTCTCTCATCTCTCTCATCTTCTCTTTCTACCTTCATATCAGGACTGTGAGAATCATATCAAAGATGGGTGTTATGGTTTTATGTGCTGCAACAAATTCCCCATTGGGGATTATTCAAGTATTCTATCCTATCTATCTCTATTCTTACCACACAGCTTCAGTGAAAGGGATGATTCAGCTCCAACAGTTTCAGTTACCTCAGTGAAAGGTGAACTCATTTTGGAGAAAATCTTCTAGTAGGCAATACGGTCTGCATGAAGGTAACCAGGGAGTGTAACAGAACTCTGAGGTGTGCTTTCTAGCTAGCCAGTCAGTGGAAGCATCATAGAGGTTTGAGTTCGAAGCCAGGGAAGTACAGAGGTTTTAGTTAGAAGCCAGAGAAGTAGAGGTTCTAGTAGTTAGAAGCCAGAGAAGTAGAGGTTCTAGTTAGACGGCAGAGAAGTACAGAGGTTTTAGTTAGAAGCCAGGGAACTGAAGCCTGCTTTTCTCCCCCCCCCCCCCCCCCCCCCCTCCCAGGATATTCGTTTCTGGGCGCAGGAGACAGGATGAACCTGGGCGAGATGGAGACAGTGGAGGATTATTGATCTTGCCGTATCTACCTGAATCCACCTGAGGCCTTACACCTGGAATAAACATGTGTATACACACACACACACACACACATACACACACAGATACACATGACGAATGTGCACTGCTGAGCTACCTTTCCCCCTCATGATGAGGGCTGGTAAAGTAGGTTTTTCTCCCTCCTCCTTCACTTTGAGGAGAGGAATGTGCAGAGAGGAGTTGTCCTCTAGCACTTCTTACAGTTAAGCACCTTAAACTAAACTAATGCACTTTATCACAGGGGGTTTCAATATTTGAAATGAAGTTTCGCCTGTTTTTTTTGTTTTTTTCCTTTTGTCGTCTTTTTAGAATGCAAAACGTGCATATATGTTGCATTTATAATGAATATACACTTGTGGGTGTGCATACAGACCTAAGTGAGGAACTGGAGGTTACATCTCCAATAATAATGGTGAGGGTTTGGGTTGGATGGGGATTTGTCTTTTCTTTTTTTTTCTTTTTTTAGAAAGTATATTCTTTTTTGAAAGAGACACTGTTGTTTTTTAAATTTATATAAAATGTAAAGCTATAACAAATCTGAATTTTATTAAGAAAAACTTGAAGGTTTGCACTTAGAAAAACAAACAAGATTAGTTAGTGTGGTTGAAGAAAAGAACGTTTCTTTGACTGCTGGTGTGTTTGTGTGGTCGACCTACAGCCTGCACAATTTTTTATTGCTTACAGAGATGCATAAAAAGGCCATGTTTTTACTTTGTTCCATTAGTTTTTTTTGTTGTTTTTTTTACTTTAAGAATGTATGCAATTTGTGCCCATGTCAGATGTGTGATTGGTAGCCAATGAATGTGTGAAAGTTGTCTTGTACAGGGCTTCTACAAACGGAGTGAGAGTAGAGAGGGGGCCCTCGTTCACCAGCTCCTCATCTCCTAAATGACTTCATGAAGGTCTTTAGTTTGGTGTCCAGTTAACCTGTGTGTTGACTGGCCTGTATGTTTTTGTCATTGGTGCTTTACTGCCCTCGTGCTTCTCTCTAGAGTATCATGGAGGCTCTGCACTCTGATCTGCTGATAGGACTGTGAAAGCAGACTTGTGGGTGTAAGGAAGGCAGGGGTATTCAACTGCAGTACAGACCTCTCTTTGAAATCACTCTGGTTGAAAGAACCCTGTCATGTTGTCTATTCATCCTCTTCATCGTGGTTATGACCGTTGGTAAGACCAGAAGAAGACCCTTGCTTTTTTCAAGGGCATCTATTGCCTTTAACCATATGTCAGTGTTGAGGTCTAGGTTTCCTGTTGTGTCCAGGCTGTTTTGCAGGCAATTGCCACTGCGTGTGTGAACTATTGTCAGTAGCTAGAGTCCTATCTTGTTACTTTTGAATAGGATGTTTTGTCTGTTATAAACAAAGTGAAAAGTATTTGGACTTGATATGGAGCACTTTTGAGGCTGCTACACTATTGTATTTTTTCATATTGTGTTTCTGTTTTTTGCCTCTATGGTAAATGTTCTTGTTTGTACTTTTTTTTTCTTTATGAGAAAAATGAATGTATTCCAAAAACGAAAGAAATGTACAACAGTGCATTTAGATGAAGCCAGACTTTAAACAAGTAGTTGTAGAGAAAATGAGATTATTAAGGGACTATAGTATTCCCTAAACATGAGATACTGTAAATGTAAGATTTGGACACCGCTGAACACACTGCCTTCTCAAACGTCTCGTAATCAGATGAAGACATCCTTGTCCATCACAAGCATTCGAGGCTTCAATGGACACGGTCTTTTTTGGGATGTAAATCCTACAAAGTGGCAGCGATTTTTCCAATGTGATGGAACCATTGACAACATGAAACTCGACATTCTACAACTGACATGGAAAATGTAGCAGTAGTTTTAAAATCAGATACTGGTCTCCATTTATCTTTGTGAATGTCTGGTTTGCGACTTAAATGAGGATCTGTCTTGTTTTTCCTCTTGAATTTCCTACATTTTGTGAAAATGGAGCTGTTGGCTGAAGATGTGGGACAGAGGAACGATCGGTACTTCATCTGCAAACTGAAACAATCTTTGCTTTAACCATTTTTATTCATACCAAGTCTGGATTCTATTTTTCATATGAAAAAGAAAATGAAAAAAAAAAAAAACATCCAAGAGGAAAAGTAAAACAACAATGAACTTTTTTCTATTAAGATGTGGTCGTCACTCCCATGTATTTCTCTAGAGGTCTACCATCAGAGAGGAGTGACAGACGGCTGACAATGAGGAGGAGGAGATGATGGGGTCATTTAGTGACCATCTCCCAGGGCCTCCTTTTAAAAAACAAAAAAAAGACTCATCAGACCAACCTGAGCCTCAAATGCTGTGCAGTGGCTGTGCGAGGTTGGATCCTTACATGGAGCTAGCGTGGCGTTCATTGATGGATTTCTTCAAGAGGATTGTGAAAAGAAATTTAAATATACTCCAAAAAAAACCCAACATATTTTTGTAACATGTAACTAAATTGGAACCTTTTAAAATCCACAACTACTGGATATTGGATCGGAGGAGCTCGTGAACTTTGCTCATCTTCCACTTGTGCTTTTCTCTGATTTTGTTTAGCATTTATCATTATCATAAGAATTGACTGGTGTAAAGAGCAGGTTTGTGGACTGCATTATATGCCCTGTCACAGTGTATTCACTTTTTACTGGACAGCATTCCCCTAGAACTGCATTTCCCTTGGATATGTTCAATAAGAAAAGGACACCTATGGGGAGGGATGACCTTGACACTGAAGAGGGCTTGAGATCCTGCATTGCCCCCGCAGATGATGGGACTACTTCTAGAGCCACACAAAGCAGGTTAATAACCCTTTTACTCATTGAAAATCTAAAATATTCCTACTTTGACTGTATGTTACTGGCTAGTTGGAATGACTTCTGGGATTGGTAAAAACACATGGGAACAAGATTAATGATCTGACCAGAGAGCCTAATTACTTGCCGTTGCCAGGGAGGGATTAGAAATTCAGGTCCCCAGGACATGGCCATTTAATGACGTTGAGCAGCTTACGCTTATGTCTGGACAGACCCATTTCCCCTCATGATGTACCTATGGGCTTACACTGTAGGCCTTCAGGTTTCATAGTAATGGCTTGTCTTAATACTGTCCTCTCCTCTACAGGCCTCAACCATCAAGGACTGGAGGGAGTGGTTGTGCCTGGCTGGTCGGCCCTTGGATAACGGGGGGAGAGGGTGTCCTCAGGGGCCCGGTGGGCTCTGGCTGGGGAGGGAACAGAGGGAGGGAGAAGACTCCCTGGCACCAGCGTTGGCTCAGAGGGAGGGAGAAGACTCCCTGGCACCAGCGTTGGCTCTGCCCCGGTCTTGGACTAGGAATGAGAGACTAAATCCAGCCGATCAAAGACCACCAGGAGAAGGGACTCTAGAAGCTTCACAGATATACAGCACACACACATACACACACACACACACATACACACACACTTGGGACTCTGTGTGACTTTTAGAACACTGTTACATCCATGTGCATGCGCACGCACACACACACACACACACTGTCAAGTTTCATCTCCTGGCTGTAAATAGTGAACTGTTAGTTTTTTGTGTTTGGTAACGTTAGTTGATTTGACACACTTATTGATTTTTCTTGCCTTAACTGTATATACTAATAATATTGCCCATGAGGAGGAATCTCCCTGTCCATACCCAATCATCCATTAGGACTGAATAGTGGAAGAGGAGAGACCTATTTTGGTAGAAACATTTTCACTTAAAAAGTTGGTGAAAGAAACATTGGAAAATGGAATGGTGTCTTTACAACCTACAGTTAGACGAATAGCCCATTGAATAGCCCATTAAAACGTCAGAATTGAAATGTGAATGGACAATGTATATAGCTTTGAAAAAGAGGTGTCATAGAGAATGAATAAAATGTGTGAAATGCTCTAAAATTTGTTTTTCCAATGCTACTTTGTTGAAAGACAGTCATCTGACCCTGTACAGACTCCTAGCTAACGTTTAAAGCCTGCATGTTATGTGCAAATCCATATTTAACATTTTAGATCAATCTTGTAGTAATGCATTTCGTCCACGCTGAGGCGACGTGGCTGCAGTTTTCCTGAACGTTGGCTTAAACCGTACACACGCAAATAGACGCAAAAGAAAGTTTGAAGGCCACTATGAGAACTAATCGGCTCATAAAAATAACGCATGATTTAAGCTCAATACTAATAATACTAATAGTATTGAGCTAAATAGTATTCCCCTTCGATGTCGGTATTTTACTTGAATACTCATGCGCTGCTACAATGTTACAGGCTAATATGGTTATGGTCCCCGTCAACACCAAACGAATTGGAAAGTAATCTAAATAAAATGATTTATTTAAAATTGGTAATTGGCCTAATTGTCACCTAAAAGCTCAGTAGGGCTTGTGCGCACACCAATACCTCCCTGGCCTACACAGACTGATCGAAAGTGCCCCCCTCAGAAACGGAAATCTCCCTCCCTTTCGCCTGTCTCATGCTCTGGAGCGCATTCTGTCCAGATTTGAGGACAGAGCGTGGAGAAGGATGCACTGTCCCAGTCTGGGCTCGGATCCTACACATCCCTCTCAATCCATCAGGCTATGCAGAAGTTCGTCAGCTAAAACAAGCTAGTGCTTCTTAAAGTTGATCAGAAGTTGGACCAAGATGGTGCCTTATAGCGGAACATCGCTGTGAAAATAAGGTTATGGTACCATACCATACCACGATGCAAAGAATAATGCTGCACACTATATTTTGGAGACGTATATGAGAGGAGAGCTTTACGGTCACCGGAGAGCGACGTCGCTGCTTTTCCATTAGCACGGGAAGACGCTCTGGTCAACTTTGGCCAGTGAATGTTGCTTTAGCTTCATATATGACTGCCAAGAGGTGTAGGGGGACATAGGAGCAACAAGCAAGCTCATGGACGGCACGGTATGACATTTTATGAGATGAGGCAGAATATAAAGCGGTCATTATCCACAATGAGTATTTTCGTTTTTTGATGGGTCTTTCTACATTATGCTGCAGCTGAAATTTCGGCAAATCAATTTGCTCGGTGTGCACTGATTGAGATGTACGATGGACAGTAGGTTAAACATCATGGAATAGGAGAACGACTCTTGGATAAGCTACGCAAACGAGAGCTACATGTAGCAGTGTACTTATAACAGGAGACGGGTTTACATTGTATCGCCTCACACATTCCTACCAAACTGTGAATGTACCCGATCGATTTTTGGACGTTTCCTCGCATGTGGTTGCCGAAGTCCAGCTATAGCTGTGCGCTCCGAGGGATTTGGTGAACTTCGTTCGCAGTCTCCCTGCGATTCTTTGTCTCAAACGGATCTCCGTCCCCCTTTTCGGGGTACCATGGCAGCAGAGAGCCGAGGAGCATGGAGTGCTTTTGCACCCTGGGACGGCTGTAATGGATTAGGATTTCTATTGATCTTCCTTGTGGATTTACTGGGGGTAGCTGCAACTAACATGGAACCCATTTATTGGAATTCATTGAACAAAAGGTGAGTCACTCACCGTGAGTGGTACATTTAGGCCATGCAAATCACTTAATTCCCCTTAAACTCCCCTTAATGAAATAATGGTTGTAGCATAACCTACGCGTGTTGCACCACTAGACTAATAGTTCCCAAGTAGGCCTATCGGAGGACTATGGCCACTATGGAAGCTTCTCCAAAGGCCACCAGCTCTGCTTTTTTGTTGAGTGTCAATTTAAAGTCTCCGATAACACTTACTCTGAGTCCATATAAAAATCCTCAATTGTAACTCAACTAACAAAACGTGTTGCTTGTGTGAGTTTATTAGTCGAGGAATAGACTACAGAGATAACATTCAACTGTTGAGTTTAGTCGCCTAGGCTATTCGGTACTTAAAATATTTTTAACATGCATATTTATCTCCTTATCTTATTCTTAGCATGCTTCTATAGCATGGAAGCGTGGGAATGCCAGTGTTTTTAGCAGACGGTTATTATGTCAGGACTATGAGAGAGGGGTGGTCTTCACGGATGACTGCTCCCTGATAAAGGGTCGTGTGCGTGCTGTCTGTGGGTTCCAGCCTGAGCGGACTCCCTGCTGAGTTAGGAATCCACGCGAGGGAGACATGATGGAAGTCATTGATAACTTGTCCTGGATTTCCAACTCTTTTGGACCATCTCAGACACGCATTTATATCAAAGCTCAGTCGCCTATTCTCGTATTGCATGGGGGTTGTGTAATGTAGGCCTCCTTGCATCCCAGAAAAGGCGGACTTGTGTGTGGTTTTGAAGTGATTTCACTGAAGTTCAACCCAATGGCCTACTTCACAACAATCCCTGGATGGCATTGCCTACAACTCTTGTAGAAAATGGGGAAAATGACAGTAAAGGTATTGGCAAGACATGGAGAAATCTAAAGAGAGTTAGATGTGAAGAGTGTTGAAGTGGGGGGTGTACAGAGATAGATTAGCTCTGTTCTGAGGTCTTATCTCATCTATCTGTATGGATTCAAATCCTCCTCTGATATCTGAAAAGGTCAATGTGTTTACTCACGGCCTATTTCACAGCTCCTCAGGTCCCTCAGATGTCTCAGGCTGGACACACACACACAGTTGAAGTAGAAGTGATGGTGTAGCAGTCTAATGGGTCGTTCTCGGTGTCGATGCAGTTGCCCACCGGGGACCGGGGTTCACTTCATTGTCTCGCTAGATCCAAGTATGGCCGGATACCAGAGGGAGTGACACATTGGGCCGCCACTAGGGATGAGACGGTATACCATAAAACCGCGAACCGCGGTATAAAATGTCCACGTATTAGAACCGTGACATTCCCTGTGTATTAATATATAATATATAGTAAATACTGGGGAGGTGAAATGCCGTATACCGGGAAATACCGTAAACCGTACCGTGTAACTAGATACCGTACCGTAATGCAGAAATCCATACCGTCTCATCCCTAGCCGCCACACCCTGAGGCTGGTTAGAGCGTCTTGGCCTGAGGGTTCGTCACGCTACAGCGACCCTGTGTGCGTCAGAATCACAGTCCCAGGCTCCAGAGAGAAGTTGTCTCTCTCCTTCGTATCGCCGATCGGCGGGGTTGTGCGACAAATCTTCAACAGTAAGAATGAGGCAATTTGACATGTCGGGGGCAATTGGTTGTACCAAATTGGGAGAAAACTGAAAAATAAGAAAGATAAATGTACAAATAAATTAGTAAGCACAGACTCCGATAGAGCACGCTCACACACGATTCACCTGACTAAATGGCCTGAGGTAGCCAGGAGTGACTGTGCCTTTGTGTTAGCTTTGAGACTGTATACAAGCACGGGAGGAGGTTTGTGGTGCTGATTTGTGTCATGTTGGCTTGGTAAAGTACGTAAAACGTTTCCCAGTGCATGCCGTCTGTGCATCGCTCCAGGGGAAGTTGTTGTACAACTCCGTCCCTCAAACGTGCATTAAAAATGTATCCTTGCTGCCTGCTCAATATTTAATGAAGCGCCTGCTAATTGGCTGAAGATAGAAGCCTTGTTAACTGGGCTAAGTGTTTCACGTTAAAACATTTTAGAGGATGGTAAAAGAAAAGCAGAAGAGATACCGTTGGTCAGGAGACTTCCCAGAAGTAGAGCCAGTTTACTGATGAACTCTGTTGCTTTGTGTAAATTAAGCCTCTCAACACGGCTTCATAACCCTTCTAACCACAACAATGTGTGTGCCAGATAGTTTGTGTTTATTGATAGGACTTTGTCTTTGGTTTGTAGTGTGTGGTCAGCCTCATGGTGAGGCTTTTAAGGCTCTTGTTTATCATGGGAACAATTCACTCCCTGTCCTATAGTGACACCTCCCAGACAGCTGTGTGTGTGTGTGTGTGTTTGTGTTGTGTGTGTGTGTGTGTGTGTGTGTGTGTGTGTGTGTGTGTGTGTGTGTGTGTGTGTGTGTGTGTCTTGTGTCTGCGCCCGCTATGTGCAATTTACTGTACGTAAGTGCCTGGGTGTGTCTGTCATTATGTGTTTCAAAGACTTAAAGAGACAAACAGACAGGCTAGGTGGAATTGCAGAGAATAAACATTGTCTGAAGACAGCAATGGAAAGTGGAGCTGCTACAGTATGTGCCGTGTGCCAGTATGTCTGAATAGACTTGTCTTTTAATGGACATGACTTGGCTGTGGGATGCAATCTGCATGACAAAACAAAACATCTTCAAAGAAAGTTTTCCATGGACTTGTGAAAGTGACTCTGGAAACAGCACCAAATAGGCTGTACCACTTGACCTCGGATTAGGGGCGCGAGAGTAAGGGAGGATAATCCTCCAAAACAACACAACACACACCCAACAGTTCTTTCATGTGGAGTGGTCTACGTCAGACAATATTGTGGGGATTATGCTCTTTTCTCTCTGTCTCCTCTCTCTCTCTTTCTCTCTATCCCTCTATCTATATATATATATATTCTCTCCATTAGGGTAATGTAAGATATTTTGCTATTATGGTAATGTGGAACTAGACTGTCTGAAAGCAGGCAGTTCAGATAGCTTTAACAGTACTAAGTAGGTTGTTATTGTTAGTGTTTAAAACTGAAAATTGAATGTAGTATCTAGCTGGAAAAAATCAAGTAGGCACTGAAAGTAAATCTCCCACTGATGACCAGTCATTATCACTCAGTTTATACAGTTCAATGAGTTGAATAGTTCAAAAAATATAAAATTTTCTCAACATGAGTGTAATAAGCATGTCATTCTGGGTATTTCAAGCTTTGTTGTGGTGTATTGAGTGAAAGAGTATTTCCCAAAGACATCCATTGAGTTGACTCAAAATGGTTTTAATGCAGATATGAGGGCAAGGCTCTCACAATTTATGTATTTAAGGCTGAAAGGAATTCCAAAAGTATGAATGGTAGGAAGGTGACATTTCACTCAGTTTAATAAGCTTGTTAGCCTGAGTAATACCCTTTGAATTTAGCACGTATAGCTTAAAAAATGGGCAAGTAGTGATCAAAAGTGTTATTTCATCCATAGACTTCCTTTTTTCGCAAGTGATATCAAAATGAAAAAAAAAAAGTCATATCGGCCACAACCATGATAAAGATGCACTGAATAAAGTTTAAATGGTGAGAATATCTTAAACCGTTTAAAAGGGAAAAAAATATATTTCCCATAGACATCCATTGAGTCTCATGTTGAATCTCAAGACCCCATAGCATTAAAAATGGTTGAAACACAATGAATAAGTAGTGATGAAAGGTATATGGCATAGCTGCCATCACCATGTAAAGTTGACCAGAAAAAAGTTTAAATGGTGTGAAAGTAGATACTGTAGGTGCCAAAAAAGTGGGCGTCATAATAAGTACAAGAAGTTTGTAAGAGAACAATAGTGTTCTTGCTTTCAATCCAATGGGGATTTTCTCAGAACTGAAATTATTGAAAATAAAACATGGTGGATCCTACTTATCACCACAAAGTACCCCAAAGTATACCCAGAAATACCACAAAGTACCCTAAAAATACCCAAAAGTACTGTACCACAAAATACCCCAATGTGCCCCAAAATACCCAAAGAGCCCCAACATATACCCCAAAATACCATAAAATACCCCAAAGTGCCTGGAAATACATCACAAAGTACCCCAAAATACCCTACAGTACACCAAAATACCCCAAAGTATACCCCAAAATACCACAAAGTACCACAAAATACCACAAAGTGCCCCAAAGTATACCCTCAAATACCACAAAGAACCACAAAGTACCTCAAAGTATACCCCAAAATACCACAAAGTACCACAAAATACCACAAAGTACCGCATAACACCCCAAAGTGCCTGGGAATATACCACAAAGTACCCCAAAATACCATAAAATAACCTAAAGTGCGTGGAAATATACCACAAAGAACCCCATTATACCCCAAAATACCCCAAAGTGCCCCAAAGTATACCCTCAAATACCACAAAGTACCACAAAGAACCACAAAGTACCTCAAAGTATACCCCAAAATACCACAAGGCACTACCCCAAAGTGCCTGGAAATATAGCACAAAGTACCCCAATATACCCCAAACTACCCCAAAGTGCCCCGAATTATACCCTCAAATACCACCAGTGCTCCTAATACCCCAAATTTACTTTGGGGTATTTAGGGTATACTTGAGGGGACTTTGGGGTATTTTGGGGTATTATGGGGTTCTTTGTGGTATATTTCCAGGCACTTTAGGTTATTTTATGGCATTTTGGGGTATACTTTGGGGAATGTTGGGGTATTATGGGGCACTTTGGGGTATTTTGGTGTACTGTAGGGGTACTTTGGGGTGTATTTCCAGGCACTTTGGGGTATTTTATCGTATTTTGGGGTATATGTTGGGCCTCTTTTGTGGTACTTTGGGGTATTTTTAGGGTACTTTGTGATATTTTGGGGTATACTTTGGGGTACTTTGTGGTAGTTTGTGGTATTTTGTGGTTCTTTGTGGTACTTTGTGGTGATTAGTAGGACCCAACATGGTCACAGAGAATTTCCCCAGTCATGGTCTGAAGCAGAAAGCTGTGGCCATGACGTTTGCTGCATCTGGTGCCTTGACAGGGATTCTTGCGAGATGATTAATCTGGCAAAATATCTGAAGTAATCCAATGGGATCATCACCAACTCCTTCCACAGATGTGGGGAGAATTCAAGTTGAAGTGAGGCGAACATCACAGAAAGAGCATGTTATAAACTAGAAAGCAGTCAACCTACTTTTCCAGTGTTTTGTTTATAATGTTCATGGTTGACACCCACAAACAGAATCATATTATCAGCCCTCTTCATTTGAAACACCCATGTGACTACCTGCCAGTTTCATCTGCGAAACCCCTTTCAACCTTCTTGTCACTTTACATGTTCTGTTTCAAAGGTGCTTCTGTGACATTAAAGCAGAGCCTTGGGGAGAGAGTCTGTCATTTTAGCAATAAACCACTCGAGGCCGTGTGTTATAGTGATTTTATAACAGCTAGGGGGCGTTGTTAGGCACAATGCGAAGCGGAGTGCCTAAAACCCCCCTAGCTGTTATAAAATCACTATAACACACGGCCTCGAGTGGTTTATCGATTTTATACAACGGTTACTACAGCTATTAGTGTCAAATAAACACAGCAATGTAAAATATTAACATTTATTCAAAACGAAGCATCATTCCCTCAATTCCGCCGAGCAAAATAGTTCCCCTAACAAAAGGGTTGCCAAGCAACAGATGCATTGGATGGAATGTTCAGTTCTTTTTTTGCTGCATCCGAATTTAAGAAGACGCTTAGCTTTCAACCTTCTTCAGCGCTATTTTGATTTTTCACTTATTTTTCATTTCCTCTCTCCACCAGCTCTTCCACTCCTGTTTTCTCTGCCCTCTTCTCATGCTCCACTCCAGCTCTTTTTATTTCTCTTATAAAGGTTAAGTGGGCTGATATTTCCTGTACGCTTCACCAAACATCATGGGTAATTGACTGTAGTCCAAAGAGTCATGTCAGCAAGAACAAAAAAACGTAAACAAACAGATCTGACAAAAGACATGTAGTTGTTTTAACAAACAAGAGGACATTTTCCTTTCAATGTTCATCTACAGTAATTGAACCTCACTTGTCCACTCCAGTTTTAGCCCTGACTGTAAAATGTCATATATAATGTCCTCTCTATACACACTCTGGGGAAAAAATAGAGATTGAACCTAGCTGCTCTCAAAAGACAAGTTGTGTGTGCGTGCGTGCGTGCGTGCGTGCTTGCGTGCGTGCGTGCGTGGTGCATGTGTGAGATACAGACAACAATTAAGAGACTGAGGAAGAAAGGGGATTTGAGGACAAAAAGAGAATATTTTTCTCTCTCTCTTTGTCCCTCTATGCACTCTTAGCTGCTCTTCTGAAAGAGAAGCTGTGTTTTTCGTCTTTCTCATCTTAAATCACCCCTGTGATTTGGGGTTGATGAGTCTTTCCATGTGGTGTAAACAGTCAGGGGCCTGAGGGTAGCATGCATGTCTCCTCCCATAGGCTACTGTACACCTGAGAATCAGCCAAGCAAAGTGCTGGGAAAACCTCCACTCTCTCAAGATCCTCTCTGGAAGACAGCAATCCTGCAGTAGCCTAACTTTTGAGCTGTGCTGCTGTTATATGTCAAGAGGAGCTTTTGATGCAGACTGAGTCATGGGCCAGGAATGTGACTACTATCTGTTAGTCCTTAACTTATTAGATAGCACTGATCAAGACTCAAAACAACACTCAAAAAAGCTCTTCAGATAGTGCAGCACTCACTTAGCAAGTCTGGGGGAAGGGTTTTGGAAGGGCACAGTGTCACGACACATTACCATTCAAAATATTATTTTCATATTGTGTTTCTGTGGAAACGGTCTCACATGTGGAGGATTGATCAATTGGCATTATGCCCTTTAATAAATGGTGTGTTGTCACCAGCTGGCAGTTCATTACACAGGTTGTCTGGTGACCTGTAATTAAATAAATAAACCAGCGACAGTTCAGGGCAAGAGGTAATGTTTTGGCGTGGCGTGTGTTTGTGTGTGCGTTTGTTTGTTCGTTTGTTAGCAGGATTACGCAAAGACTACCAGACCAATTTTCACGAAACTCTGTGGAAGGGGGTAGAACGGGCCAACTTTAAACCCAAACCATTACATTTTGAAGCGGATCCAACTCACGACCGGCCATTCGCTGCCATTCATTTTTTGGACCAGGATTAGGCAAAAACTACCAGACCGATTTTCATGAAACTCAGTCGAGGGGTGTAGCATGTGCGAACTTAGAACCCATTAAATTTTGGAGCGGATCCGAAACACAGGGCAGGTCCACGAGCCACCCAAACACGGACACCCATTCACCTCCATTCATTTTGTAGACCAGCTTTACGCAAACCGCATCATTGAAGATGGGCAGAGCAGCTTGGACATATCAATAACAGTATGCCAGTCTATTAACACTTAAATTGGCGTGCCCATTTCTACCATTATGATCCCATGACCTGCTTTTAACTGAAGGAGCTTCTTATTACTCTTGGTACAGCCGGCTGCTGCAGAGGTAGGGTTGATCTGCTCTAGAACAGTCATCTGACGGGTCTGGGTGAGGCTTCCCACTGTACCCAAGAGGTTCTGGCGTGGTCTAGTCAGGTCCAGCCTGGCCTGTCCAGCCTGCTGGCAGAGTGGGCTTGGGGCCTCCTGGTACTCTCATAGAGAACTTGCAGACCAGAGCAAGAACATGTGTGCACTGTGGAGGGGGTTAAAGCTTGGCACACAGAGAACTGCAGCAGAATGGCAAGGGCAAACACAGTGGAGATGTTCGTTCACAGGTACACAAGATGAGGTGGACAGCTGCTGGATTGTGTGATGTCAGATGAGGGGCAGGCTGTCAATAGAGCAGGCACCCACATACCTCTAGACCTTGGCCCATGCAGGCGTTCTGACCACAGCAGCGACAGAAGCAAAAGCTCTGGCAAAGCAACACATAGACCACAAGTGGAGACACACAAACTGGTGCTAAATACATGTGTAATACACACACACATGCACACAGATTCAAATGTCAAGTAAGCTAGAGTTGCCCTCTCCTTGACCCCTGCTTGTTATGCCGCATTCCATTTGTCTGGGAAGTGGTGAGGTGGGAGGTGGGAGAGATGGAGAACGACGCCACAGGTAACCGCGGTACAGTAGACAACAACAACACGGAACAAAGATGAGCGTTAGCTAGCTGTGTTTGCCAAATCAGTAGATAACATCGCACTACGCAGTATTTTGTGCATACAAAAAAGGTCCTGAACATGTCCTCAGATAACAGTTGGGGAATACTGTGTGTACAACTTATTTAATTAGACACAAATAAGACAGAAATGCTAATAAAACAGTATTATTTAAGTTTCACTTAGTTACACAGGGAGCTGCCATCTTGTTCACGACTTCCAAAGTGACCTGGGGGTGGGGGTGGGGGTGAGTGGTGCGAGTTCACGAGCCGAGAAAAAAAGTTGTGAGGGGCGTTCCAGTTAAAACTGCGAGTAGTATTGCATGAATCACGACTTCACGAGCCAAATGGATTATTGGATTATGGATTATTCCCAAGACTCCTCTTGACCACTAGTATGCATAGTTATAGATATTATGTATGCAATCCTGGTACATCTTTTATGGTTGGTCTTAAAAGGAGCTGTCATGAATACATGTCAGAGTCCTTCTCATCAGTCCTGACTGACAAGGTTATATATTTCAATGGGGATTTTAAAATACATGGAAAGGAGAGCGCTGGTGCTGGAGTGATTCACCGTCTTGTGGCAGATGAATAGGAGGTTCTACTGTTTGAGTGCTGACTACTATTTTAAGAGCCACTCAGTGCTACGCTAAAGCCACAAGACTACAGAGCCACTCTCAGTGCTACACTAAAGCCACAGGACTATGTTGTTGGACCTCACGTTGGTATGTTCTCTTCAGCTATGTCCAATCATGCCTTCACACTAAATCCCCCCAATACCTTGAACACTGACCAACATTGATGTCTGTTTTCAACTCTCAATAACAACTTTCATCTATTAAAACAATGTGCCCTATGTTACAGTAGATGTCGATCCAAGGTCAACCATGTGTTGCCATAAATGGCATCAGGCATCAGCATAGTTACGTGACAGTTTTGACAGAAGACTGACGGTGTGGCCTTTCTTGTAATCAATGATGTCACATGTGTATAGAAATGTCACAGACACGCCTGATTGACCCATGCAGGACAGCTGTGTGGGATTGGGACATCATGGGAATCCTGACATTAGAGAAGAAGAGACTACATGTTATAGACTGGAGACTACATGTTATAGACCCTACAGTACTGTATGTGTTATAGAGACTATGATATAGACTCTATATGTTATAGAGACTAAATGTTATAGACCCTATGTGTTATAGAGACTATGTTATAGAGACGTGTTATACACCCTATGTCTTATAGAGACTACATGTTATAGACCTATGTTATAGAGACTATAGTCCCTACATATTGTAGATACTACATGTTATAGAGATCCTATATGTTTTTCAGTTCTATATAGAACCCTTTCCAGGTCAGAAAGAAGCAGCACTTTATGGAGATGAAAAAGGCTCTGTATGGAACCTTTTTGTTAGATATGGTTCTATAGAGCAGCCTTTTTTTACACTATGTGAACAGAGCTCAATCTGTACGATGGTTGGGAAGGTCGTTGTCTCTCAGCTCAAGGTCAGTCAGGCTAAATCGACGCTCCAGCCTGTCTCACAACCGACCTCCATGAACAGGGTTCACTTTCTCATTAGGACTGAATGCGGTGACATAGGCTATGCTATCTCACAGCTCCCTCTGTCACAGACAAAACAATCGGTCCATGTTTTATGATCCTGCTTAAACATACATGCCTCCCAATCCCTAGCACCCCCCCTCCCCCCCTGCCCCCGAAACAAGAAAGAGAAGGAAAGAGTAGGAGAGAGAGAGAGAGAGACAGAGACAGCCCGCTGGTTGATGTGTCTGGATGGGGCGGCTCTATGTTGAAATGTCAACAGGCTCTCAGGGTGCCGCTGAGTGATAAATGTGGAAGCAGCAAACAGAGGCTCTCTAAACCTTCATCTGCTGAAGGTTCCTTCGAACAGGGGAGGAGGGGGGGGGGGCTGACTCTGACACTAAGCTCTGTGGGACCCGAGGTGTAGATTCACCATGGCTTCGCTGTGAAACAGTCGCAGGTTCACAGTTAATTAAAACATGTCCTCTCCTGACAGTCTGAGCGGATGTGGGGTTCAGCCCCGAATTACGGAGAATTCACTGTGGACGTCCAACCAGACTACAAAGACCACCACAAAACTCCAGAGGTCTAAGAAGTTGTAGGAAAAACAAAAGCGGAAACCGCACGCGGCATAATTGACTCGAAGATTATTAGGGTGGAAACTGTGGATGTTAATAAAAAGGAGTTATAAATGGCCTAGTTATCCGTGAAAATATTTCTATAACATTTTTCTCTGCAGTTTGCTTCAGACAGAGTGAATGCATGTAGCCAGTCCTCTTTTCCCTTGCTGCTACTCCTCAGTACTGCAGTGT
>NC_140248.1:21162885-21232885 GCF_949987555.1 Borostomias antarcticus
ATACATTATAATAAAGGTTATATTAAAATAAAATAGGTTATTTAATTTATTTTTTTATACATATATCTATTCCTTTCTTTAGAATATCTCCCATCTGTCCTGGCAGCCCCCTCCAATCACTGACATACTTTTAATTTATGCCATTATGGAAACTAATTAGGATCATTAACAGTGTGTGTGTGTGGGGGGGGGGCATCATGTCTTTTCAGAACCTGCAACGGAGCGTGTTTTTTCGCCTCACATACAGACAATAGACAGCTAGATCACGCAGTCAGACAGGGAAGACACAGGTAACACGGCCTCCACACAGTGCAGGCACCGCCAGCACAGCAGCTAACACACACTTGAGTGACAGGGTCAGCATGAGGGTGCAGCTGAGACAGTCCGTGGAGATATGTGCTTTGACGCACATTCTTCTTCTTCTCCTCTTCATTTCTCCCTCCTTCTCTCTCTCTCCTCTTCTCTGTCTCCCCCGCTCTCTCCTCTTGCCACTCTCTCTCTCTCTCTCTCTCTCTCTCTCTTCCCCTTGGCTGTGCTCTGACTCAGTTGTCAGACTGCGTTATTTCGGCTGGATGGCTCTCTATAATGTCTCTTTATTTTTCTTCTTCTTTGTGGAACAGGGTTGCCGTGTGGGGGGCGGGCTCGGGTTTTTGATTGTGCACGAGGGGGCAAGGGCGTTGTAGCGCTACCGCAGGTCTGAACTCCACTCTGCATGGTCAACATCTCGCCCTGCTCCTCGGTCAATAACACAACACTGCCAGGCGAGGCACATGGTTTGCCACAGATTATAGGAACAAACAAGATTACTGTACGACTTACCAACTAAAAGCACATGCATACACTTGTACCTAGGTTAGAACCTTGATTGAATAGGAATTGGATTTTCGATTCCTGCTTGTGTGTGTGTGTGTGTGTGTGTGTGTGTGTGTGTGTGTGTGTGTGTGTGTGTGTGTGTGTGTGTGTGTGCATGCGCGTGTGTGCGTGCTCGGATAGCTGGATAATGGTGTGTGTGTGTTTGTGTGTGTGTATGTGCGTGCGTGCGTGTGTGTGTTGTGTGTGTGTGTGTGCATGCGCATGTGTGTGCGCGTGTGTGCGCGTGTGTGCGCGTGTGTGCGTGCTCGGATAGCTGGATAATGGTGTGTGTGTGTGTGTGTGTTTGTGTGTGTGTGTGTGTGTGTGTGTGCATGCGCATGTGTGTGCGCGTGTGTGCGCGTGTGTGCGCGTGTGTGCGCGTGTGTGCGTGCTCGGATAGCTGGATAACGGTGTGTGTTGCGGAGGTGTGTTTAGTCGTCTCTTCCTAGCGTGTGTCAGAGCGATCCAGGTGGAGCTGTTGAAGCCTGCTGCTTTGACTGCCGGCTCCGCAGGCCTGACAATGTGTCGACGAGTGTTTTCTCTTCCTGTGGAGTTATCTCTCTCCTCCTCCAGCGCCGTATCTCTCCACATCTCTCTACTGAAGCTGACAGGAACAAGACCCAGAAAACTCGCTCTGATTTCGGCTCCGATAAGATCTCCTCCTATTCTCTCTCTATCTCTCGCTCTCGCTCTCGCTCTCTTTCTTTTTTCTCTCACCGCCCCCTGCTCCTTCTTTATCTGTCCTCACATTATACATCTCTTGTTTCCCCCCATCCTCTCTCTCTCCCTCCTTCTCTCACTCCCCCCTGTTTCTCTCAGCTGCTCACTCTCTCTCCTCCTCCAGGTCCCCTTCTCTCACTCAACCCCATCCTCTCTCTCTCCCTCCTTCTCTCACTCTCTCTCCTCCTCCAGGTCCCCTTCTCTCACTCAACCCCATCCTCTATCTCTCCCTCCTTCTCTCTCTCTCTCTCTCCTCCTCCAGGTCCCCTTCTCTCACAGAACCCCATCCTCTATCTCTCCCTCCTTCTCTCTCTCTCTCTCTCTCTCCTCCTCCAGGTCCCCTTCTCTCACTCAACCCCATCCTCTATCTCTCCCTCCTTCTCTCACTCTCTCTCCTCCTCCAGATCCCCTTCTCTCACTGAACCCCATCCTCTATCTCTCCCTCCTTCTCTCTCTCTCTCTCTCTCTCTCTCCTCCTCCAGGCCCCCTTCTCTCACTGAACCCCATCCTCTATCTCTCCCTCCTTCTCTCTCTCTCTCTCCTCCTCCAGGTCCCCTTCTCTCACTCAACCCCATCCTCTATCTGCGATTGATTCACCTTTTCTCACCTATCCTCCCTCCATTTTGATCTCCGTTGTTAATGTGTGTGAGCTCCAGACACCATGCAGCCAACATCCTCCTGGACTAGACCATGTATCGATGTGTGACACAATTATCTCCCTTCTACAGTAACCATACTTTGTTCTTTTTTTTTTACAACTACAGTATCCATATAGACATGTCATTTTTATTATTCTTAAAAAATATTTGTAATATACCACTCTACAGGTGTGCTAGAGTAATGGTTTTGTCGGTGCCTGGCAGGTTGGTTGTGTAATACTATATTGTGTTTGACCACAGGAAGAGAGAGTGAGAGTCAGACGGACAGACGGCTCATTAAATGTCTACAGCCAGATCCTGACCTCAGTCTCAGTGTGGGGGTTGACGGACAGGCTCTCGATTGGTTCAAAACACCAGTTAGTAATCAGCCTGTGACCTCAGCCAATCAAAGACAGGTGAAGCATCATCTCTCTCAATTTGTGTCCAATGAGGCAGTGTTCTCAGTGACTCCACCAATTACAGATTAGCGCAGTGAGGCAGGAGCGCCCACGGATTGGAAAAAGTTATTTCACCACAATCTACTATTTTCACCGCAATGAAGAAGAAATACATATTTATTAAAATATAGGGTTGTGTTTTGTGTGAATCATCAAGAGGAAATATTTAACACTAGCAAAAAGCTTGCAAGTAAACAAAACTGAATTAAAAACGGAATTTACATTTGTTTTGTGGGGGAAGGTTTCCCATCATCCAAATGTCAGACCAACAGTACAGTATGTACAGTAATGGGTCACTCGTCCTGCGTTTCTCATACAGTGAACCGACAGGGACGATGATGCGGCTGAGATGCAGCTCCCTGAGGATTTGTTTTTAGAACCAAGTATCGACTGGAACTCCTGATGTGTCCCCTGGCCTCAACACCACCTTATGTGGGTCATACGTCTCACACTCCATTCCATGAACAGATAGAGCGTTGCTTCTGCTGCCTACACTCACATACACAGCCACGATTTAAATGTTGTCACACGCACGCACACACACACACACACACACACACATTCACTGCATATTTACAGTACATAGCAGTTTCAAGATAAGAGAACATGATCATTCAAATTCACAGACAGTTGGTTACCATTCATTTTACAACATGACCGTAAACAAGGCAGTGTAAATGTGTAGCCGTGCCACCTGTCTATTTCCCTCCTACTGTACCCAGGGTTGGGAGGGACCGGCGCTGGCCCCTTAATGAGGTGCCAGCCGTGGGGGCTGGATTGACAGCCTGCTGGACGCCGGGGCGCACGCAGATTTTCGAGAGGCCTCCTCCGGGACAGTGGCCCTGTTTTTACACTCGGATGGATAGATTGAGCTCCACCAGACTGACTGCCCGGCTGACCGCAGCCGTGCCTGGCCGACGTAGAGCCTGGCTGCCTGCGAGTCTCCATGGCCCCTAGCTGGGTCTGCCTATGCGGGTGGCGCAGGCCTGTAGGGCAGACTGGCAGCTGACAAGCACTAAAGCCTATAGAACCGTCTGGGCTCAGCGAGGTTAGGTGGGGGATTTTATGTGAGGCACAAAGGATGGATTTAATTTCACACGGGTTCAAGTTAAACCGTTGATTGAGCCTCACTATAATGATGGTTCAAGCGTCCTCGGGGACAGGCTCTGCTCTGTCGGTGGTCCTCGCAGCCCAATACCGCCTCTAGGGGGGGGTTAACAGGGAGGGGTTTGGGTTAGGTCTAAGTGGGTCACTCTCTGGGTCAATTTAAGATGTGCCAGAGGCAAAAACAGCCCCCCTTTCCGCCCCTTCTTTCCTCCCCATGCCTCTAGTCTGCGTGCAAATCCCTCTCTGCTCTACCAGAGCGCACGCGTTCATGTGTTAATGGGTCAGCCTTGTTCTACACAGCAATGCAGAAAACCGTTTTTTGTTTTTGGCCTTCTGTTGTGTTTTCCGGGCAGAACAGAACTCCGGTTTATGTCGGGCGCTGTACATCCATCTCTCGCTCTCTCCTTCTCCCCAGATCATCATCATCTCAATTACTCTCCACTCTTCTTGTTTCTCTCCATTGCTCTCTCTCTCTATCTCTCTCTCTATCTCCATCTCTTTCACTTTCTCTTTCCCTCTCTCTCTTTCTCTCCCCTCTCCTCTGCTCTGTCTCTCGATTTCCCCGAAGTTGATCATCTTCTCAAGAACTGTCCTGCTTCCCTCCCTCTCTTCTGTCCCTTCCCTATGTCCCCAAAGATGGCGATGGCTCGTCACTCCCTGTCCACAAACAGCCTATATATAGTTTGTGTGTGCGTATAAGTGCGCATTCATCTGTAAATGTGCATGTGCTTGATCTGCCATGGAGCTTTAAACAGACACACGCAGATGTGTTGAGCTCTGATACCCTCACTCACTCTGCTTCTCTCTCAAATTTGCACCCCCATAACTTTACATGATCTCTCTCTCTCTAGCTCTCTATAGCTCTCTATAGCTCTCTCTCTCTCTCTCTCTCTATCTCTCTCTCTCTCTCTCTCTCTCTCTCTCTCTCTAGCTCTCTCTCTCTCTCTTCCTGTCTTCAAAGTACTAATCTCTCCTTCTCCTCTACTATTCCCAGATGGGAAGGAGAGACCGAGAGTGAGAAAGAGTTACTGGTCCTAACTCACAGTCCCCCTGTTGTATTTCGTAATATGTTTCTTCTAGCCGTAAATTGAGCAAGTTGATGTTTTTATGCAGTGGGAGGACACCCTGAGGGGTGATCTAGCCATTGGCTGGGGTCCATGTGGGTGCAATGTTCTGTGGCTCAGAGTCTGTGTTTGTGTGTGTGTGTGTGTGTGTGTGTGTGTGTGTGTGTGTGTGTGTGTGTGTGTGTGTGTGTGTGTGTGTGTGTGTGTTTGTGTGTGTGTGTGTGTGTGTGTGTGTGTGTGTGTGTGTGTTAGGGCTTGGGGTCATAGTGTGTGTGTGGGTTATGGTGTATGTGGAGGTGAGACATGCTCTGCCCTAGTTCTCCTCACCAGAAGGCCCCAGCTGTGAGGATTACACTCGTGATTACACTTGTGATCAAGACAGTGTGTGTTTGTCTGTCTGCATGTGTGCATGTACAGTATATAGGTGCACTATAAGAGGATAGTAGAAACATGTGCGGATGGAGTGAATTTTTCACTTTTTCCACTCTAAATGTATTGAAACAGTTCAGAATCTTACACGTGTATGTTCTGAAAGTGCTGACTGATGATGAAACGAGCCACGTCTATGGATCTTGAGAATATCATGTCTGAAATGATCCATCTCTCCCCCCTGTCCTCAGCTACCTCTGATGGGACTAGGCAAGGTCTGGACAGCATGAGGGGAGGAGTGTGTGTCACACGAGGGATGAAGGTGGTGCTCAAAGTGGGACAGAGTGAGTATCATCATCATCATCACCATCTTCATCATTATATTCCTTATCTCTAGTATGTTTCATAAGCTGTCAGTGGTGCTGTTGTTGCACAGGCTTATGTATAGCTGTATTATAAACAAAACCCTTAGACTTTATTCAGCTGATTTCAGTATATCCTATTCATCCAACCTGGTTTTGTATCAGGCTATGCCAGACAGTCTGCTCTAGTATCCTTTGTAACAGAACGTGTTCAGAACATTAAACCAGTTGTCTTTTTGTCTCATAGCGCCTTACGGCCTTCCTCCCAAACCCAAACCAGACCCAAACCGCTTCAACACCAAGAACAAAGGTACCCGTATAGTATAGTATCACAGTCAGCATTATCATATTCAGTACTATCATATGCAATACTATCACATTCAGCACTATCACATTCAGTACTATTACAAAGAGTTCTAACACATACTTTCACATAGGCCTACAATACTATTACATGCAGCGCTATCACATTCAGTACTATCACATACAGTACTATCACATACAGTACTATCACATACAGCACTATCACATGCAGTACTATCACATGCAGCACTATCACATGCAGTACTATCACATACAGTACTATCACATACAGTACTATCACATACAGCACTATCACATGCAGTACTATCACATGCAGCACTATCACATGCAGTACTATCACATGCAGCACTATCACATACATTACTATCACATTCAGTACTATCACATGCAGCACTATCACATACAGTACAATCCTATTCAGTACTATTGCATACGATTCTATCACATACCGTACTATGACTGTAGTACTGTGCTATTACAGAGACGGGAAGGGAAGGTACAATAGTGATATGCGGACTGAACGTTTCCATGACTCCTGTCTCCATCCCGCCCGCAGGTGGGGGGACCAACGGCACGACCTCGCGAGGCGCCGGCGCCGAGGGGGAGGGGAACAACAGCCTGCCCACCTCTAACGTGGCCATCATCGCCGGAGCGGCCGGGGGCGGGGCTTTCCTCATCATCGTGACGGCAGCGATCTGTGCGGTGTGCTACCGGAGGAGGAAGAACAAGCACTCGGAGACCCGTCACCCCGCCCTGTCCCTGACCACCCTCACGCCCAAAAGGGCCGGCGCCGGTGGGTCCGGGGCCTCCGCCGCGGGGGGCAACAGCGGCTCGGAGCCCAGTGACATCATCATCCCGCTGCGGACTTCAGACTCGGCCTACTGCCCCCATTATGAGAAGGTGAGCGGGGACTACGGCCACCCCGTCTACATCGTCCAGGAGATGCCCCCCCAGAGCCCAGCCAACATCTACTACAAAGTATGAGGAACATACACACACATGCACGCACGCACGCACACACACACACACACACACACACACATACACGGATGGTGAATACACACAGATGAACAAACACCAAGACTGACTTTATTTGATTTGTCTTAGAATTTTAACTGTCCCCAGCGTCCTCCACACCCCCACGCCTCCACCCCCCCTCCCAGACTGTGTGATGGCCGCCCCTCCCCAGCCCTGTACACCTGACGGGAAGGGCCCTGGTACTGGTACGGACACGGGTACTGGTGCAGCCAGATGGAGGAACCAGTGTGGTCCAGTCGGGCCCTCTTCCCTGTGAGACCACTGGACCCAGACAATTCCTTCATTTTGCTCAGAGTGAGGGGAGACAGTGGATAAGATTTTTTTTTTTTTAAAGTAGGCCTATTACAGTTTGTGTTTGTGTATGAATGTGTGTATACTGTAAGTGTGTGGGCATACATATGAGTTGTGTAGTATATCTGCTGTAAGTGCGGTGTGTGTGTGTGATTAACTTGTGTTTTAGGGGTATGTCTTAAAACCAAAATCACAAAAAGCAAATATCAAAGCAAGAATCAGATTGTCACCAACTGTCAACACTTACAGATTATAAAAATGTCTCTAATGTTTTGTAGATTATTCTACACCTCTTTTGATTTCTGTTAGGCGCTGTTGTATTGTCTGTATTCTGTATGTGTTGGAGTCTAGATGAGATCTAGGTTATTTATTTCCATTTGGTTTGGTTCTTTTTGAAATGAAGACTCTAATACGCATCCTCCCAGTCCTCCCAGTCACTGTTTAATGTCACTGTACGATGCCTTAGCATTGAGATTACATTAAATTACATTACAGTCATTTAGCAGACGCTTTTATCTAAAGCGACTAACAATAATTGCATTTAACGTAGGAAGAGCCAATGTACTACTACTTGCCAGAACTCATAAGTGCATCTTCCCTCTAAAACAAGTGACTAAGAGCATAATCTAATGCTAAAGGCAAAGTGCAAGGATAGCATCTAAAATCTAAAATACAGTGCAATACAATACAATAAAATACAATAAGTGCTTAGGAGGGAGGAGTGTTGTAGTACTTCTTGAAGAGATCCTGTTGAATTTGCCAAAATTGTGTAGTATTGCGAACAATCAGATTATACAAAGAAGCACTTACAGAGAGGCTAAAAGTGACAGCAGGAACAGATTAACCTATAAACACTGTGACTTTTTTTTCTCACGTACACATTTCATCAGAAAGAACAAAAACATGCCTGGAGCTCCTCAGTCTCCAGTGAACCTGGTTTCTCACAGGGTTGAATGCTATGTTTGTGGGTCTGTATGTACAGGGTTGAATGCTATGTTTGTGGGTCTGTATGTACAGGGTTGAATGCTATGTTTGTGGGTCTGTATGTACAGGGTTGAATGCTATGTTTGTGGGTCTGTATGTACAGGGTTGAATGCTATGTTTGTGGGTCTGTATGTACTGGGTTGAATGCTATGTTTGTGGGTCTGTATGTACAGGGTTGAATGCTATGTTTGTGGGTCTGTATGTACAGGGTTGAATGCTATGTTTGTGGGTCTGTATGTACAGGGTTGAATGCTATGTTTGTGGGTCTGTATGTACAGGGTTGAATGCTATGTTTGTGGGTCTGTATGTACAGGGTTGAATGCTATGTTTGTGGGTCTGTATGTACAGGGTTGAATGCTATGTTTGTGGGTCTGTATGTACAGGGTTGAATGCTATGTTTGTGGGTCCGGACTCATGGTTGAGTGACTGGGTGAGAGAACCAGTGGAATGCTGAAGGTTGAGAAGAGGAGAAAGCCAGAGGTCACTTCTGAAATGCCACCGGCGTCACATACAGCCTAGCGCCATGCTAGCCACCTATCTAAGTGATTTATAATGTGGCTTATTTGCTGGACCACCAACACAATCTCCTCATATCTCATGCACTCGCTTTGAGACTCAAAATGTTACTTGTTGAAAGACTACACCTCATAAACTGACAGATGTACATGTTGATTCGTTCTTGTTTTCATACAGTCATGCTCATATTGTAGTTGCTTTTATGTTGTGTGATGTTTTTTTTATTATTATTTTTTACTAATGCTGAGGTCCACAGTCAGTGTTCAGATGTGATCATCATGAGTGATACGTGATGACAAACTCTGTGACATCATATCGTATGATATCGTATCATCACTCTGGAACATTTTGGACCTCGACTGACATCATCAGTCGGACTCCAATGGACCTCAAGTACACTAAACGGACAACGGCACACTCACTAGCTGAGATGTACGGGAAGCTTCCAAGAGGAGAACCTGGAGTTTCCTGGTGCTAGAACATGAACATGCCCTGTCTTTAGTTTGAAGACATGTATTAGTATTCTCCACTATTTGCCGTGAGAGGGACAGGACCTCTGGGTTCAGTAAGGCCAGCGGAGTCACCATGTTCCTCTGTGTCCCACGCAGAGTTCTGTGTTCCACTTTCACTTGGTGGTTCTCCTCGCCTGTTTCCCATTTAATTTGTGCCAAGGAGCTCAAACAGAGGAGAGGCCTTGCTCTTCACTTGAGACTGTGGACAAAACTGCTCAAGCTTTGGTGACACGCTCATGGTGGCTCTGCTGAGAAGTCTTCGATATTGTAGAGTGTAAAAGCAGACATGTTTTGAGAATGGTCAAGATTGATGTGAGATTATATCAATAAGTACAGACGCGGTATGACATTGTAAGATGGTTGACGTTACCTCCTTGGCCTCTTCTCTTCCTGTTCCTACTCCCCAAATCACCTTCTTGCAAACCTGCATTCCAGTTTTTGGGGGAAAACATAAAAAACGTGTTTATGTTATTAAAGTACTTCTGCTGTCCAGTGTGTCTTCCTGTTTGATTTATATGCTAAATTTGCATTTTGAGAATCTTCTGCTCCCCGTCTCACTGCATTCTCGTCTGAGTCTTTCACACAATCTCATACAAACATAGTCTTTGTTCTCTTCCTTCCTTTGATCTGTAGACCCTTTCTTTCGGCTGAATGCTTCCAGGCCAGAAGAAGACGGTGACATCACTGGCATTTTAATTGTCCATCCTCACTATCCTTTCTGTTTTGTGTTGAAATGTATGCATTTTATGTCTGTATACTTATTTCTCACTTGCTCTCTCTCTCTCTCTCTCTCTCTCTCTCTCTCTCTCCCTCACTCTTGCTTTAACGCACGTCACATGTCAGCTTCTGGCTCATCTCTCCACGTACATCCACAGTTGGTGTCTAGCTCCCTGTCAAGCCTGAATACTAAATCAAGTAGACTTGTTGGCGGGAACAGTCAAATTGATGCAAAACACAAGTAGGATGACCTGCAACAATAGAGCTACACAACTTCCAGACTAGGTTTTACACAGCGGGGAGAAGGAATTACTCTAAGAATCATCTGGCAGTGCTGTGATTGAGCTCTCTGTCAGTCTATTAATATCCTTTTCTACACAACAACAGGCTGAGCCAGGAGCAGCAACTTCAGCATGCACACAAACGTTACACACAGCAGCTCTCTTGTGAACAGATGGTGGAGTTTGTTTATCTAGGAGTTAATTGCTCTATTTAAGTTCTCGTTAAATTCACCTGTCTTTTCGTGGAGGTGAGTGCAGAGAAGAAAGGAGAGAGAGAGAGAGACTGTTACCTGTGGTGCAGTATTGTAGAAACTATTAGCATCTTAAAAAGGCAGGTTCTAACTCCTTGCTAGTGTATTGGTGGGGGGGGGTCTGTCTGTCTGGCCCTGGTGGACAGTGAGTGTTGATCTGGAGGGAGGGGCTGCTGTATTAGCAGGCTGGGGAGAACAGGAGGGGACAGTAGAGACATCCCTTTCATCTCTGTAAGGTCCTTTAAAACCCTTTTCAGGTTAGAAAGAACCTTTTAGGGTCCCAAACATCACCTTAGGAAGCTATTTATCTTATCTCTCGTTCTTGCTATTTTTGCAGAGTATTCTAATGTTGTTATGAATATGTATTTAAAGCACCCTTTTCTTGTTAGAGTGTAGGTCACTGAAGTTTCTTGTTAGAGTGTAGGTCACTGAAGTTTGCTAACGGTAGTCATGGAGATAATTACACAGATTATAACCAAGCCCTCCATCTGGTGCTGTAATGTAGGTTCTAAACACAGTCCTATGATCCTGTGTTCATATCAGAGGTAAAAGGATGACACAGAGCCCAGTAGATAATGCTGGTATAATTTGAGTCCGTATGAGTTTAATAGGCCACTTGATCCAGTGACCTGGACTCTAACTCGTCTGGTGAGTGCCGTGCCTGGATGGAGGGACTGAGGCAGCGTTGTTGTGCCAGGAACTGGCAGGGCGTCCTGTGGAGGGACACCTGGGTACTACCATGGATTGGTTGATGGCACGTCCATGTGAGGCTGGAGACCCGACACTGACAGGTGGTGTACCCAATAGTTAAACACACACACACACACTGCTACTGACATTAACCCAGGCCAGTAGAGTATGACTGGACTTCAGTGACAAACACACACACACACGCACACACAATCTCTTGTTGACAGGATGAGATTTGTGATCTTGTCAGGATTATCCCTGCTCTGGTTTCTAGGTCAACATTCCATCAGACCAGAATACCCCTATAGATCTCTCTCTCACACACACACACACACACACACACACACACACGCACACACATGTACAAACACAAATCAGCTTCCCCCTTAGAAACATCTGACATACACTTACCATGTACGGTATTTTGAGTAGACACACACACACACACACATACTGTACACACACACGCACAGTCAGATTAACATCCTCCCGAACAAATAATGTCTTTCACCCCCACCTACTAACCGAGTCTGACTGAGCATGTTACCATACTCCTCAACCGGTGTAACTGTGTCAGATTACATATCCAAGTCTCCAATGACTGCAACAGTCCATCCAGTCCAATGCTTTGGATTATTACTTGCACGGTGGAAAGTATTACTTTCATATATTACTTGTATGATGCACACAGCATAACCGCTCGTCCTCTCATCCCCTCCACCCCTCCTCACCCCCTCCTTTTCTCTCTTCATTCCTCTGAGACAAAGGGACCATGTTTTCTGATATGAATGAACCTCGAAACCCGTCCCCCTTTTTTTGTTTTGATAGTCGTGGCCTTTGAACCCGCCATTGGAATGTGCCTGTGAGGGAGTATGGAGACAGATGGGAGGGATGGGGGGGGGATGTGCCTGTGAGGGAGTATGGAGACAGACGGGAGGGATGGGGGGGGGGGGGGGGGGGGATTTCTCTCCACACAGCAGAACTTGTCAACCGAAGAGTAAAAACACTGTGGAATCTGACCAAAGGGGCAGTGAGCTGTATCAAATGTATGTGTGTGTGTGTGTGTGTGTGTGTGTGTGTGTGTGTGTGTGTGTGTGTGTGTGTGTGTGTGTGTGTGTGTGTGTGTGTGTGCGTGTGTGAAATGTGTATGTGTGTTTGCATGCGTGCACATGTGTGCGTTTGTGTGGCTCGCATGGGGATGTGTGTAATAAGATGTCACAATTACTGACAAAACTAGTGGTGTCCTAAGGTCTATCTTCTGCCTCCTGCTTCCACCACAACACCTTGTGTACCAGCCATTCATTGTCCAGTACAGACACTGTTTATGAGACTAATACACTGAACATGATCTCATTGGCTTGTATAAGATTAGTGAATATAAACAGTAATGGCGCCCATACCTGGCTGTATACTAGTCAGGGGCTTGTGCTCCACTGCTTTTCTAATTAGTGGTAGTAGAGCAGGACTGCATGAGAAACACACACACACACACACACACACACACACACATTGTGGAAGTGTCCCATCTGTGTGTATGAGTTGAGTTGAGCCCCTCAGCTCTGCTGTCCCTGCTGTCTATGCCAGGCACATCCACCCTCCAATCAAAATGTTCTCTCAAAGGTCCCTGTTACCATACACTCACACACTCTGTGGTATCAGCCGAAATGTCTACCTTTGCCTCTCCTCATCTCCCTATCTCTCACTCTCTTTTTCGCTCTCATTCTTGTTATCTATCTATCTATCTATCTATCTATTTATCTATCTATCTATCTATCTATCTATCTATCTATCTATCTATCTATCTATCTATCTACTCTCTTTCTCTCTCTTTACATCTCCTGTCTGCAGCTGACTCACTGCTACTCTCTCTCTCTCTCTCTCTCTCTCTCACACACACACACACACACACACACACACACACACACACACACTCCGCTTCCAGCCTTGGAAGGTAATATGTAAGTGAGGGAATCTATGCTCTTCTCATGCTGTCTTCTCTTATGTTAGTGCAGGCTTTGAATTGATTCCATTAGTCTCACCCATGACCTCATTAGCCCCGTCTCTGTTATGTGAGCAGCTGCAGACTGAGAAGCAATTACTAGCCTTAGACTGACACACCTTCACTCCTCCCGAACTCTAATCCCCTCAAAGACAGAAACAGAAACATTTCTGTATGACGTTCACTTTTTAGTTTTGTGAGGGCCACACAAATATGTCTGCAGCTGTGTGTGCGTGCGCGTGCATGTGCATGCGCACCTATATGTGTGTGTGTGTGTGTGTGTGTGTGTGTGTATTTGTAAATGCGTGTGATGCGTACACGTCATCTCTCTCTCTCTCTCTCTCTCTCTCCTCTGCCCTGTGTGAGTCAACGTGTTCACCGATTACAGGAGCTTCGCCTGTGGCTGTCCGACTGCGTATTGATGTGTCACTTCCCGTGACAGGGCCTCTCTCTCTCTCTCTCTCTCTCTCTCTCTCTCTCTCTCTCTCTCTCTCCATGTGTCAGGATGCCACCACCTCCACACCTCCTCTCCTATCCCCACTTCTCCTCTGTCTGCATCCCCCCATCACTCCACCGCCAACATCTCTCCAAGTCACCGGCTGTGCTTCAAGTGTATAATATTATAATAACCTACTTGATCCACGAGTCATTTTCCCCCTGGTCTCGATGCAAACTAAAGGAAAAGACTTTCATTGTGGGATAAGTATTAGGCTTTGATAATTATGCAAATGAGAGCAGGCTTCAGCCGGTGATTTACATAATATGTTCATGAGCCCGTTTTGCGTTTGAGAATTTGCCCGGTGGTTTGGTTCTGTGTGTGTGTGTGTGTGTGTGTGTGTGTGTGTGTGTGTGTGTGTGTGTGTGTGTGTGTGTGTGTGTGTGTGTGTGTGTGAGTGAGTGAGTCAGTGTGTGACAGAGGTGTTTGGGAGTTTGGCCTATATTCTGTGCTAACCCAGTTCAGTCAGCGGCAAGTGACTCTCTCTCTCACTCTCTCTCACTCTCTCTCTCTCTCTCTCTCTCTCTCCCTCTCTCTCTCCCTCTCTCTCCCTCTCTCTCTCTCTCTCTCTCCCTCTCCCTCTCCCCAAGGCACATCAGCAGAATTAGCCAAATTTACCCAACTGAGTTCAGTGCGCAGCTAAACTGTGTCAATTGAAGGGCGGCCATCTCTCCACACTCCATTCATACTCAGACCAGCGACCCTGGGCCGGCTGATGGACGTGCGGATTTCTGTGTGCTATGTCTCTGAGATTGAATACATATCTCACAAGGGCCCTGTGTGTGTGTGTGTGTGTGTGTGTGTGTGTGTGTGTGTGTGTGTGTGTGTGTGTGTGTGTGTGTGTGTGTGTGTGTGTCTGTGCAGGTGTGAGGGTGAATATTTCACGACAATCTTCTAATTGCAGCTCTTTACATTCCCCTGCTGCCTCTGTTTGGTACTGCTGTCACTTGTTGCCTGGTAAAACACATGCAAAGTCTGTTCTTGATTCTGTCTAAATGTGTCATAGGTTGAGATGACGTCAATGTACAGCAAATATTGTGCTCGTCTATGGAGTTGCATGTTAGAACATCCAGCAGGAGAAAGAGCTTAGAGGCCAGGCAGAGATATAAGACACATGAACAGTCATACTGTGGATGACATTAAGAGAGGAGAGATGTCACCTGAGAAGGAGATAGAAGCAGAGAGAGAGAGAGAGGAAGAGAGAGAGAGAGAGAGAGAGAGAGAGAGAGAGAGAGAGAGAGAGAGAGAGAGAGAGAGAGAGAGAGAGAGAGGGCGGGAACAAGATCAAGAAAGAAACCAACATAGATTTATATCAGGACTCAGTGTGCCGCCATTTGGATTCTATGACAACCGGTCACCTGGCAACAGCATAGACAAAAGCTTTGTAACCATAGCAACCAGATGTGTCCGTCCGTCTGTCTGAGAGGTAGACTGGTTGGGGATAGAGAGAGAGAGAGAGAGAGAGAGAGAGAGAGAGAGAGAGAGGTCAAGAGGGAGAGAGATAACTCAATTACAAAACACTTCAGATAAATGTGCACAACAAAACAAACACTTCTCTTCAGGTTCCGCTCTCATTCCATCCGTCTCCCATTTCTGTTAGGAAGTGGCTTGTTGAAGGGCTTTTGTTTATTGAATACATTTATTGTGCTGTTTCAAAGATAGAAATGACACTCACACATCCAAGTATTCGCTTTCATTCTGGGAACCATAATAATTCTGGCCCCAGCCTGGCTCTTCAGCGGTGGCTGTCCAGCTGTGGTCATGCAGTTGAGGGAGGGAGAGACAGAGGGAGAGACGTGTTAATATTTCATGACACAAATCATCCCCATGAATATTTTAAAAAGACATACAGAAGGGGGTGGGGTTCTTGTGAACTTACTCTTACAGTACGTCTGTCTGTCTGTCTGTCTGTCTGTCTGTCTGTCTGTCTGTCTGTCTGTCTGTCCGTCCGTCCGTCTGTCTGTCTGTCCGTCCGTCCGTCCGTCCGTCCGTCCGTCCGTCCGTCCGTCCGTCCGTCCGTCTGTCTGTCTGTCCGTCCGTCCGTCCGTCTGGACTGAATCGATGTAATCATGTCCACAGTACATGACAGTGGTCTCCATATCATTTCACCAGGCTGGGAGAGGACACACACGCACACACACACACACACACACGCACACACACACACACACACACACACACACACACATACACACACACACACACACACACACACACACACACACACACACACATCCTCCAGAGCAGCCGGCACTGCAGCAGATGGTCAGGAGAGCCAGTGAGAAAGCTGTGACCTACAGAACTTCAATAAGGTTCGTTCAAACCAGGAGACTGAAGACGTCTCGCCTCGGATGGTGAAGCGAGGCAGAACAAAGAGAGACGGACAGAGAGAGGGAGAGAGAGAGAGAGACAGACGGGGAGAGGGAGAGAGAAAGAGAGAGGGAGAGAGGTAAAAAGAGCGAGGGAGAGAGAGAGGGAGAGAGAGAGAGAAAGAAAGAAAGAGAGAGAGATAAAGGAGAGAAGACAGTAAGGGGAAAGAAAGACATGACATTTCCTCCCTGCTTCACCTCTTTTCTCCCCTTATCTCCCACGCCGGATGGTTATTTGCCTCGGGGAGAAGCCTCCCATTTCTCACACCCTGGAAGGAGCCACACAAAGCAAGGTGAAAGTAGGAGGGAGAGTTTATTGCATCAAGTCAAGAGTTTTCATCTCTGGGTGGTACTTCACATGACAATAAACGTAACAGACAGGCGAGAGAGAGAGAAAGAGAGAGAGAGAGAGAGAGAGGGGGGGGGGGGGGGGAGAGAGAAAGAGAGGAGGGGAGGGTGGATGCCAATATTTGTCTCTCCAGCTCCAGTTGTGCTGACAGACATTATTACACTGTCCCAGCAGACAATTTAATAATCAGTCACACACACACACACACACACACACACACACAACACACATCACAACGGCCGTAGGTGCTGGGAGCTCCACTGTGTGAAAATGCCATTGTTGTCTCACATAGTTTCTTTTGATTCACCTCAAAAATCACGACGAATACAAACAAATGTGATGTCCAAAGCAATTAAACCAACACATGTCCAAAAGAAAATGTTAAATGTAAGTTGTGTATCCAAGCATCATTGTGATAGAGGCTACCACCCGGGTAGGCCCTTCCTCCCTCCCTGCTGTCTCACTGCCTCAGCAGAGTCTGCTCCTCATTTCCTCAAGACCACAGAACAGCCATTGGCATCTACTGCACACTTGCACACAACAAACCCACATAAACATGCTCACATACTGTATGACTGTAAACCATCTCTCTCTCTCTCTCTCTCTCTTTCTCTGTGTATGACTGAACACACATGATCAGTCATACACAGTAACAACAATTTTCCTCACATACAACCTTCAAGCCCTCACCTGCTCTCATAATTGGTGTAGCTTTAATTACAATAAACAATAACTAAACAATGAACTGAGGCTAAGATTCTAATGGCAGACACATCCCATAACCTTGCTCAAAATCGAGTAAGCGTAGTTATGAAAGCGCTGCAGGCATAACATGTTGAAGGTGGTGTTGGCTGAATGATGTTTTTCAAAGGTTTCTGTTGGCTGTTTGTATTTAAATGGGTGGTGGGGAAGCAGTAGACAGAGGGCTGTTTATGGGGCGGGGGGCTGAGAGGGAGAAATTGGGGTGGTTGAAGAAGAAACAGTGAATCCTTCAGCCACCAACTGATTTCATATGGCAAAAATGAGTGTGTCGTATCTGGTACTGTATGAGTAGGCCTAGTCTCTGTGGTTTGAACATGCACATGGAACTCCTCATCAATGGAAGTTCTCCTAGTCCTCCTCGCATTGCTCACAATGGGTATCTTTGGTTTGTGAGATGACATGTGGTATCTATGTGTATATGGGTGTGTTCGAGAGAGTCGATGTGTGAGTCAAAGTGTGATGGATTTGCAGATGGAAGGGAGGGGGTGGTGGGTAGAGAGAACACATCTTCTTCCTTTACTCAACTGGGACTTCAAATCAAGGAACTCCATAGGATAAACCAGTAAATCCAGATTGGCAAAGATCTACCAAGAGGTGAAGTATAGGTGTGTTCGCAGTGGCCCATCACCGACCAACCTCACTTACATGTTTTGGTCATGCACAAAATTATATAACTTCTGGACCTCTGTCTTTGAAATCCTTTCAAGGGTTATGTCCGTCCATCTTGAACCCTCTCCTCATTTAGCTATCTTTGAGGTTTCAGAGGACTTTAGCACTCTATCAACCTCCAAAGACACATACATTGTGGCTTTTACCACCCAGTTGCAACATGTAGAGTTTTCCTGCCATAACTGGAAGTCACCGGACCCTCTCTCAACAACTATGTTATGTACTTTAGTAAATTTGATCAAATACGATCAAAGATCAAATTCACACTCGGAGAGATCTTATAATTATGACTTACCATTGGAATTTTTTAAAAATAATTAACAAGACTTAGTCTTCATCTCTTTTTTTCTTTTACTGGCAGAAATGTGATTTTATATATTCCTGTTTGCGCACAGCCTGCCCTGCAGAACAGATAGCACGTTGGGAGATGCCTTCTCCCTCCCTGGCTTCCTGCCGCAATGGTGAGCACTGGGGCCTGCCTCCCTGTTAGCAAGAGGTGGAATCTGCTTAACTGGAAGTCACCAGACTCTCCCTCAACAACTATGTGGCTCAAGGATGTTATGTACTGTACTTTCTTAAATTGGAAAAGAAATAAACTAATTATTCTCCCTATATGATATGATATGATATTGGTTTATTTCCTGTCATGCACCAAAAGGTGCCCAGCCCACATGGGCTTACTTGACACATTAATACAGTAAATTACATGTACAATAAATCCATAAAATAAAAACGTAACAAAATAAAGAACAAACCATTTTCTCAAGCTCAGTTCATACATACAAAGTAGTTTCATACATTCAAAGTCTTTTATAATCATCTAGCCAGAAAAAATCATCACAAATATATACAACCCTTCATTTCTTATTTTGAAAGTTTACTGACAGTGAGACAGGCAGCCCTCACACAAAAGCTTTGTCCTTCATAATTTCAACTTTCTCATAATTATGACTTTTTATCATAATATCGACTAATTATCTCCTAATTATGACCTTTTATGTCATAATTTTGACTTGACTTAAAATATAATAATTATTACTTTTTATCTCATAATTATTACTTTATCTTATAATTATGATTTTTAACCTCCTACTTTCAACTTTTTGTCATAATTATTACTTTATCTCACAAGTTAGACTTTAACGTCAGAATTATGACTTTTTACCTCCTAATTTGTCATAATTATTAGTTAATATCGTATACCTTTCACGAGTAGGCTGTCCATCTTGAACCCTCTCCTCATTTAGCTATATTTGAGGTTTCAGAGGAACACTCTATCAACACAACCCCACTCTACCTCCAAAGATCGACATTGTTGCTTTTTTTGCTTAATTGGAAGTCACCGGACTCTCCCTCAACAAATATGTGGTTCAAGGATGTTATGTCTTGGATATAATAAGATAAGATCAAATTCACACTCAGAGGAACAAACAAACTCTTCTCCCTATGGCAACCCTTCATTTTTTATTTTGAAAGTTTACTGACAGTGAGACAGCCCCCACACACAAGCTTGGTCCTTCATACACAGGCTACTAGCACAGGAGTTTAGAGTTTTTTCTGCAACACAGTGACAGCCCAGAGAACAGTAAGTCAGATGTTGCCTGTGCCATGGTAGATGCCAGCAGGCACACATCCAGATTGGAACTATTATGAGTGAATCCCAGCAGACACATCGGTCTTGCTGTCTTTATACATCACATCAAACAATACTGTGTGAACGCTGATGTGTTTGTAAAGATGTCCATGAGGAGGTGTGTGTGTGTGTGTGTGTGTGTGTGTGTGTGTGTGTGTGTGTGTGTGTGTGTGTGTGTGTGTGTGTATACGTATGCATGCGTGTATGTGTGTGCGTTCATGCATGTACAGTATGTGTGCATGTGGGTGCAGGTGTGTGTGCCCGGGTATGAATGTCACATTGCTATGTTCAACATGAGAAGTGATTTTTCCATTATAACCGCCCATCCAACTATGAATTATTCATTTACATATGTTATTTCTGAGGTGTCATGTACGTGAAATATGCACGACAAGAACAGGGAGATTAAAGGAACAGAAAGGTTCAACCCACTAGCATCTATCTCCTTGTCTCTATACAGTATCTCTAAGTCTCTATCTAATTAATGTATCTCCCTCTCTCTGTACGGTATCTCGACAGTACCTCCCTTTCTCTGTACAGTATCACTGTCTCTCCTCCCTCTCATTGTACAGTATCTCTGTCTCTCCTGCTCCGACACCAACTCTGTTCTCTGCTCATAGTAATAATTTAGACAGGCTAGTCGCTATGTGACATTTGATTAAAAAAATAAAATAAATAAAAGTAAAGAAGAAGTGTCCCTGGGCATGACATCTTTTATTAACTATCTTTTAGTATTTTTCTTTGTGCTTCCGATCTCTCACTCTGTCACACAGATACAGTATACACAAGCACACACAGACACACAGTAGACCTAAACACACACGCACACACGACAGACGCCATAGGGAAGGCCTTTCCACAAATGAGCTAATTGACGACGGTCACAGAAGAATCAAGGAGGAGCAGTAGCTTGAGGAGGAGTATGGAGGGGCTAGGGGTAAACGGTGTGTGTGTGTGTGTGTGTGTGTGTGTGTGTGTGTGTGTGTGTGTGTGTGTGTGTGTGTGTGTGTGTGTGTGTGTGTGTGTGTGTGTGTGTGTGTGTGTGTATTTCCCTGTTTAACCCACGATAAGAATAGTATCCTTTTCAGAGGCTTCAGTGGCTCTTCCCCCGCCTCTGAATAAATCATCACACAGCCAGCCCTGGCTGACCTCTCCAAACACACACACACTTTAGGGCTGAATCCTCACACCGCCACTGAGTGGGGAGATGGGATGTGAGAGGCTGAGCTGGCAGGAGGCTGAGTTCCGGCGCTCTGAGATCACAGGAGGCGTTTAAGCATGCAGGTCCATGGTGCTGCTGGTCCATGGAGGCCTGGGCGTCTGTGTGTGCTCTGGTCTTACCGGCCACCACCCCCTCTTCTCATCATCACCTCTGCTCCCAGCCATCTCGGGGACAGGGATTGCGGGATTGAAACGCAGCTGGCGCGTTTGAAAAACTCACTTTGAAATACGACAGATCTCGGCAGACCTGTTTGAAGAGTGTGTGTGTGTGTGTGTGTGTGTGTGTGTGTGTGTGTGTGTGTGTGTGTGTGTGTGTGTGTGTGTGTGTGTGTGTGTGTGTGTGTTGGGGGGTGGGTTGAAGTAGCCTGGCTTCATCAGACCCAATTCGCAAAAATGCGAAGGGTCTGGAAACTCACAGTTGCTTTCCGATTCCCAAGGGGCGTTACCAACGGGCGTACTGTAGATCAAAAAGCCTCTGGACACAATTGGATAGACCTACAACCAATCAGCGAAAATGCCTCTACAGCGTTCCTCTGTTCTGCCATCTTATTAAACACGCCCCATATTAGATAAACGTTGTGATTGGCACAAACAAATTTCTGTTTGAGCTGATTCCGTTAGAACGGTTGGATTTCCTGACTGATCTGCGGAGTGAAATCGAATGTGGGCTCGCGACGCCAGGCTGGCGACGCCCGGCTAGGGGTGAAGTGTGTGAGTTTGAAATGGAATAGGCGTAGAGGGAGAAGGTGGATGAGAAGGCAGGGTAATGCATGCTTTCAGACTCGGGTCAAAGCAGTAGCCTGCCCCTCTATGAGGAGTCCTCTGAGGCCTGGGAGGCTGGGCCCTGGCTCCTTCAGCTCGGTAACACACTCACCAACTGGTGGCCTTGATCAGGCGGCAGATCTAAACACAGGAGTGTCAGACGCCAGCCTGACCCGACGCGAGTCATCAAAGAGCCTCCACGACAAGGCGGAGATGTACCGTAGGTATAGCTATAGTTTGTTGAGTACTGGCTTGATCCTATTCATCCTATGTGCTGGGGCCCGCAGGGTTACGCTCAACACAAACAGCAGAGCACAAGGCTTCAGGCTAAACAACTGGGCCAGTTCTCTCTCTCTCTCTCTCTCTCTCTCTCTCTCTCTCTCTCTCTCTCTTTCCATTCTCTTTGAGCCTGTGGACTAAGTTAATAACTTGAAAGATGAGAGTAGATAGGAGTTAATGTCGGCAACCCCATATGAAAACAAAAGCGCTTGGGGCTTGTTTGCGTTGCCGAGGCAGGCGGCTATAAGAGTCTTATAACGGTAGCGTAAACAAGCCTCACGCGTCCCCCCACCTGGCCAGCGGCGGTTCAGAGACATGTCAGCCCATCACATCAGTGTTAAACCGGCACTAATGGGCTGACTGTGGGCTGGGGTTCACAGGGTCCAGCCTCCACGTTTCAGTGGAGGGGCCTCCCTCCAGCACACTCAGTCTGCTGACCTCCGGCCTGGCTCCTCCAGACCGACAGCCTGTCAGATTGAGTCTCCTAAACCTGGCTTGGACTTCATCTCTGCCGACACGGAGGGGGGGGGCAGCACCAGTCTAGAGGTCGAAGGCCGGTCATCCGTACGGCGGTCAGGCTCAGAGCGCACGTTTGGAGACGTGTGTTGTGGTTCCTCTCAGAGAACCTCTCCTGCTTGGAGCGCCTCTGGGCCTCAGACTCATCCATCTCTCTCCAAATTAAAGATCTTGCTGTAAGACACCTACTTCTATCAGATTTAGCTTTTTCTTCATCCAGTTAAAACCGCAAAGTTTTTGTGGTTTTTACCCGTGACAGGAACATTGAGAACACTTTCTCTCTCTCTGGATGTCCAATTAGACAGATTCGACATAAGCCTGTTTACTGGAACTAATTTTCTTAAGGCTTTTGGCAGATTTCTCCCACCAATTCACAGCAAGTGTTTACATAACCTCATCATAAAGGCCACAGAGTCACAAAGGCTGTACCAAGTAGATCAATACGCGGATGACATGGATCACACACAATCGGGCTATCAATTGTCAATGATAGTGAATCACTAGTAGAAAAAGTAATTCCAGGGTGGTGTGTATATTCTACTGATTGTGTTCCGGGTTTTCAGAGAGGAGGGTACCCATAGGGCATCACCGCTGGCTGACCTCCAAGCAGGATCACAGAAAGAAGCTGCTGGAGGAGTTACTGTAAGAATTCAAATGGATTTAGCATGATTTTACTGGAACCCTCAGTAGAGCAAGGCCCCTAAGGAAGGCAAGCAGACACACACGCACACACACACAATTTTCATATCAATTCTCCTCACATACACCTCTCACATGACTTTTCTGTGGCTGTTACACATGGGCTGGTAAGAGGTCAGGTGAGGGGCATTTTGTGGAGGGGAGGGGGTTGAGCAGCTGGATTATAAAACCAAATTATGCCCAGAGAAAGTCAGACACACACATACATGCCAAGACTAGACTCAAACTATACACTTGCCAGTTAGCAGGCGTGAGGATGAGAGCAAGAGCAGAGAGGAGAGAGAGAGAGAGAGAGAGAGAGAGAGAGGAGCGGGAGAGGATGGGGGGTGGGAGGATGAGAGAGGGGCAAGGAGGAGAGAGGGTGAGACAGAGAGGAGAGGAGGTGGAGGGTGAGAGGATGAAAGAGGGGAGAGGAGGAGGAGAGAGGGTGAGAGTATGAGAGGGGGAGAGAGGAGGGGGGTGAGAGGATGAGAGAGAGGGGGGAAGAAGGAGGAGAGAGGGGGAGAGGATGAGAGAGAGGGAAGAGGAGGAGGAGAGGAGGTGAGAGGATGAAAGGGGAGAGTGTCTGTGTTCCTCCTCAGCGACCTACCCGTGACCCCTCCCCCCCTCCCCACCCCACCCCAGCAGTTATCCAATTTCAGTTCTGCAGTTGATCACGTATCACCCCATTGATGACCTGAATAAAAGCAATTAGATGCCTGACTACACACTGTTTAGGATCCCGGTCTTCCTTTCTCTCACTCACACTCATGTTCCCTCCATCTTGAGACAAGACTTACGGTCATATTAAGACATCTCTGACCTTTCAACTCTTTCTCACTTTATCTCCCTCCCTCCGATACCTTAGTTGTATTTTATTTAACCTTGATTCAAGCATCTCTTTTGCAAGGGAGCCCTGTGTACAAAACAGACACACAATACAAATATAAATACTGCATTTGCTACATTTTAGTCATTTAGCAGACACTTTTAGCCGAAGCAACTTAAGTCTTGTCTCGAGTACTTGTAAGTGAACCAACTGTACATCTCCGTCATCGTCAGTAAAGTATCATACTAAAATGCAAATGTATGATTTCTGTGTTTTCCCATATGATGCTTGTGTATATTGTTCCGCTCATCCAAATGAGGCAGGTTTTAGGCCTACAGGAGCTGTAGCCACGTGTCAGAGATGTACAGTACAGTACCATACCAGGTCACTAATCACCTAATCTGACTTTGGAGATAAGCCCCTAAGCTCCCCTTCTTCTATCAGCGTGTTACCGTTATCAGCGTGTTACCAAGTCCCCTTCACTATGTGAAACAACGACAACCTCTGAGCTAGCAACCGCTCCACCCAAGATGATTGTGATTGGTTTAAAGAAATACAATGTTTTTTCCCCCATATCTCCAAATGGTAATGAGTGTAACCCGACCTTTCTCCAGCGCTGGCACAATGTAAACGAAGTGTGGAGATAGGTCTGGCTATGTGAGACTAGTCACCTAACTAGACACTGGCGCTTAGTGGGGGGCGTGAGTGTGTGTGTGTGTGTGTGTGTGTGTGTGTGGGGAGGGGTGGCGGAGGTGTGAGTGCTCAACACAGAAACCGCTCAGATAGAGCAGACCAGACATTGCGTTCTGGTCCTATATCGGGGCGACTGTAGCTCAGTTGGTAGAGCGGGTCGTTCAATGATCAAAGGGTCAGTGGTTCGAATCCCAGCTCCGACTGTCCACATGTCGAAGTGTCTTTGAGCAAGACACCTAACCCCAAATTGCTCCCAATGAGCAGGTTAGCGCCTTGCATGTCAGCTACCGCCATTGGTGTGTGAATGTGTGTGTGAATGGGTGAATGAGGCCATTGTAAAGCGCTTTGAGTGCCGCTAAGGTGGAAAAGCGCTATATAAGTGCAGTCCATTTACCATTTACCATCTAATATTCAAAGGTGGATAGGACATATTATAGCACTCAACCCAGTTTGAGAAGGCACGGAGGCGGACCAGCTGTATTCATACACAGGTGCTGAATGAATGAAGCAGTTGAATGAAGCACAGATCAGTTCTTAACAAAGTAATGGTCAGTCCACAGATGCTTAAATTCCCCTGAATACCACTGCAGTACCTTTTAAGCCTGTTTACTATGTCAGGACTTAGCCGTGCCCAATGTGGGGCTCACATCTACAAGAAGAGTTTCATGCTCTATGGACTGGGCTAGCCAGGCAGCTGAGTCTGAACAGGAGACTCCAGCCTGAAACCCTCCCTCATGGGAAGTAAAACACTGCCAGGACAACTACTCTCAAAAAGAGACATCGTCTGGTTGCATCTTTGATGTGCTAGACACTCCCTTCGTTGTGTACACGCTCCCATCCTCTTTGTTTGTTGTTGTAACCGTTGATTGTATAAGCACTCTGGCAAAAACAAGACATCCATCCGCTGTGAATCAAGCCAAATTCAACAATTGAATTGAATCTGAGTGAAATGGATGAGATGTCTGAGGCGTGTCATGTGTCCACGCTGCCAGTGGGGCCTAAACCGGGGTGCATTGTCCTGTGATCGTCCATGTCTCACAACATTACCAGCACCATGCTCATTCACACACGCATGCACACACACACACCTACACATACAGATACACATACACACACACACCTACACATACACACATGAATTTAGAATGTGATGTCATAAAAGCTAATGTAGGTGTAACGTGTACAGTAGGTGTCCCAATACTTTGGTCCATATAGTGTATTTGTCCTCTACAGTTTTATAACAGGCCGCTTCATGTTCAAAGTTCAAATTCAAACCTCAACGTTTTATCTGTCACATACACCATCATACTAGTACAATGTACAATGTTTACTGCAATGTGCTCAATAAACAAAGTAAAAAGGTAGAGTAAAAAGTAAGTTACAAGATAATGCAAAAAGCAAAAAAACTAATGCAAAATAAGAATGAGCTGAAAGACAGATGAATGTACAGTCTAGTTAAATAGATAAGTATACATATCGAGAGAGATTATAGGAGGGATTGCAGCCATTTTCTCTACACAGTTGTGTGTAACGAAACTGACCTGGGTGAATTTAGTAATCATTTGAATACTTTACTCTTGAGCTCAAAGCAGAATTATCAGTGGTCATCATTGTATTATATCAGCCACCAAGATATTAATCCTTATTGCTGGAATTCAGGAATTCTCCAAGCTGATCTCACTTGGTATCACTAGATATGTTACAGTAGATTAATCCTGAATGGAGACCTGAATAATCATATTAAGAAGAATGATCCCAAAGCTATGGAGCTTATATGTTATGTCTGGGCTGGGACCAGACTCAAGTGCACGACCCGGGAAGCAGTTGGAAAGTGCAAAACCCGGGTGGGCGTTTAATGGCAGAGGTACAAATCCAGAAAGCAAGGTCAAAACAATAATCAGCGCAGGGATCAGGAGATCAACAAACAATGTCCATATTTTAAAAATCTGTGAAGATAATTTGTGGAGGACATTCTGAAGATGTAGAGTAGCAATTGGGATGTCAACTGACCAAGGAGGAGTAGGGTTTGATAGGTTTTATAGTTTGAGAAAAATAGAGTGATGGACTAATTCCTGCCAGCTCAAAGCATATTATGGACCTTTCTGCTCACTTGGGCCTACATTTTGGTGGTGGTTGCAAAGTGATATCACGTATGGATGATTTGTTATGGCTTTTTACATTTTAAAATGTAGACGGTGGCTGTAGCTCCACCATTAGGACTATTGGCCCTGCATGGGAAATCAGACTTCCTAGGAAGAAGAAGAAGATTCAGAATACTGGCAGCTGAGGCTGCCCGGCCCCTAATAAGGTGAAACCAATAATAGCTGTACATTGCCAAAGTACAGGACGTAGCCCTTAGGAGTCAGCTGTTTGCCAGATTCTGCTATTCAATCACGCCGGCGTGATCAGGGACTCCCAAGGGCTAGAGACCTAGGACCTATAAACAAAGTACAGTAGGCCTATAGAAAATGAGAATAGGCTTCTACACCCACTGTGCCAGTGAACATATTTTTAGACTGAGCAAGATTTTTAGAGTGAGAAATTAAGTTTAATTTTGTTCAGTTAAGAGAATAGAACCTGCACTGTTCCAAAATAAACTTTTCATTGACTGTGTTTCCAGCGTTTGTCGTAAGCCTAATGATGTAGGTCTGTTTGTATTTTTGGTCACAAAGATGGATTTGGAAAACTTTATTTTATTGCCGAGACAGCAAAGCATGTCATGAGAAAGAATCTATGATATGTTTTGCCTTACATCCCACTGCTGAGCCAACTGTGCTCACAGACTGGGATATTAAATCCCAACTGTAGTATCGTATAACTGTAGTTCACCATAGTATAAAAAAACACATCTGCTTATAACAAAGAAATATGTCTGGCAAAAAATTATTTATTTTCCAAGATTATTTCAGAGAATGCTAGAAACTCTAGAAGAATCTCCACTATTGATCAACTATTCAACACTGCCCCCAACCCTCTACGGTTATTTGCATGAAAATGTGAAGAACTCAATTTGTACAGTACTTCAATAGCAAAATAACTTCAATTGGAGCCAGTATTACTTCTGATGTAAACACAGATTACCTTAGCAAATCCTGTAAACATGATGTAGCCATGGGAAAACTCACCTGTATTACATTAACTGAGCCTTTTAAGACCGTCACTGAGTATAACTCATCCACCTCATGTACTGAATCCTACAGCCCCCCCCCCCTACACACACACACACACACACACACACACACAACACTGAGAGACTTCACCTCATTCAAAACTCTGCAGCTCGGATATTAACCAGAACCAAGAGAAGAAAGCACATTAGAACAGTCTTAGCTGCTCTGCACTGGCTTCTGGTAATATTAAGAATAGATTTTAAGGTCCTACGCCTTTTATACAAAGCCTTAATGGGCAAAGACCAAGCTACACTACTCCTTTGTTAACTACGGCCTTCAAGAACACTGCGTTCATCTGCTGCTGGCTTTACGGCTTGGCTCCACTGCGTCTGTCAGCATCATGGATGTATTAATAGAACTGGATACAGCCACTCCATTCACTGGCCGCTATCAAAAGTGAAGGTTTCTCAGAAAAGCACAACTGCGCAAGTACAAAAGTCACCGGACATACGTCCAACGACGCAGAATTTGCCAAGATGGCGCGGTTCAATAGGCCTTCACTTTTGAGTTCGAACCCTGGGTGCTTGGTCAGCGTCAACATTCTACCGCCAAAAATCGAGAAATCAACCTCTGTGATTCTCTAACGTTGACGTTGGCGTCGAATGTGACACAATGGCTGCAGTGGAACCACTGTCATTAATTACAAAGGATTTATTTTGTCTGATGGTTGATGGTGGACGCTATAACGTTAGGTCTCGTAACGTTTGCTGAGGCAGAGATAAGGTGCTGTAATGTTGTCATAACAGTTGTCTTTAGCTAGTAATAAATCAGTTTTGGTATAACCGTTGCAAACTCCTAGGTTTGAGCAATGACTAGCTAGGTTCACTCGCCCACTGAATTGCATAGTAGGCTAAACAAACGAGACGTAGACGTCTGGTTTGTTTATGCAATTCAGTTCAATAGTCCAAGTCCAGCGTAAATATGTTACACAGAATAGACTGTAGGCTACACGGAAAAGAGTGTTTCATGTCTGCAAGTAGTTTGATATTGTCAATCATTTCCCTTTTATGATAGATGGTGAGTGGCAAAATGCCACCAGAAAAAAAGAAGACAAAAATGGACATTAGAATTTTTGGGGGGTCAAAGCAGCAGAAAGGCAGGATCAGGAGAGGCAGGAGATGCATCAGGGTACAGGTGAGATTATAGTCTGACTCAACAGATGTAGGTTTTGTGGATAAACCTTGTCATTCGTTGTCACATTGCCCAATCAGTGGCAACGGAAATTAATCTGATTCGGCCACCACCCAGATTCAATCCAGATTATGTGAAACAACCCAGTGTGTCCCTACCAAAACTCAAATCAAACCTACGCCCCTGCACTTGTGAGTTCTGGCAAGTAGTAGTACATTGGCTTTTCTTACGTTAAATGCAATTATTGTTAGTCGCTTTGGATAAAAGCATCTGCTAAATGACTGTAATGTAAATGTAATGTCACAAGTCAGCGATTGTTTCTTCTATAACTAGCTCCAGGTTGTTTTTACCGCACCAGGACAGCAGCTGGTCGATTTCTCACCTGTAGGCGGACTCGTCTCCCTCAACAACCGGGAGCTCAGTGTGCTCTAGACAGTGGAGATGATTGTAGACTTTAGAAAGAAATCAGCCCGCCGACACATACACACACTCACTTACACATTACACTCTGCATACTCACTGTATATGGCCAATATTAGGTTATAACTACTCTACTAACTATGCCTACTTTTGGATTCCAAGATGTTGCTTGCTTCGAGTGTAAGACACACAAAAAATGCCACTAGGCCGAGATTTCTGGCATCTTTGGCCAACACAAACCCACATTGGCTTATGCTTCCCCACCATGACATTGCTGAGGTCTGGGGTAACCTGATGATGATGTTCTGAAGTGGGAAATGGAGCATCGGTACCAGATAATAATAACTTGGCTCATTTGGCTCATTAACTTGGCTCTTTGTCATATAAGGTTAGGACAGTCACAAAAAACATGCAGTATATCAAATGTTAGAATCAGAATTATTTTCATTAGCCTGGTATTTGCATAAGAGGAAAGTGACATATTATTATGACTTATAAAACACAGAAACAATATAAGATACTAAATGCTGGTGGCGCAGGAACGTCAACTCTGTGTGTGTGTGTGTGTGTGTGTGTGTGTGTGTGTGTGTGTGTGTGTGTGTGTGTGTGTGTGTGTGTGTGTGTGCGTGCGTGCATGTGTTTTATGTGTGTGTGAGAGTGGTAGGGTGGAGTAGGGGGAATGGAGAGGGGAGTGGATGCCCCAGAGTCAGTGAGAGGCCAGGGGCTTGTTCCCACGAGGGAACATGCATAATGAGTGGGGAACAACATGCTTACTGCGTACTTGTTATCTGAAATTCTGAGAAGAGTCAATAAAAGAATACCAAGACACACAGCTGGTCAGTGAGAGTAATCTTTGTCTCCTGTCCCCCTTCCCCCTACGGTATGTTTTACCTCACTTGCCCTTTCTGTTAACCCCCCTAATGCTTTGGGCCTGGATCTTCTGCCAGAGATGTAAGATATTTGATAACCCAAGAACCTTCCTCTAATCCCAAAAGAAGAGAAGATATAACTCTACCCACACAGATCACTCACAAAAAACTTGTATGACTCATATACAGTAGCACATGCACGCGGTGCACACGCACGCACACACACACACCAATGCACTGCACACTCATGAAATCTTCCAAAATAACTGCCAAGAAGGAGCTTAATCCTTGGCAACCTGCAGGTTCCTAACTCTACCTGGTTTCGGCCTATGGTGATGTCACGCCAGGATAGAGATGGGGGAAGGCTGTGCGTTCTTGGAGGCAGTAATCCCAGCGCCAGGTGAGCAACAGAGCAGGGGAATCCATTACCCTAATCTGGACAGCACCAGCCAAAAACACCCAGTCCAATTTTTCTATTTTATTTAACCTTTATTTATCCAAGGGAACCCATTGAGACCAAGATCTTAGTTGCAATGGTGCCCTGGTTACATGAAAAATTTAAAAATCATGAAACAATACAAAAGCATTAGCCTATACATCAATACATGTTAGATATTCAAGCTGATAAACGTTCATGGAAACATTATTTAAAACATGCACTGACCTCGACTTCAAATTAATATATCTTAGCTTGTGATACACCTGGTGGGGCAAACCTCCAAGCACAGCACTGGCGCCGGAACCAAACTCCTGGATAGGAGTTGGACCCTATTCTTCTCTGGAGTTGCTCATGGTATGAGGCGTAAGGTAGGTGTGGCTATACTAGCTAGCCCCCAGCTGAGAGCCTCCGTTCTGGAGTTCAACCCAGTGGACGAGAGGGTCGCCTCCCTGTGCCTTAAGACTGTGGGGGGGAAAACTGAGATTTGTGCTTATGCACCAAACAGCAGTTCGGATTATTTGGCCTTCTTGCAGACCCTAAGTGGAGTCCTATTTGGGGCTCCTGCAGGGGACTCCACTGTCCTATTGGGGGACATCAATGCACACGTGGGCAATGATGGAGACACTTGGAGGGGCGTGATTGGGAGGCATGGCCACCACGATCTGAACCCGAGTGGTGTTGTGCTGTTGGACTTCTGTGCTAGTCACGGTTTGTCCATAACAAACACCATGTTTGAACACAAAGATGCCCACAAGTACTTGAACACCTTAGGCCGAAGGTCGATGATTGATTTTTGTAATCATATCGTCTGATCTGAGGTCATGTGTTTTGGACACTCAGGTGAAGAGAGGGGCAGAGCTGTTGACCACTGATCACCATCTGGTGGTGAGCTGGGTTCGATGGCGGGGGAAGCCTCTGGACAGACCTAGAAAACCCAAGCGTGTAGTGAGGGTGAACTGGGAACATCTGGAGGAAGAGCCTGTCCGGAGAGAATTCAACTGCCACCTCTGGCGGAGCTTCTCAGGCATCCCTGTGGAGGTTGGGGACATCGAACATGAGTGGTCGTTGTTCAAAGCCTCCATTGCTGAAGCTTTGGCCTGAGGGCCATAGGTACCTCAAGGGGCGGTAACCCTCAGACACCGTGGTGGACTCCGGTGGTCAGGGAAGCCGTCCGGGACATGTTAGCCCGGAAGACCCCAGAAGCAGTTGCAGGGTATCGACGGGCCTGGAGGGCTGCAGCTTCAGCCGTGACCAAGGCAAAAAAAGCGGGTGTGGGAGGAATTCAGAGAAACCATGGAGAAGGACATTCGGTCGGCACAAGGTGTTTCTGGAAGACCATCCTACACTTCAGGAAGGGAAAGCGGGGGACCATCCAAGCTGTGTACAGCAAGGATGGGACACTGCTGACCTCAACTGAGGAGGTCATTGAGTATTGGAAGGAGCACTTTGAGGAACTCCTGAACCCGACTAACCCACCCTCTATGATCGAGGCAGAGCCAGAAGATGAAGCAACTCCACAGTGGCAAAGCCGTAGGGACTGATGAGATCCGTCCAGAAATGCTGAAGGCGCTGGGTGTTGAGGGGCTGTCTTGGTTGACACGCCTCTTTAACATTGCGTGGAAGTCCGGGTCAGTGCCAAAGGAGTGGCAGACTGGGGTGGTGGTCCCAATATTCAAAAAAGGGGACCAGAGGGTGTGTGCCAATTACAGAGGCATCACATTACTCAGCCTCCCAGGCAAAGTGTACTCTAAGGTGCTGGAAAGGAGGGTCCGGCTGATAGTCGAACCTCAGATTGAAGAGGAACAATGCAGATTCTGTCCTGGTCATGGAACCACCGACCAGCTCTTCACCCTCACAAAGATCTTGGAGGGGGCTTGGGAGTTTGTCCAACCTGTCTACATTTGTTTTGTGGATTTGGAGAAGGCTTACGACCGGGAGTCCTCTTACCTCTGTGTGTGCCTGTTTGTCTGAAAGCGTGCGTGTGTGCGCGTGTGTGTGTGAGAGAGATATCCTTTGTGATGAAGGTCAAGTGTATCTCATCTCTGCTAGGCAGGGGATGTTCCATTCTCATTTCCTGCAGTATTTGTATTTGTATTACTCGAGAGGTCTTGTGGAGGGTTATGCGGGAGTATGGGGTGAGGGGGTCCCTACTTAGGGCCACCCAATCCCTGTACAACCAGAGCGAAAGCTGTGTCCGTGTCCTCGGCAGTAAGTCGTTTTCCTTTCCGGTGGGTGTTGGCCTCCGCCAGGGCTGCGCTTTGTCACCAATCCTGTTTGTAATTTAATGGACAGGATATCGAGGCGTAGCCGTGGGGAGGTGGGTTTGCAGTTCGGTGAGCTGGGGATCGCGTCGCTGCTGTTTGCAGATGATGTGGTCCTGATGGCATCATCGGCCTGCGACCTCCAGCTCTCTCTGGATAGGTTACCAACTGAGTGTGAAGCGGCTGGGATGAGAATCAGCACCTCTAAATCTGAGGCCATGGTACTCAGCAGGAAAACGGTGGTCTGTCTGCTCCGAGTAGGAAATGAGTCCTTACCCCAAGTGAAGGAGTTCAAGTATCTGGGGGTCGTGTTCACGAGTGAGGGAACCATGGAGAGGGAGTTTGGCCGGAGAATCGGAGCAGCTGGGGCGGTTCTGCAGTCGCTTTACTGCACTGTTGTGATGAAAAGAGAGCTGAGACAAAAGGCAAAGCTCTCGCTCTACCAGTCTATCTTTGTACCCACTCTCACATATGGTCATGAAGGATGGGTCATGACCGAAAGAACGAGATCACGGATACAAGCAGCCAAAATGAGTTTTCTCCGGAGGGTGGCGGCGGTCTCCCTGAGAGGTGTGAGAAGTTCAGTCATCTGGGAGAGACTCAGAGTAGAGCCGCTGCTCCTTTGCGTCGAAAGGAGCCAGTTGAGGTGGTTCGGGCATCTAGTGAGGATGCCTCCTGGGCGCCTCCCTAGGGAGGTGTTCCAGGCATGTCCGGCTGGGAGGAGGCCGTGGGGTAGACCCAAGACCAGGTGGCGGGACTACATCTCCACACTCACGCCTGTGAGCGGCTAAAAATCCCCCAGGCAGAGCTGGTTGATGCTGCTAGGGAAAGGGATGTCTGGGGCCCCCTGCTGGAACTGCTGCCTCCGCGACCCGACCCCAGATAAGCGGATGACGATGGATGGATGGATGGATGCCCTTAGACGCGGGGAACCTGAAGTAATGCTTCGCTGCATCTCACAGGGACATGAGATGGAGACATACTGTACTGTACATTACATACATACTTTACTGAACTGGGGATCAATTTTCAAGTCCAGATTGCTCAATCTCTCTAGCCCCAATGCGCCGATCATTACAACATTAAATCCCCTTTAAGATGAAAGTGTTTGCTGATGCATATAGAAGAGGATTCTTTGTGTGGGAGAATACTGTAGATTGCTGTGGGGATTGAACATCTGTGTTTGGAGCTGAAAGAGAAAGAGAGAGAGTGTGTGTGTGTGTGTGTTGTACGTTTGATGTGGAGATTGTAAAGCATGCGGATGTGGTGGAGGAGTCCTCCAATGCAAGATCATACGAATGCAAGCCAGGGGAGGAAATAAAACGCTTTTTTGCTGAGATTTCAATTACCGGGATCTGTTATCCCTCCCCAGATGGACATATATGAGCCGACGGCACCATCATGTACACATCCACCAGATGTGATCCTTGCGGGACGCTGCGTTTCCGTTCCTAGATATACAAAGGGGTATCTAAGGCACTTTAAAACAATCATCCGAGTCCCGGTGGCGCTACTACCAAACAGACCCCCCGCTGCTGAGTGGAGCGAGCTGCTGCTGTTGGAGAGCATGGGTAGTCATCATCGTTCAGCCTACATAGAGGGTGTGAGTAATTGGCTTCGAAAAAGAGTTTGGGAGGAAGGAGAGGCTCTCTGGGTGGATGGCGGCCTGCAGCATTCAAATGTTAGCTAGTCCAATTAGTCTGATCCAGGGAGACAGAATGCGCATCCAGAATTCTCCCTTCCCTATCTGCCCAGGCCAAACGCTTTCTGGCAGGCTCACTCAACGACAGGTCCTGGTCTCTCGTCTCATGAACCCAGCCCACAGCAGCTCTAATCTGGCCTTGACTTCCTGTCTGAGCCCCACCCTGATCACCGGCCAGCCAGCCACAGCTTCAGTCTCACAGTTACACATTACACACAGGATCACATTATATATAATGCTAATATAATGTACCAGCTTGTGTGTATATGGAGAGAGAGCACTCTACACTGCCATGTGGATGTGAATATATTTCCATAGTGTCTGATTATTCATTATGGAGTATTGACTGTACCTAGGCTGGGGAACATAACTCATAAACTATCATGACGAAAAAACATCCCGTTTGAGTGAATGTCGACGGAAGATTGAAAGCCAGTCCGTAATTTGAGAACAACATGAGGATTGATTTACATATCCACTTTGTTCAACTGTTTTTGAGAATGAGAGAGAGGGAAAGAGGGAGAGAGAGACAGAGAGCAATGAGATAAAATTTTGTTACATAGAAGAGTGTGCGGTCAGGCAGTCTGCACACGCCTCTGAGAAGCAATAGGGGTATGACCTCAGAGCAACAGAAACAACATCAAAAAACACAAACAAACACGTTGAGGATCTCTGTGGTCAGAGAGAGCTTTGTGCAGGTCACTCAGCAGGGTTCACATTCCCGTCCACACTAACAGCCTTAACTGAATTTGCCCAGTAAATGGTGGATTAGATTATTCGATATACAGCCTAATTCAACCATAGCTTTCATGTGTTCTGTGTGCTAGGGTAATTAGAGGAACTGTAAACCCATTCTGAGAGCCCTGGAGGAAGGCTGGTAGAGGAATCACAACAGAGATGTTGACAGGCAGGGAAAATGTGGCCAGAAATGTGAGTTCTAAGATAAGATAACACTTATTAATCCCCAGGGGAATTTAGGTGTTACAGCAGCAGAGAGTGGCAGAAAAACAGTGAATTGGCTACCATAGCATCCACAGCAGTCTGCTGCACACATCGAAGGACCTCTTAAGAAAGAGCAGTCTGCTCTGTCCTTTCCTATAGAGGAAAATGGTAAATCGTAATGGTAAAAGGTAAGGTCCTCGATGTTGTCTGTCCAGTCGAGTTAATTGTTCAAATGCACTCCTAGTAACGTGTTCCACCATCTCAATTTCCTCCCCCTGGAAGGTAATAGGGGTTGGGGGCTTCCTCCTCCGTTGGAAGTCACCACCAGCTCTTTAGTCTTGCTGATGTTGAGCTGGAGCTGGTTCTCCTCAGACCAATCTAATGAATCCCCCAACCACACCTCCATTATTCCTCCTCTTCTTCCGAGGTTCCAGAGTTGAGGTTGAAGTCAGAGGTGTAGTGGGTGAACAGGAAACAGTACGGTTCCTTGGGGGGCGCCAGTGTTGCTCATTGCCACATCAAACAGGCTGCCCTGCAGCCAGACGTAATAATAATAATAATGAATTTTATTTATATAGCACACTTTAAAATGTGGGACAAATCTCAAGGTGCTTCACAGAGTGCACTAAAAAAAAAAAAAAAAAAAAAAACAAAGGGCAATAACTGGCTAAAATAATTTAACATAATTAAATAGGATTAATGACACATATTAAATATGAAAATAAAATAAATCTAATAATAATAATAACATATAGCACATAGTAGCCTGCCAGTGAGCTAGTCCATAATCCAGGCCACCATATTGTGGTCTACCTGCATGGCTGAGAGCATCTCTGCAAGCAGGAGGGCTGGGATAGTGTTGAATGCACTGCAGAAGTTAAAAAGCATGGCTCACTATGCTTCCTGGCCTCCCCAGGTGTGAGTAAGCCCTGTGAAGCAGGTAGATGATTGCATCGTCCACACTGAGTCAGGCCTAGTATGCGAACTGCAGGGGGTCCAGCCGGGTCACTCACTAGGGGCCTAAGATGATGCAGAACCAGTCTCTCAAAGATCTTCATGTTATGTGTCGTCAGTGCCACTGGCCTGTAGTCATTTCGCTGCAACATCCTTTTTTGGGCACTGGAACAATGCAGATGGTCTTCCACAGCTGGGGTTCCTCCAGCCTCAGGGAGATAATAAAGATTATGAGGATTTCTCCATTTCTATATCTATAATGACTTAGATTTTATGCTCACTACATTCACTAATGTTTCTTGTTGTTGAGATAAAGAATACTGCTGCCCTCTGGTGTTCAGAATACACATAATTAAATAGTTGTGTTCAGCTGGCACTCAAGAGTCCCCCTCCAAATGTAAAACAATAACAACAACAAAAACACATATGTATGTATTTATTTATGCATTTATTTAAGAAAAATCGTTATTTGCAATGAGGTAAGAGGCAAGAGGTAAAAGGATACATAAGCACACTAAACACTGAAAGTCAAAGTCACTACACATTTGTCAGAAGCAGTGAGTAATAAGCATATTTTTCCTAAAATTAATGTAAAATTTGAATATTTCCAACTTCAGCAAGAATATGTGTGAATACACCAATTTATATTTAATCCCAATTGTTTTAGGGCTCCATAAAGCCTATAGGCCCTGTATCATTTCCAAGTATATTTATTTGTCATCAAACTGTACAGGGTGTGTGTGTCTGTGTGTGTGTGTGTGTGTGTGTGTGTGTGTGTGTGTGTGTGTGTGTGTGTGTGTGTGTGTGTGTGTGTGTGTTGCCGAGAGGCGCACACAACGACACCAGCGGGAGGCCGGTATTCCTTTGGCATCCGGGTTCCCCTGTTCCACCTGCGGACGAGTGTGCGGCTCAAGGATCGGCCTCAACGCCCACGAGAAGTGACACCAGCGACAACGTCTCTGACCCCCCACCCTGAAGCAAGCGTCATCATCGGACACGATGGACAGCATTGATGGTATGTGTGTGTGTGTGTGTGTGTGTGTGTGTGTGTGTGTGTGTGTGTGTGTGTGTGTGTGTGTGTGTGTGTGTGCGTGTGCGTGTGCGTATGTGTGTGTGTGTGTGTGTCTGTTTGTCTGAAAGTGTGTGTGTGTGTTTGACTGTGTGTGCCTGTTTGTCTGAAAGCGTGCGTGTGTGTGTGTGAGAGAGATATCCTTTGTGATGAAGGTCAAGTGTATCTCATCTCTGCTAGGCAGGGGATGTTTCCATTCTCATTTCCTGCACTATTTGTATTCTACACTCCCCACACTGCCATGGCAACACCAGCGAATGGGGTTCTCCGTGTTTCAGAAGACGAGCAGCGTCTTGACCTCAGTGCTGTTCCAACACAGAGCAAAGTATGCAAATTTAGTCGATAGTAATTTAGAAACGAAATTACCTCTGTTTTTATTGTTTCTCTAAGCAGTCCTTGAAATAAATCTGCTATACAGTTGTGCTCGAGTAGTAAAACTATAACCTGACACGCAGGACCGTCTGGGAGATATGTGAGGCCCTGTACGAACTAGGCATTGCAAGGCCTTTATATGCACTACGCATGCACGTCTTTTTTCCACATGGCACAAAATACGCACATCATGCATCTTCACGGTTGTGACGCACTGCGGAATAGACAATATAATATAGGCCCTCCTAACAGTATAGTATGTCGATTAGTTTACAATTATGATTTATATATAGCAGTCATAGTCTACCCCTATATAAGCAGTATACCCCGCATGGAAATCACGCTATTGATATGCATGCAGAAATGTTACTCACCAGCAGCAGAATTACGTGAACATTTTCCTATTGGCTTTCCTTGCAACAAACTCAGAAATAATGTCATTGTAATCCAAGTTGGATGCACGTCCTTTTCAATTGCAAGGATATCGTCCAAACAGTCTCTCCTGGGACATAGTAGGTAAACTGCGCTCCCCAGACACAACTGTGACAGGGATGGACTACAAAATTCTAAGAGCAATTTCACAATTAGGGAAGGTTCCATCAATCTTTTTAAGAAAGCGCAGCGTTTCCATTGACGTCTTGGTTTCCTCGGGCAAGTAGCGCACCACCATGCATAAAACAACCGCGGCCAAAATTGACGTAGGTCAGGAAAAACGATACTAATCTGTCATCACGTAGTCTACCATTAGGCTATAGGCCTACTAGATTTTAGGTCTATGATTGACTATTATTAATGAATATGTGTATCACATGTGTAACATGTAAAAAGTTCTTCCCTGTTGACGCGTCAGATGGTTGCCCGTCTGCACTGTAAATACTGTTTCACGCAAGTCTAGGAAATGAGCATGAAAAGGAGCATTCCAATTGCTAGATACGATTGGCTATCCAGTGTATGCACACGCCGCAATTTAGTTTAGTTTTTCTAAAATTGAAATGCCCATCAGAATAAATTAAATTTGAAATCATTCTTTTAGCTTCAATTCAAACTTCATTTTCATTTATGAGATTTCTGTTAGGCTTGTGAGTCGTGGACACCACTTTTTCTCCATAACCCCAGAAACTAGCGCCCAACTTGACAAGGCTCCAGAGTGGAGATGCTGCTGCTGCGCCATGGTCAAAGCTTCGAATGGCCTTCTATATGAGGTAGGCTCCTTCTTCTTCTTCTACGGTGGCCCTCAAGTGTCACAACACAACACATCAAAAAAAGTGACACCGTATCAAAAGAAAGTAGCAACGCATCCAAAAAAGTGACAACGCATAAAAAAAGTGACAACGCATCAAATAGGTGACAACGCAACACAAATCGGCCACAACACAACACAAATCGGTCACAACACAACACAAACCGGCCACAACACAACACAAATCGGCCACAATACAAATCGGCCACAACAAAACACAAACCGGCCACAACACAACACAAACCGGCTAACCCACTAGTGAGGGCCGTGTGTCTCTAGCCCACTCAGGGGCCGAGTTGTGGGGTTCGTGGCGTGCTGGCCAGACTCCACCCCCTCGGGTCAGTGCCAGTCAGGAACAGTGTAGCTCTCTCTGGGCCACCCTCCTGCACCCACCGGGGAAGACCATGTGTATCTAGCCCACTCAGGGGCCGAGTTGTGGGGTTGTGGCGTGGATAGTGGTGTGATGGCGAGACTCCGCCCCCTCAGGTTAGAGTCAGTCGCGGACAGTGTAGCCCTCTCTGGGCCACCCTCTGCACCCACTAGTGAAGGCCGTGTGTCTCTAGCCCACTCTGAGGCCGAGTTGTGGGGTCGTGGCGTGGATAGTGGCTTGCTGGCCCAATAGTGCAGTAATAGCTTATCCCGCCTGGCAGACAGCGGCATCTCCCCAGCCTCCACCAGCAGAGCACTAGTCGGCGTGGTCCTAATCGCACACAAACGGAGCCTCAAGGCCCTGAACTGGCTATACTTTAGGACTATGGGGGGGGGGGACTCTGACTGTGGTTTGTGCTTATGCACCGAACAGCAGTTCGGAGTTCTCGGCCTTCCTGCAGACCCTAAGTGGAGTCCTATTTGGGGCTCCTGCAGGGGACTCCACTGTCCTATTGGGAGACTTCAATGCACACATGGGCAATGATAGAGAAACTTGGAGGGGCGTGATTGGGAGGCATGGCCACCACGATCTGAACCCGAGTGGTGTTTTGTTGTTGGACTTCTGTGCTAGTCACGGTTTGTCCATAACAAACATCATGTTTGAACACAAGGATGCCCACAAGTACACCTGGCATCAGAACACCTTAGGCTGAAGGTCGATGATCGATTTTGTTATAGTATCATCTGATCTGAGGCCATGTGTTTTGGACACTCGGGTATAGAGAGGGGCAGAGCTGTCCACTGATCACCGCTGGTGGTGAGCTGGTTTCGATGGCAGGGGAAGATTCTGGACAGACCTGGAAAACCCAAGCGTGTAGTGAGGGTGAACTGGGAACATCTGGAGGAAGAGCCTGTCCGGAGAGATTTCAATTGCCACCTCTGGCGGAGCTTCTCAGGCATCCCTGTGGAGGTTGGGGACATCGAGCATGAGTGGTCGGTGTTCAAAGCCTCCATTGCTGAAGCTGTGGCTGGGAGCTGCGGCCTGAGGGCAATAGTTACCTCAAGGGGCGGTAACCCTCGGACACCGTGGTGGACAGTGGTGGTCAGGGAAGCCGTCCGACTGAAGAAAGAGGCCTTCCGGGATATGTTAGCCCGGGGGACTCCAGAAGCAGTTGCAGGGTATCGACTGGCCCGGAGGGCTGCGGCTTCGGCCGTGACCAAGGCAAAGCAGCGGATGTGGGAGGAGTTCGGAGAAACCATGGAGCAGGACATTCGGTCGGCACCAAAGTATTTCTGGAAGACCATCAGACACCTCAGGAAGGGAAAGCGGGGGACCATCCAAGCTGTATACAGCAAGGAAGGGATACTGCTGACCTCAACTGAGGAGGTTGTTGAGCATTGGAAGGAACACTTTGAGGAACTCCTGAACCCGACTAATCCACCCTCTACAATCAAGGCAGAGCCGGAAGATGATGGGGGGCCATCGTCAATTTCCCTGGAGGAGGTCACTGAGGTAGTCAAACAACTCCACAGTGGAAAAGCCCCAGGGACTGATGAGATCCGTCCAGAAATGCTGAAGGTGCTGGGTGTTGAGGGGCTTTCTTGGTTGACATGCCTCTTTAACATTGCGTGGAAGTCCGGGTCAGTGCCAAAGGAGTGGCAGACTGGGGTGGTGGTCCCAATATTCAAAAAAGGGGACCAGAGGGTGTGTGCCAATTATAGAGGCATCACATTACTCAGCCTCCCAGGGAAAGTGTACTCAAAGGTGCTGGAAAGGAGGGTCCGGCCGATAGTCGAACCTCAGATCGAAGAGGAACAATGCGGATTTCATCCTGGTCATGGAACCACCGACCAGCTCTTCACTCTCGCAAGGATCTTGGAGGGGGCTTGGGAGTTTGCCCAACCTGTCTACATGTGTTTTGTGGACTTGGAGAAGGCTTATGACCGGGTCCCTCGAGAGGTCTTATGGAGGGTTATGTGGGAGTATGGGGTGAGGGGGTCCCTACTTGGCCCTACTTGGGGCCATCTAATCCCTGTACACCCAGAGCAAGAGCTGTGTCCGTGTCCTCAGCAGTAATTTGTCTTCCTTTCCGGTGGGGGTTGGCCTCCGCCAGGGCTGCGCTTTGTCACCAATCCTGTTTGTGATTTTCATGGACAGGATATTGAGGCGTAGCTGTGGAGAGGTGGGTTTGCAGTTCGGTGAGCTGGGGATCGCGTCGCTGCTATTTGCAGATGATGTGGTCCTGAGATCTGTGGACCTGAGATGATCTGCCTGCAACCTCCAGCACTCTCTGGATAGGTTCGCAACTGAGTGTGAAGCGGCTGGGATGAGAATCAGCACTTCTAAATCTGAGGCCATGGTTCTCAGCAGGAAACCGGTGGTCTGTCCGCTCCGAGTAGGAAATGAGTCCTTACCCCAAGTGAAGGAGTTCAAGTATCTGGGGTGTCTGGGGCCCCCTGCTGGAACTGCTGCCTCCGCGACCCGACCCCGGATAAGCGGATGACGATGGATGGATGGATGGAAAATCCCCACACCACACCTCCCTACTACCAACACCGCCAGAGATCTCGGTAAACATTCCTAAATACAGCTTTTTACAAGGGTTGCGGAAGTTAACCAATTTAAGATCACCCCTGGGGCTACTCAGCACAGTCACCACACATTCAAACTCCGGCGGGATAGGGAGTCTCCTATACGCTACCGTGTCTCTAATGAATGTCACACAGCCCCCACCCCCTCTGTCAGCCCTATCACACCTTACTGAGCTGTATCCGGGCAGGACAAAATCTAAGTGAGCCCTCAGCCATGATTCCTGAACATCAGGACGAGCGGTCAACTCAGCAACAGACTTCTTGAGCTCCTGACCATTAGCAATCAAACTCCTTGCATTCCACTGGAGAATGTGAAACACCATCATAAAACGAATCAATCTGAGACGGAGTATCAACACGATGGGCCAATTAACTGTGAATCTGATCAACAGTGATGTCACCAATCCCAAGAAGCTCAGCTGCCGTAGCCACGATACTCTTGATCCTATCATTCTTAGACGTGATCTGCAGAGCTAGATTCACCGTCTTGCATATGAAGGCCACAAAATCAACCTTGTCCAGTACCAAAGTACACCCAGTCATCGTTGCATTCACAGTATAGTCGCCGCGAGACCACCAAAGTTGTCAAACAAACAATCACGCATTCAGACCTCCCGCGTCTGCACCTCTCTCGCAGTCAAAAGTCAATCCACCTATGAGGTAAGCTACTACGCAAAGTTGGTTATACCGAGTTGAGTCTATTGGGTGGGTAGGCCTAATGTAGATGTGTGCCATACTCGTTTCGAGGAGGTATAAGCGCAACACGCTCACATTGTAATAGTCTTCATCAGTAACCTAACAACTCAAATAGCTAGTTAACTTAACACCTAATGTCACCAGCTAGTCGGTCATTTGGCATAGACTACAGTGGGTTGTCAGCCTTAATACAGAAAGGAAGGTAACAGTTTCAACTTGTATTTTGGGGATGAAATATTGTTCTTTGGCCACAAGGTGGTGATATGTGTATGACTTATAGGCCTAAGTCCATGGTCGGGATGGATTGCCATCCAGGAAGGAATGTAGGCGTTCATTGCTACACTCTTGTTTTTTAAAGTCCATATCCATTTACATGGCTTAAATTTCCAAACATAATCTGGAGTGTGCATTCGGTTGGGGTCTAATATCATAGTATCACAGTACCAGATAGTATCAGATAAGTAGGTATGTCACAAATATTCACACCAATGGTCAAGCGATAGTTTGAATAATGTTTTGGGGCATTAGATGCAGGCCTACTGTCTTATTTAGCCTACATTCCTCTAGTCAGTTTTATTTTTCTCAATTATTTAAATATTACCAGGTGAAGAGATGTAAGGGGGCAGGGGACATACAGACATCCTATCAGAGAAGATGTATAATGGGGTGGCATTGTCTGACGGACAGAGCAAGAGACCAGGGGCAGTTATTTGTCAGAAGAGAAGACAACAACTGACCAAACATGTCATCTGTAGCCAATGGAGGAAGCCCCATATTAATCTGTGTGGGTCAATCTGAGTTCGGTTGACTTGCAGAGGACAAATGTGCTAGTTTGAGAGATGAGGTGGCTGCCCAGATCATCTGAGCCAATGGGAACAGACATAGTATGGCCATTTAAAGGGATAGGGATAACATTCTGAGATATTTCCTGCCCACATTTCCACTCTCCAGGTTTGTGTAGACTGTTTAGTGTGGAATAAATTAATAATCCATCCAATCTTGAAATTGTTGAAGAAATGTATCCAATCGTCTCTAATCATCAATAAGGAGAACTTGTGCAGACCATTATTATTTCCATTCTTTATTTTGCATGCACACATTTTACACACAATGATAATTGCATAATGATAGCAAAGTTTCTCTCTAACTAGGGCACCCCCAGTCAGATACATACAATTGTATAAGCAATAGCAAGAGTCCAAAAGAGATTGCAAAAGGAATCTGCGTAAAGTAGAGGAGCTTGACTTGTTTTGGTTCCCCAGAAGATAAAACAGAACAAGGAGTACTTAGTAGGCCACAACACCATTATCAAGGGCAGAAAAGAGACAGTACAGGTACCCCTCTGAAGGGCAGGAGGAGACAGAACAGGTACCCCTGTGAAGGGCAGAAGGAGACAGAACAGGTACCCCTGTGAAGGGCAGAAGGAGACAGAACAGGTACCCCTGTGAAGGGCAAGAGGAGACAGAACAGGTACCCCTGTGAAGGGCAGGAGGAGACAGTACATGTACCCCTGTGAAGGGCAGAAGGAGACAGAACAGGTACCCCTGTGAAGGGCAAGAGGAGACAGTACAGGTACCCCTGTGAAGGGCAAGAGGAGACAGAACAGGTACCCCTGTGAAGGGCAGAAAGGAGACAGAACAGGTACCCCTGTAAAGGGCAGAAAGGAGACTTCAGGTACCCCTGTGAAGGGCAGGAGGAGACAGAACAGGTACCCCTGTGAAGGGCAGGAGGAGACAGAACAGGTACCCCTCTGAAGGGCAGGAGGAGACAGTACAGGTACCCCTGTGAAGGGCAGAAAGGAAACAGTACTGGAGGCACAGGCAGAACTCTCAGACATTACCTTAGGCTAAAATATTTATTTAAAGCAGGCATAAGCAATACAATTCCTTACATAACTTATAGCTTCAACAACAGACAACATAATATTTTAAGCATGCAAAAAGACACTGTACAGTATGTACTAGTGTTATACAGGAATAAGCAGCCAGACACTCTGAAACAAAACATTTGTCTTGTGCCATCACCACACGTACCAACATTAGCCTATGCTGCATGCACTAGTAGCAGTATAGGGACAAATATGTCTGTATAATATGTCTGTATACTGTATGCATGTTTCCCATTAAGATGGAGTGCAGAGAAACCAGTAGTAGAGCCATAGGAATCAAGCTGTGGGTATGTGTGTGTGTGAGACGGGTAGGGGTCCATGTTACACTGAATCACACATGAAGACTTATGTTCTGTTTCCATGGTGAAAATGGATTCCAGTTCTGCAGCAAGGCTTTCTGATTGGCTAATATAGCCACATGGGGTTGTACTGTGAACAGAAGGCTGGCCAATAGGGTTGGTGCTGCACTGGGGCTGTTGCTAAGGCAAGTCAGCTGTGCTCTATGCAATCTGCTCTCTCTCTCGTTTGTGAAGACTCTCTCACACGAGCCTGCCTCTGTCTTTCTCTAAGTGGTTTCCGTTTCCATGAACTCTCTCTCTCTCTCTCTCTCTCTCTCTCTCTCTCTCTCTCTCTCTCTCTACCCCCCAGACTGTCTGTGTGTCTCTCCCCTGCGCTGCCTCTCACTCTGAATCTCTGGTGTGTAGGCTGAGCCAGGGTGAGATGAGGATGGGGGGAGGGGCCGTGTGTGCCAGCTCTAGCTGTGCATTGTGAGTCACGTAGGCGAGACCCTCCCTCCAATAAACCCGTTGCCCCCGCATCGCCTCTCCCTGAGCAGAGGGAGAGCAGTCACCTGACATTCCCCCGGTCTGCTGCTGGCCTGGTCATGTGTCCTCTATGCCCCACAGCTCATCTCTAGTCTCCATGTCTGTCTGTCTGTCTGTCTGTCTGTCTGTCTGTCTGTCTGTCTGTCTGTCTGCCTGTCTGTCTGCCTGTCTGTCTGTCTGTCTGTCTGTCTGAATTGGGGAGCACTATTCTAGCTCTCCGCGGGTAGGACAGCTCTGATAGGAAACCTCTCTGTCAGTCATAGATAATAACTTGGAAAGACACGTGTATTGCCGTGGAGAACTCATAAGTCTGTCATAAGGCTCTGTTGAGGCATTGCACAAACCTATGATAGCCTACTGTATGTGTGAGATGCATGGCTGAAATGAAGAGTGTGTACTACATCAACGGAGTCCAGCCCACTCATTTCAGCACAGAGCAGTTTTTGTTTTTTGTTACATTTTCACAGCAGGGGTAAATGGTGTAGGCGTTGATTCGGCTAGTCAGTGACACCATGTCTATCGCCCTGTGGGTAAATGCAGTAGGCTACTTCAGCCAAAGCTTTGCAGTCTAATATACTGTGGTTGAGTAGAACTTGCTTTAGGATTTGAGGCAGACATACAGAATATCTGTTAAAGAAAATGGAGTCTATGCCACCTCACTGTGGAGGTTTAAAAATAGCTTCCAGTCCTATATTGGCTTTGTTCCAACACATACACACGTACACTGGCACTCACACTTACAGCAATACACTCTCTCGCTCTCTCTCTCTTGCTCTCTCTTGCTCTCTCTCTCTCTCTCTTGTCTCTATATCTCCCCCTGTCTGTGTCTCCGCCCCCTTACTCCTCTTGCATTGCAACATGATTGACAAGAGACTCTCTGCCCTCATTGGCCAGCACGCGGTGATTGTCAGCGCGCGGGTCCGCCCCCCGGGTCTCTGCACGTGGATCAGTCTGATGTGAGAGGCTGAGCATCAGAGAGAAGAGGAAGCAGGGAGAACAGGGCATAGAGGAGACCGAGGAGAGGAACGGGGGAGACAAGGAGGAGAGGAGTGAAAGAGGAACAGGGGAGAGGGTGTCTGGAGGGGCGTGTGGACCAGAGAGAACGAAGAGGTTAAGAGATAAACAAGAGAGGAACAGGTAAGAAGAAAGAGGGGAGGGAGGGAGGGAGGCTGGGTCTTTGTGCCTCTGTACTGCATGTATGCCGCTGATTGCATTTACCGTGGTCAATGTGGAATTTGAATATGCATGCGATTAAATTATGTGTGTGTGTGTCTGGAATTCTCTGCATTTACTTTGTGTTGTGCTGTGGTAATCTGTCTGAATGGTTTATGGGTTTACATCTGCAGATTCTGCTGCACATGTATGCAGTGCACACACGTGCACGCATACACACACGCGCGTGCACACACGCGCGAGCACACACACACGCGCGTACACATTAGCACATTTATAAAGAGTTGTCATAAAGTAAATCTTAAGATTTGTCATTTGTCCTGACTCATGCTTATGTTAAGCTGTGACTTAATGAGGATCTGTTCCCCAGAACAGGACAGTGTTTGGGTTGTGTGAGTTTGGTTGCTGTGATACCACAGTAAACCATAAGAGTAACCCGATTCCCTCTGGAGTCTAGTAGTTTAATAAGTGACCACGTGCAAGGCTGGATAACACAGCCTATTAGCCTACAGTAGCTGTTTGGTAGGTGTCAGAATAGCTTTCCATTTGGTTGCAGTAGGCTACTATTCTTTATTCACTCTTTATTATTTATTTGTTATGGAAGTCACAGGCCTTTGCTCATCTCCAGGGGCTTTCCTGAGCTTCGCAACCCAAACAGGCAGCCTTAGAGTGGGCTGAAGAGACACTGGGGTCCTCCTGGTGCTAAAAATGTATTTGCGTTTCACCTACATTTTGCTCAGTCTTTATTCAGTGACTCCATCTCTGGCTGCTGGAAGACAGTAGAGTGCATCTAAGGTTGTTAGTAGACATTGCAATGCATTCGTTACTGTCTTTGCCGTTCACATGTATTATATGTATATGTAATTATATGCACATATATTGTTCTGTGTTGACCGTATTTCTGTATGTTTGTACGTATTTATTCTTGCCGAGGCCTCTTGGCCAGGTCATCATTGAAACTGAGAATTGGTTCTTGATTTTTATCTGGTTATTAAATAAATGTCAAATAAAAAAATTAAAAATGTTGGTATACAGACACACACAGAGCATGGGCACATGGTTGGATTCCTTAACCAGGCCCCTGCTGATCATAGAGTAGTTCACTGAACCACTTGACCATGCTGATTCTATTATAAAGTCAACGTTGAGCTCACAGACCAGCTGTCTGCTTTTCTCCCAAATAGGTTCCAGGTGGACGGTGTGTTGTGAGCTGGAGTGTGTGTTATGTTTCATTAAAGGGATCTGCTGGTAAATGTTTGCTTTGTGCCGAAAGGGTCAGGGGTGGGCAGCATTCAGGAGTAAGGGGTGAGAGGTCATGGCGACAGCGGCTGTCTGGTGGAGTGTCAGACACCCCCCCCCCCCCCCCCCGCTGTGACACTTATCACCCCGCACCGGCTCTGCGCTTGCACGTGCCAACTGATGATCACCATGACAACCAGGGCTCTGTGCGTTCTCGCCCAGATACACTCTCTTTCACACTTCAAGATTGCACACGCACACACAAACTCACACAGACACACCGCTATTCTTTTTGGCCTGCCGGTATTGTTCATAAGAAAGAACCCCTGCCCTCCTCAAACCCTGCATTGGTACATTCCAGTACTCTCGGAGCGATGTGCTCTATGGAGCATGCAGAGGGAGAAGCCTCCATTTTGGAGAGGGAGAAAGAGATGTAGAGGGGGGGGGGGTGAGCTGTGGGGGTGTTAAAAGTTATTTTTAGAAATACAATTTATATTAATCTTGTTCCTGGCAGGAGCCAGCTCAGGTCAGATATTCCATCACTCATGCCTATAGCCAGGCTTGATTTACATACTGTACATTCACTGTAACGTCTTTGCCTGTGTAGTAGTGCTGTGCTGTGCTATGTGACATTGATCTGGCTAGGTCTGTCCCTCTTCCCCTCCCATCCTTCTCTCTCTCTCTCTCTCTCTCTCTCTCTTTCTGCTGCAGCCCATCCCCCCTATGAGATAGGATCAGCATGCTTCCTGACACACGCCACACACACAGCTGCCTTCTATCGGAGCAGCTTAATGACCTCTGTGGAAGAGACGGACTCCACTGATCCACTAACAGAGTCCAGAGATGGCTGCACATCTGCATGTTACCATGCCACAGACAGGCTGCTTCAGACAGGCAGACAGACAGACAGACAGACAGGCAGACAGACAGACTGAGTGAGTGAGTGTGAGATATCGGTGTGTTCAGTGTGTATCGGTATCAGTGTGAGGTATTGGTGTGTTCAGCGTGTGGCAGCATAAAGCAACGCTTCCCCCTTGTCAGCCATGCTGTCTCCATGCCTGTTCTTTTTTTCACAGCCTTGCGATGCGATGCTCTTAAGACAGTAGATTTGTCTTGGTTGGATCCGTTTGAGATGATTTATTGTGAGGTTGTTTTTATTTTTATCGTACTTTGTTAATGGTTATTTAAAACACCCAACGGGGGACATTTGGAAGATGACAGGTCTGTGTCGCATTCAGAGCTGACACGGTTCTGCTCAGTGTGGCGTTGTCTAGTCGGGAGCATTGCGGATGAGTCGGTGAGGTGAGCCTGCAGGATGCTCTGCTTCTTGCTCTCCAAGAATTCCTCTGGAGGAGAGAAGGTGGGAGGGGCGTTCTCACTCCACGGGCCACAGCACCTGACGAGAGAAAGGAGAGGAGGACTGTGGCTGAGACTAGCTTGATGAGTGCCAGGCACATTGAGAACACGGTGTTCTAACTCCAGCAGGGAGAGGCGCAGGGCTGCAGCTGAATGAAGGCAGCACAGAACTATTTCCTAAGAAGATGGTAAAAAGAGATTCTTTATCGATATGAGGCTATTCCAGACATTGTCTTCTCGCTCAACCCGAAAGCAAGCAGCTGAACTCGTGCCTTTGTTAAGGGGACAGACGATTTGATTTAGGCTGTAATAGGATATTACATTGAGGTTGTCAGTATTTATAATATTGCATGTGTCGTATTTGGAGGGCTGTACATCACAGTACATAATGTACTATACACTCCAGCACAGAATCACTCGACACACTCACATGATCCTGTAATTGAGGAACGACCTGTTTGCCTGAGGGGATGCAAACCTGTCTTATGCGATCATTTGCTTACAATCTAGTGTAGTGTGCACACACATGTACAAGCATGCATGTGCGCGCACGCACACACACACACACATACATAGCAGGAATTCTAGGTTGTCAGTCGCAGCTCTCTGTCAGAGAAAAAAATGTATCTCAGTAAAGCAGTGTCTTCCTCTTGGCTCTGGAGTAAATTATTATTGGTTGCCAAGGATACAAGGACACAGTGTGTAAGATATATACAGTATATATATATACACATTTATATATATATATATATATATATATATATATATATATATATACACACAATATAATATATATATATAGAGAGAGAGAGAGAGAGAGAGACAAAGAGCGATAGGCCGACACGTGGAGAGAGTGAGAGATGGAGGGAGGGTGGGGGGAGTGTAAGAGGTTTAAAGAGAGGAGTGAGTGTTGTTGAAATTTGGGCTGGAGCAAAAGTAATGACGACGGGATAGGGGAGGGGTCTCGGAGGAAGGCAAAAAATACATTGTAAGCCGAGTGGCTAGTCAGAGGGGGTGGGCCATCCTCACTCTTCTCTCTCTCTCTCTCTTTCTCTCTCCCTCTCACTGAGCCCTTCCTTCCCTTTCTTTGTCTGAGGGGAGAAATGGGAGAGAATAAAGTGTGACAGAGAGAGAGAGAGAAAGGAAAGAAAGGGTGCAGGGAGGACAAGACAGGCGCATTAAAAGGAATAATGGAATAAAGATGTCTGCCTCCTTTTCTTTCACTTAAACCATTCATGTCCATTGCATCTGTTGCCAACCTGACAGTGGTATCTCTCCTCCCTCTCTCTCTCTCTCACTCGTGTGTGTGTGTGTGTGTGTGTGTGTGTGTGATGGTTTGCTGGCTAACAGAGGGAGTGGACGGACGACGGGTGAAAGGGAGGCCGTATTGGGCTGCCGTCTCTCTCTTTCTGAGTGGCACCCTCCCAGAAGTTGGACCACAGAGCCTGTCTCCCCCACACATTCTGAGGTAATAAACACACACGCGCTCGCGCACACACACACACACACACACAGTATCGGGATTAGAGAGGTTGCCCTGGAGACAAGTTAAGTGTCTTTGAGATAAACTAATACACAAGACATAGGTTTCCTTGGGAAAAGAGACAGTCATAGATGAAGACACAGGTCTCATTGGTGTCAAAAATGCTGTTTCTCTGATGCCAGAACTCAGGAGTGTGGAGAGTGAAGGGGCCATGGTCAGATAGAGCAGATAGACTGCTGTCTCTCTTTGTCTTGGCGAAGAAGAAATGTGAAGACATCCCCTTCCTCCTCTCACCCAGCTGCAAAGTTATACAGTTGTCCCTCTGCATTCTTTCTGTCCCTCTCTCTCTCTCTCTCTCTCTCTCTCTCTCTCTCTCCCACTCTCTCTTTCTCTCTCCCACTCTCTCTTTCTCTCCCACTCTCTCTTTCTCTCCCTCTCTCTCTCCCACTCTCTCTCTCTCCCACTCTCTCTTTCTCTCCCACTCTCTCTTTCTCTCCCTCTCTCTTTCTCTCCCACTCTCTTTCTCTCCCTCTCTCTCTCTCCCTCCTCTCTCTCTCTCTCCCTCTCTCTCCCACTCTCTCTTTCTCTCCCACTCTCTCTCTCTCTCACTCTCTCTTTCTCTCCCACTCTCTCTTTCTCTCCCACTCTCTCTCTCTCCCTCTTCCATGCTGGACATGGAGGCGTTCTAGACTGTGATCAGTGACCAGGCTGCCTCAGAGCCTCAGTGGCCAGTGCTCCGGGAGTCTGTGGGGTTTGAGTCACCAAGTGGGTATTAGACAGACACAGAGGGGTTAGAAGTGACCACACTGTCTGTTCAATCTGGATACATCTTTAATGCATATTTTTAATGTTGGTGTGTGTGTGTGTGTGTGTGTGTGTATGTGCGTGCGTGTGCATACATGTGAGTGAGTGTGTGTGTGTTTCTACAGATTGTTTAGTGTGTAGAAATACTGTATTAATGAATGTATAGTAGGAGTAAGGTAAACTCTACTCTGGGCGTGTGGAAACAGAGGATGTAAAGCAATCTGGTTACTCACCTAGTTACACACTCACACTTACAACCAACTGAATTAGACAGATTTCCTGTGTGCTGACATACTGTAGTCCATGTGGACACACACACACACACAAACCGTATGCACACACACACACACACTCAGGACTAGTATCGTGTTACCCCCCCCTTGAGGCCCCTCTATCATCTTCCCTCCCTCCCTTTTGGCCTAATTCATTAAAGGCCCTTGGCAGCCTGGAGGCCTACTGTACATATGGGCTCTCTAAAGATAGGCAGGTACTGTAGACAGGAGTACATTATGCTGTGTTCACACCAGGCGCAAATTGTTCCTGCGGCGCGGTGAGTTTACATAGAAAGTCAATACAAGTCGCGCGAACTGGCCGGCGGGCGGCACGGGCGGAGCGAATCGCCGAACTCGGCGGCGCGGCGGCCAGGATTCACCGCACGGCGGCCAGGATTCACCGCGCGGCGACATTCGCAAAAGTTACATTTTTTTTTACTTTCTGTGGAGGATTCGCAAGGCGACCCATTGATCCCGAGATTGGAGATTGAACTGGGCGGCGCGAATTTTCTCGCCGCGCCCGGTGTGAACACAGCATTACAGCTGGGCAGGCAGGTAGTCTGGGGAGACACATCTGTAGGTGCTAGGTGGGACTGACAAGGTATTAAGATCTAGTAAAGAATGGAAAGACGATGACAGGGTTGTTGAAACCTTGCTAACCCTATCATATCTACAGCAGCGCTATGGATCTGCTTACTATGGGGAAGTAAAGTGTTTATTATCCAGTGGTGGCCGGGTGAGCAGACATGGAGACAGAGCATCACTTTCTCACAGCCCGCCCCCCCCCCCCTCCTGTTCTGTCACCCCTCTGTTCAAAGAGCAATTGTCCATTCAGCAAAATCAAATGCATAGAAAGAGAGAGATGGGGGTTGCGGGGGAAAGGGGGGGCTGGGGGGGGGGGGGTAAGAAGGGGGCTCACTAGTGTCCCTGACTGAACACTGATCTGCACAATGGCCGCTTGTTGTCTGTCCCCCTGGGTCAGAATAGTTTGGTTAAGTCGATTAAGTCCTGTGTTTATTTCTGTTGTGACTTTATTCCAACACACACACACACACGTGTGTGCATGCATGTGTGTGTGTGGGTTTCTCACCGTGACTTGCCCCATCTCCACTACCACTCCACCCTGAGATTTATTACGGGTGACAGATATGACACTTACTTAGTGTTCTTTATCATAAGGTGGGCTGGCAATCTCTTTCTCTAAGATGTTACTCTCACTGGTATTTTCAAAGGCATTATTGGTAACTTCCACCATCTCGTCTCTGTTGGACTGGAGCCTTGGCACCTACAGGACCAGACCCGATCAAACGATTGGCTTGTTTTCAGGGTTCCTCGAGTGCATTCTGAACTTGGAAGGGCTGCTCTTTTCCATGATGCTCCTTATACTTACAACAGACTTAGCTTGAGGTCCTTCCTTCAGTCACAGAGTTTAAGTCCATGGCTCTAGACTTATGTTCTTAAGAACGTGTAACTGTTTTTAATTAGTATTGTACATTGCATTCGTTTTGTTGATTGTGTCTCATTGTAAACTCGTCATCTCTCTAAATGAGGGAAACATCAGTGCTTCACAAGTATAAATAAAAGGTTTGAAATGAAATGAAATCTCCTGCCAGTTCACTCAAACCAGCACAGGAGATCTGCTGTGTGTGCACATGGGTACACGTACAGTAGAGCGCTATTTCAAAGTTGTGCTGTCAGTGAATTCAGAGTAGCAGGTTCCATCACTTGTTTGGTGTGTGGAATATGGCGGCGGCCCTGTGCTGGGGATTAGCAGAGAGACAGAAGAGTGATTCAAAGGTAGGTCAGAGACACGGCTCGGCAGGCCTGGCCTAGTTTACACCACGGCTCTGCCGCAGCACCAGCCTGCACAGATCCTCACCACCAAGGCTCATTTGCATACCACTTAGTAGAAGAGATAGATAGACCTGCAGTGCTAGCACGCTCGAAACACAAACACACGAGGGTCTTCACTGAATACGTGTCTAAGTGCATATCACTGTATAGCCTAAAGGCTGGGCGGCATCTCTCTCTCTTTCTCCCTCTCTCTCTCTCTCTCTCTCTCTCTTCATCTCTCTCTCTCAATTCAATTCAAAGGGCTTTGTTGGCATGGGAAACATAGTTACATTGCCAAAGCATCTCTTTCTCTCTCTCTCTCTCTCTCTCTCTCTCTCTCTCTCTCTCTCTCTCTCTCTCTCTGCGCACACATGCGCACATCCAAATATAGGAATAGCTGATCAGCGCTGCCCATATTTTTTCGTCCACAGTTCCCTCCTGTCGGCCCGTGTTCTCATCAGCAGAGCAGAGTGGCCGGTGAGGGACTGTCACGGTCCCCGGTGTCTTCATCAGCGGCTGGCCACCGGCTGCGGGGACTGTGGGATGCAGGTGGTCAGAGGGGTGTGGAAGCAGGCAGCAGCGCTGCATGGCTGCTCTGTGATTAACGGCCTGCTAACGGTTCTCAGGAGGGTGTGTGTGTGGTGGGGGGCGGAGCGACAGAGTAGAGAAGCAGAAGGAGGTGAGAATAAATATAGGATAAAGGTGCAGGAGATGCTTGTACTTTCAATGTCTGACTCCCTCCCTCTCCTCTCCCTCCCTCTCTCTCTCTCTCACTCTCGTTAGGTTGACAAAGGACAGAGGGACACAGGGACTGGTAGACCTGTGTTGCCCTCTGGTCTGTATTGGAGGGCTTCACAGACATAGACCAAGACTGGTGAGTATCAGAGTGGGTGTGTGTGTGTGTGTGTGTGTGTGTGTGTGTGTGTGTGTGTGTGTGTGTGTGTCTTAACGTCAAATACGTGTTCAGGTACATTATGTTCATGTTCAACGTCATGTATAATGTTCCCACATCCTCCTGATGGTTGCTGTTACTACTGTACTAGTGCATGTTATGTGAAACTTAGCTTGCGTGTTATGTGACCTTGTGTGTTATGTGACCTTGTGTGTTATGTGACCTTGTGTGTAATGTGACCTAAGCATGTGTATTTGTGTTTCCCGCCCAGGCTGGATGTATCACCCAGCAGAGCAGTACTCCGGGCGTAATACTCGGGACTCCTACCCTGCCGGAGGGCCCAGCAGATCACCATGGGCCCCCATGAACAGTCGCCCCTGGGGCCCTCCCAACAGGTGCACCACTGCTACTGTTTCTACTGAAGCAACTACCAACTACCCAGTTACCTCAGGTGTAGGCAAGCGCTGAGCGAGTCACAACCCTGCTTACTCCACTGTAGTCTGTGCTCAGCCAATCATAAACCTGCTTACTGCACTGCAGTCTGCTCAGCCAATCATAAACCTGTTTACTGCACTGTAGTCTGTGCTCAGCCAATCATAACCCTGCTTACTGCACTGTAGTCTGTGCTCAGCCAATCATAAACCTGCTTACTGCACTGTAGTGTGTGCTCAGCCAATCATAACCCTTATTTCTGTACAGCAGGTGCCATGGAGTAATTAATCAACATCCACCCCCAGTTCACATGACTGGACTCAAGCATTTATACAGGGTTTATGACAGGTGAGTAAAAGGTCTCGATGGGGGTAGTTCCGACTATTAAGTCGAAAATTAGGCTTTATGTCTAACATTCTGAACTACCCCTTTAACACATTTTCCTTCGCAAATCCATATCTCCTCTCTGTTAAGAGTCACCTTGAAATGTTACTGCAGAATCCCCTCATGTAGTCTCTGGTCTGTGCCTTGAGCGTAGGGTGGACAGACCACCCTATCATGCCCAGGGAAAGTGTCCTCCGAGTGGACAGAGACCGCCCAGGCCTTGGGACCACAAGGACCAGGCTTATGAGAACCAAGGATGGCACCACAACTCACCACGGTCGTTTCAGTACCATGGCACCCGCGGCCAAAGTGGGTACCAGGTAGGACCAGGGGAGCCCTTCAGTACCTGGGACACCTACGCCAACCAGCCTCCCAGGGTGAGAGCGACAGGACAAAACTATCATTAGCTAAAACTCAAGTAGAATGACAAGTCTCATGTTGGTGAATGTCGACGATTCTCTCTCTCTCTCTGTCTATCTCTGTCTGATTCTGATTTCTCTCTCCCTCTCTCTCTCTCTCTGTCTATCTCTGTCTGATTCTGATTTCTCTCTCTCTCTCTCTCTATCTCTGTCTATCTCTGTCTGATTCTGATTTCTCTCCCTCTCTCTCCCTCTCTCTCTCTCTCTCTCTCTCTCTCTCTCTCTCTCAGAATGGGGGCCCTCACCAGCACCATCGTCCCAGGAGGCCGCCTTCCCCAGCAGACAGCAGATGGGCCCCCTCTGTCCGCTCCAGGGGCCTCCCGTCCAGAGGGATAGACCACGGACCCGGACCGTGGAAACGCCCCGCCCCCCACCACCACCACCGAGACCACCCTGCACACCGCAGCCCTTCCCACCAGCACCCCCCACCCCCCAGGGATGAGTGTCCCGCCAAGAGGAGCAGGAGCTCTGGTCCTGAGCAGGTCAGGTCACATAGCCAATATCAACCCCAGCTAATCTTTGCTTCCCTGGGATATATTTTGCAGCGCCATCTCCTGGTAGAGATGGTTACACTCCGTTTCCCTCCGTCTCTCTAATGCGTTCTTCTCTTTGCAGTCCTCTCATCGTGGATCAAAGCATTTACCCGGTCCAGGCCAGCCCCCCCACCACCCCCCACCCAAACAAAGCACGTGGAACCCTCCATACGACAGAGCCGCTCCCCGAGTCCATGCAGACAAGGCCTCCCCAGCAGAGAGACCGGTCAGTAACTAGTATATTAGGTCGTCAATCACCTCGGTCTTCCATACATCCAGCCAGTTCCGCAGATACACGTCTGTTGGTGGATGTACTGAGGAGGGATGCAGGAGTGGAGAGTACTCAACTAATGTAATTAACCAAACTACTCCGAAGAGGGGGGTGGAGACAATTTCTGGGTTCGGAGATAGTACTGCCACCACCTTTTTTTTTTTTTGAAACGGTCTGGTCCATCATCAGATGTTAGAAGGCTGAGATTACACACCACACAAAACAGAGTTTAGGAAAAGAAATACAATAATCTTTATTATTACAATGAATCTTTGTAGTCAGAAATATTACCATCCAAAGAAGATTTTTCCAAAACGACTTGCCTCAACTCATCTTTCAACCTCCCCTCTGAATTTTTGCAGGAATCTTCCAAACAGGCAGCACTGGGACCGGGGCTCTATTCCACTAGGCCTGCAGGTCGACCCCTGACCCCGCCTTCCCACGCCCGCCACTCCCAACCAACCGAGCACCAGCCTGGAGCCAGAGGGGGGGTGGAGGGGAAGCCCACCTCCTTACCAGCAGACCACACCGCTGTGCCTTACAGCCACCACAACAACCAGCCCCACCAGCGTCACACAGGCCCCCCTTCCTCCGTACCTCAGCATAGCCACCAGCCGCGCCCACAGGAGGGGCGGGGAACGCAGGGCCGCCACGGCCGGCACGGCACGGTGAGGACGGGAGGGCACAAACTCATTTTTCAGGGGAGATACTTAGCGCTGATCTTGTTGAGACGCTCATAAACATGTTTTGTTTGCGCGTTGTCTTCTCCCCCCCAGGAACATCAGTGCGCCAGTGTGTGGGTAGAGTCGAGGGACCCGACCCCCTCCCGGGCCTCGGGGCCGGACCCGACGCGTCGCAGTATCCCCAGAGACAGAGTCTCCGCCGTCCCCGTCACCCCGCGCCCCCCGAGCCCGTCCACTCCCGTCCATCCCAGTGGGAGAAAAGACCCAGCGCCCTGTCCTCAGAAGAACCCTGGCGCCGGCACTGCCACACCCCACCGCCCGGCGCCACAGACCCCCCAGTGCGGTCCGCCCGCCTCCGCCTCGCCCCCGGGACTTGACCCATGGGCTCAGAGAGCAGGGGTCAGCCCCAGGGCCCCGCAGACGGACCTCTCCCCCAGACCCACGGTCAACAGGCCGGAGTCTGGGAGGGAGCCTCAAGAACGCAAACACAAAGGTACGAAGAGGAAAGCAGGCAGAGAGGAGGGGACGCTGAGGACAGAGAGGAAGCTGGAGGAGAGGAAAAGGAGGAAGGAAAAAGGAGAGCAAAGGATGGACAGCATGAAGAAGAAGAAAAAGAGGAAAGGGGAGGAAGAGTGGGAGAAGGTCGACAGGCTGAAGAACAGAGAGGTAGTAAGGAAGGCAGAGAAAAGGAAAGAGAGCCTGATGCGGAGTAGAAAGATGGAGAAGGGAAAGAAGGGAAGGTCAGCGTCCTCTCGCAGAGCGCCCCCGCCTCCCTCACCGGCGGGGGAGGCCGAGGCGAGTCAGGAGAAGCTTCAGTCCCCCCCCGGCGGAAGGCTAGGGAAGCCAGTCCTTCCCGCACACGTGCCACAGCGCGCACCGCGCACACCGCCAACGTCAAGCAAACACAGACACAGGGAGAGAACGTCACATGACCGCGTGGCGGCTGCAAAGCCTTCGGACCCCCGGCCGCCGGCCCGCCATCCCGGTCAGCCCCCGTCTCACGTCGCCAAACACAGAGGCTCAGAGGAGGGCGGACCAGCCAAACCCGCCGCCGGACCCCCGGTCAAGAGCCCGCCACCGGCAGCCCGCCCTCAGCCCTCCGGTAGCGCCTCCAGCAGGCTCGCCCCTCCGGCCTCCTCCGACCGCGGGACGGACAGGAACGCCGCTCTCCCTTCCCTGTCCCCCCGAGCGCTCGCGGTTCCCGCTCGCCCCGGCTCAGAGGGGCCAGTGGGGAACGAGGCGACGGGTGGGGGGCGGCGCCATGCGGACGGGGGGGTCCTGCGGGCGCCGGATCTGCAGCCAGCGGCGGGGTTGGGCAGCCTGCTGGAGCTGGAAGACAACCCCCCCGCCAGCCCTCCTGTGCTCAGCTGGCAGGGCTCCCCGGCGTCGGCGCTGAGCGAGGACGAGGCGGAGGCGGAGGTCGAGGGGGTGCTGAGGAGGCCGGTCCTGCAGCCCAGCCCCACCCACAGCCCGCCCCCCTCGCCCCCCGTCGCCCCGGACTTGGAGAGGGTCGACGTCACGGCCCGGGGCGCCACCGCCGAGGGGAGGGGCGCCGACTACCGCCACAGCGACCTGGCGAAGCTCTATGGCTTGCCCGAAGTGCCCGGCGGAGTCGGTGAGGAAGAGGAGGAAGAAGAGGAGGAGGAGACGGGCACCGTCAGCCCCGGCTCCTTGCCCCCACGCCGACCCCACCTCCACCAGACGGGTGTGGCGGATGTCTTTAAATCTCTAGCCTCGTTCCTGGGGGGCCAGAGGTACACGTATCGGGGCGGGCCGTTCGGGCGCCCCCCTCCCAACACCCTGGGAGGAGTGAAGTACTCCTCCTCCTTAGCGCTGGGCCCCGAGATCCACTGTCAGGAGCAGCGAAGCTCCTCCCCCTCCTCCTCCGACTCCAACACGCCCCCCAGACCCGCTGACCGGCCCGAAACGCCCGCTTGCGCTTCCTCGGACCCGCCCTCCGAGCCCCGCCCTCCGGCGGACCACCGGCCGCCGCCCGCCGACGCCGGGGGTCCGACGCGGAGCCGCAAGGAAGCGGAGAGAGAGAGGAGGAAGGAGAGGAGCCGCGGAGTGGAGCCTCTGTCTGAGAAGGCCGAGTCGTCCCTGTTGGATGGGTCTCTGAGCGCCGAGCTGAGACTGACCACCACGCACCCGGGCTCCCTGGATGACCTGCTGCCGGCCGGCCCCAAGCAGGACAGGACGGCCAGGCGGACGGAGGCGCGCGGGCGGACGGACGAGAAGAGGGCGCCGGTGCTGAGGGAGGGGAACCAGGAGGGGGAGGGGAAGAGCAAGAGGAGAAAAGAAGAGGACGGTAGCGAGGACGGTAGCGTCGGCGCTAATCATCACAGGTCTGGAAGACGAGCGAGAAAAAAACAAGAGGAGGGGACAGAAAGGAAATCGGCAGCTGCCGCGTCCGCGCTGTCGCCGTCCTTGGACAGCTCCGCTAAGAAGCACGGGGAGAGCAGGAAGAGCCCGCCGGCCGAGAGGAACCTCAAGCCGCAGAGCGACGACGCCCGGGGACAGGAAGAGAAGGAGCACGCCGAAGACAGGAAAGAGGAGGGCGGCTGTGAGTCTGAAAACAAGACGTCCACCCTAGCCAGCAACACAGACACCAGAACCAGGACCTCAACCTCCCCCTCCTCCTCCTCCTCCCCCTCCTCCTCCTCTTCCTCCTCCTCCTCCCCGCTCCCCTCTTCCCCAGCGAGGAGGGCCCCATGCCCGCTGGCCCCAGCCGACTTCCTCAAGCTGAAGGCCTTGTCCCTGGGCAAGGAGCTGAAGATCCGTTTGATCAAGGTGGAAAGCGGAGACAGGGAGACCTTCATGGCCTCGGAGGTGGAGGAGCGCAGGATCCCCCTGTCAGAGATCACCATCAAACACGCCGCCAGCGAGGTCATCAGGGCCTGCAAGTGAGTAGTCATTACACCCCACCCCCCCCTCAAAATAAATAGAACAATTTCATCAAGCAAAGGATGAAAGTGAAACCATTTCACAGTTCTACCAGGAACCAAAAAAGGTTTTTAAAGGATATTTCAAAGGGTTCCCTTGGCCTACAGGGATAACTAAAGAACCCATTTAGAAGCCTTTTTTCGGAGAGTGTCGATAAGATATTGTGTTCATTCTGTTCTTTTGCCCTTGCTCTTGTGTCTCTGTCCAGGGGGTTGAACATTAAGGGGAAGTACAGGGAGTCCTACCTGCTCCCAGCCTTCTCCGTCAAACCGAACCTTACTACCGACACCCCCATCCCACGAGAGAAGCTCAACCCCCCCACACCCAGCATCTATGTGAGTCCTCACAGACACCACACACACAGATGTCTAAGAGCAGAGTACTGTACAGTAGATGTAATGTCTCTCTCGTTGTGTCTTTTCCAGTTGGAGAGTAAGAGAGACGCATTCTCTCCTGTGCTCCTGCAGTTCTGTACTGACCCCAAGAACCCTGTCACCGTCATCAGGGGCCTGGCTGGCTCCCTGCGTCTTAGTACGTCCACACACCTCGCCATGTATAGCATAATCTCCTGCAGGCGCATACACACACACACACACACACACACACACAAACACTCACACCAGTAGCAGATTTACAGTATCAAGTTTTACCTGGAGAGACAAAAGGATGACATGAGGATCCAGCTTGGGGGGGGGGGATTGTCTCCCCCAGTCAGACAAGTTTGAATTTCAGAGACTTTTTCCTGCATTGTGGTGATGTTTTATGCATGTGAATCACATAATTATGAGACGGCGTAAAATCAAAGTGTATGTTGAACACCGAACCTAGTCCCATATATTTCTATAACTAGCTATTTCTGATAACCGCCAGACTCACACACATCCAAATGTCATATACAATTTTTCTTGACTGACCGTCATCTCCCACTGTCCCCCCCCCCCCCCCCACCACTTGCCCCCTCAGACCTGGGGCTGTTCTCTACCAAGTCCCTGGTGGAGGCCAACGCTGAGCACGCCGTGGAGGTGAGGACCCAGGTGCAGCAGCCTGCCGATGAGAACTGGGACGCCAGTGGTTCGACCCAGACCTGGCCCTGCGAGAGCAGCCGCGCACACACAACCATCGCCAAGTACGCCCAGTACCAGGCTTCCAGCTTCCAGGAGAGCCTGCAGGTACACTGTTCTACACACACACACACACACACACACACTTACAGCACGCGCACACCCACACACACACACACACTTACAGCACGCGCACACCCACACACACACACACACTTACAGCACGCGCACACACACATTTGAATGACTTTATTTACAATCAACAAAATCTTGAACACAAACAATAATAGATGTGGAGGCATTGGACACTCACTGACTGCCATACATTACATGACTTATCAGACAGTCTAAGGATACAGGAAGCAACGTCTTCTTCATATCTGAAGACTTCCAATTATCACAGACAATGAACACACACACACACACACACTTACAGTAGACGCACAAAATCTACCATGTCCCCACATTTCTCCTCTTTAGGCCAGAACCTGTTCATAATGCTCTGTTGATGGTGCGTCCACAGGAGGAGAAAGACAGTGAGGATGAGGAGCAGGAAGAACAGACCAAGTCCGACTCACCGGCCAGCCCTGTCCTCACCACCGCTAAAATAAGCCCCTCCTCTGGCCCCACGAAAGAAAGCCAAGCCCCTCCCACTGCTAAAGCAAGTCCCACCCCTGCCAGTAAAGAAAGCCCCGCCCCTGCTTCCGGCAAATCAAGCCCCTCCCTGGCCTCTGCTAAAACAAGCCCCACCCCTGCCACCAGTAAAGCAAGCCCCGCCACGCCCACCACGCTCAGGTTAGCGCACACTGCTCGCATCTCGACTCACTGCTGATGATACGGTAAACAGGACATGAATAAAGACACTAACACTATAATGTCCCCCTGTCTCCACAGCCCGGAGCAGAAGACAGTGGGAAAGATCATCAAATTTGGTACCAACATTGACCTCTCCGATCCAAAGAGGTAAGCACCACCATTCAAAATTTATGAATTGCATTTTCAGTTCTCAAATGTGTGTGTGTGTGTGTGTGGCGCGCGCATGTGTGTGTGTTACTGTAGGTGGAAGCCACAGCTGCAGGAACTGTTGAAGCTCCCAGCCTTCATGCGCGTGGCGTCCAGCGGAAACATGCTGAGTCACGTGGGTCACACCATCCTGGGCATGAACACCGTCCAGCTGTATATGAAGGTCCCTGGCAGCCGCACACCAGGTCAGTGTGTGTGTGTGTGTGTGTGTGCACGTCATGCGTGTGTGTGTGGTTACCTTATTTTTAGCTTATGCTGATGCATTGACTAGTGTGTGTGTGTGTGTGATTATTCACACCTTTGATCATCACTCACTCTGCACCTGCCTCAGTCAATCATCCCTGGACCGTCTACAATTGGTCCAAAATTCCTCGGCCAGGCTTTTGGTCCAGGTCCAGGAGGTCATGTCATATCACCCCTATATTAAGCTACTTACACTAACTTCCTGTTAGTTTTAGGATCCAGCTCAAGTTCCTTGTGATCACATACACAGAGCTCAGGCGCCTGCATATATCAGTAATGTTCTCCACCCTGCCTGCAGGTCACTGAGGTCCTCCGATCAGGGCCTGCAGGTCACTGAGGTCGTCCGATCAGGGCCTATTGGTTGTCCCCCGCACTGGGTTCAAGACAAAAGGGCGACAAACTTATAGAATGCCCTTCCATAGGATTTAAGAGCTTCGCCCTCTGTGGACATTTTTAAAAAGCAGCTAAAGAGTCATCTGTTTAGACAGGCATTTGTGTATGTCTGTAATTTTATATTTATGTCCTGTCTCTCTCTTGTACTGGTATCTGATGTTCTTTGTGTTTTTAATTTTTTAATTCTGTAAAGTTCTGTAAAGACATTTTGTGACTGTGTCTATGAGAGGTGCTATATTAAGTAAACTTCACTTACTTACTTCTCAGGCCACCAGGAAAACAACAACTTTTGTTCTGTGAACATCAACATCGGGCCTGGAGACTGTGAGTGGTTCGCTGTCCATGAGCACTACTGGGAGGCCATCAACAACTTTTGTGAGAAGTGAGTGAAGAGTATAGTGTGTGTGTGTGTGTGTGTGTGTGTGTGTGTGTGTGTGTGTGTGTGTGTGTGTGTTTGTGTGTGTGCAGCAGACACTAGGGATTTGAACCAGCAGCCATGTGATTTCCCTCTCTCCCGTCCCTCAGACATGGAGTGGACTATCTGACGGGCTCATGGTGGCCGGTTCTGGAGGACCTGTACCGCTCCAAAATCCCTGTGTGCCGCTTCATCCAACGGCCCGGAGACCTGGTGTGGATCAACGCCGGGACCGTGCACTGGGTCCAGGCCGTGGGCTGGTGCAACAACATTGCGTGGAATGTGGGCCCGCTCAACTGTGAGTTACTCTACATGTCCAGCAGGGGGAGTCACGTAGAGGAGAGAGTGTGATGAGTGTGTAGTTGGATCAGCCCCACTAGTAGCAAGAGTATTATGCTTCAAGTGGCAAAACAAACATGATTTTCCAAATCTTAGGTATTGATATGAATGAGAAAAATCTAAAATTACAAGCACTGTTTAGTTATAAGACTGCTTGTCTGTCTTTGGCGCTGTTTGTTCAGTGTGTGTGTGTGTGTGTGTGTGTGTGTGTGTCCTCTGTGCCGCTGCAGCGTACCAGTATCAGCTGGCCCTGGAGCGCTTCGAGTGGAACGAAGTCAAGAAGGTCAAGTCCATCGTTCCCATGATCCACGTGTCCTGGAATGTGGCCCGCACCATCAAGATCACCGACCAAGACACCTTCAAGATGATCAAGTGAGCTCTGAGTGTGAGGGAAGGTGTGGGTGTGAAGTCGTCTAGATGCCTTGGACAGATGTGATTCATCAGTTATCTAACTCTCTCCCCAATTCTCTCTGTCTCTCTCTCTCTCTCTCTCCCCCTCCCTCCACCCTCCCTCCCCCAGACACTGTCTTCTCCAGTCCATTAAGCACATCCAGATTCTGAGGGAACAGCTGGTGGCGTCAGGAAAGAAGATTTCCTACCAGAACCGAGTGAAGGATGAGCCGGCCTACTACTGCAACGAGTGTGACGTAAGGCCCCAGCACTAGTCACTGAGCCTATGGAAGAATATGGCTGTTTTGGTCTCTGACAAGGAATCTAAAGAAAGGAAGGGACATTATGTCACTGTGTATCGTGTGCATGCATATTGGTTGTGCCAAGTGTGAAAACTTTCAGGTCGGCCATCAATGACGTGAATGTTATTACCATCTCCTCGGTAGTCTCGCAGGCCAGACGAGTCGACTTCCGTTGCGGATTGTCTACTACATCTGGTATTCAGGTGCGGAAATTTTGTTGAAGGAAGTTGGGGAAAAAACGGGCGGATATCCCGTCCTGCGACCTATCAGAACAGATAACCCCCTATTTAAAGGGATATTCTGGAATTTTTGAACTAGGGCCTCATTTTCGACTTACCTATGATGTTTTTGACTGATTGAGATCATTTTCAGTTAATTCCATGCTGTAGATAGCTTTGGGTCGTTCCAATTTCCACTGGTGGCTAATGCTAGTGCAACACAATTAAGTCACGTTAGCCTGTCCAAAAAACACCCCCAAAAACCCAAAGTGCACCCATAAATTAATTAAATATGAGCAAAGTCTCTCTGGGATTCTTTTGTGTCTACTTACCATCCGTTCTGAATTCAAACTATCGTGTAATCCATTCTGGTTTGAGGACCTATATTTATGTCACTCTTGCTCGCACTTTGTTGACATTGACAAGCACTGGCTCCAGGCTGGCTCTAGACAGATCTAATTGTGTGTTACTCCACCTGCCGACTCACAGACAGAAATATAAGTTCTACAAACCAGAACGGATTACACGATAGTTTGAATTCAAAACGGAAGGTAAATAGACACAGAAAGAATCCCAGAGAGACTTTACTCATATTTAATTAGTTTTTGGGAGCGCTTTAGGTTTTTGGGGGCTCTGAACCACTTTCGGCATGAAAGAAGGGTCTGTGCGCAGTACAGCCTTACTCCCATCATGAGTCTGTACGGTCAGCGAGCACAAACCCCTGACCCGCCTGCCACACGTCAAAGTGAGGAGCAAAGCAGTCTTGACCGAAAGCCACTTGAGGCGGTAGATAGTGGAAGAAGTGTGCCCAGCGAAGCTTCTTCACGGGCCTAGCGCAGGTCTGGCAGTCGGGAGACGGCGTTGGCGTGCTGTGGACCCATACACCTGAAGCAGAGGGGATGTCTCACGTCGTTGTTGAGGGTTGCCGCTGTTCTCAGGAACACTAGGCAGCATTGGCTGCAGAACCCTGAGGAACCCTGCTAGCTCGTCGGTGAGTAGCTGGCTCGTCATCTTCTCATTCTTATTGCTTCTTCAGTCGTTGCGAGCTGAAAGTCGGAGTAGATGAGTGGGTTTGGATCCCTTAAATAGTGGGGCAACTGTTCCGATAGGTCGCAGGTGTGTGTGTGTTTTTAGCTACGATTGGATAAGCCTATAAGGAGCTTTCCCTTTGGGGCGGAGCTCCACAAAATAGAACCTGTTGAAATGACAAGTCGTAAACGAGGAGATGGAGATCCCATTCACTTCAAGGACGGCCGACCTGAACGTTTTCGCACTTGGCACTTCTAATACACCTGCAGACACGCCCCACACAGTGACATAATGTCCCTTCATTTTAGATTCCTTGGCCTCTGTGATAAAAAACCCTTTTCCACAAGCCAGTCATCACTGCAGCAGTGTGATGTAGATGCAATGGCCCAGACCTGTGTTAAGTGCTTGTGTGTGTGTGTGTGTGTGTGTGTCTGTGTGTGTGTGTGGAATGCAGTTGGAGGTGTTCAATCTGCTGTTTGTGAGTAGCGAGAGCAGCAGCAGGAAGACCTACGTGGTGCACTGTGAGGACTGCGCTCGTCTCAGGAGCCCGGGGATGGCAGGAGTGGTGGTGCTGGAGCAGTACCGCATGGAGGATCTGATGAAGACCTACGACAGCTTCACCCTGGTCAGTCACACACACACACACACTTAAACAAACATTGCTATTAGTTTCTGAGGAGTGTGTCCAATTTATCACCCGTTCTCTCTGACTCTGCTCTTCTCTCAGGCTGCGTCGTCCTGTTCTAAGTGAGGAGTCCTCTCTGTTAAGTGAGTCCTGTTGTTGAACAGCCATAACCAAAACTCCCTCTCATCGGCACCACAACCTCATCTTCACGGAAGTCTACTACTGCTAACACACGCTGAACAGCCAATCATGTTTACTCAATATTGTTTACATCACAATAAGAACTCGGCCGTCAGCCAATAAAACTCCAGCTCCCTGTTGTCTTCCCCACCTACCAGCTGCTGATTGGACTTGTGTCTTGAGATAGAATGACTAGACTGGTACTCATGAAAAACATGTCAGACATCTGCAGAAAATGTGAACATTGTTAGCACTGGAAACCAGGTTATTATGTACAACGGAAACTGCTGTGATTCAGAAGCGTCAAGTAGCCGGTTATTTGTATTAATTCAGGTACTTTTATGCAAATCGAGTAGAACTTTTTTAAACCAATCTAGTTATTCTGTCCATGAATATGCCGTGTTGGCACGGCAACAGCAGGGGAAACACTTCACTAGCAAAGTAGCTGATCTGTCGTCTCTATGGCATTGTGTTGGTTCTGGTTTTGTTTGGTATTCAGGTAAACTCTTGACATTTGTAATTCCAGTCTGTATAATCTTTGGGGTGCTATTTCAGTTTTATTTATTCTGATGTAGATTTTTCAAATGTTTTACCAGCCTAGAAGTACACCACATTGGCCTTGTGAACTGTATTTAGATGAAAGATAATTAGAAAATCAAACATACAAATGCTTTCTCACGCATTAGGAATATTGATTTAAGAAATATTTTCAATTTCTCTGAAATACGGGTTTATAGAGGACTAATCTGGTTTCATTCTTAGTTGGAAATCTAGGAGTGTATATTGTGAATTGAGTTTTTGCATACTCCTGAATTATCTTTGGTAGAGAGAGATTCATCTTTGGTAGAGAGAGGGGATTGCTATGATACGCCCTATTGACATTTTTTGTTACGGCAACGGGAACGTCTCCCAGGTTTTTATACCTCTGTTTTGTTGTCTTCTTTTCTGAATTACAGAGATAATGAATTGTAAATCGTGACTTTATTTATACTGTATATGTTTGTTTTTCTTAAATATATTTATTGCATATTGATGGTTCTCCCCTTGTTTAGGGGCCGCCAGATATTTTTAAAGTTTCCTATGGTCATAATGTGTTGATAGGGAAGTGCAACCAGGGGGAGGTTTGATTTTCACGGTGCTGAACCCCCCCTGCCTCACCACCCCCTCATTCAAACTAACTGTGCATAAATGATGTATGAAAATAAGTAAATGAATATAAGTGAAACCGACAGGTTGGTGCTTAGTACCGCGTCAGTACACATACTGGTAAATGAATGGAATGATGTCTTTGTACTGTATCTTACAGATTAAAACACAATACATTTTTGAACTTTTTTGCATTGTATACAATTCATAAATTGTGAGGCATTTGTGATTTTATGATGCACATTAGCATTAGCTGTAGTTCTAGACCCTTTTGAAAATAGACTTTTAGGGATGTTTAGTGGGGTCACGGTTCCATTTGTTTTGTGTCCTGTCACAAGTATTATTTGAAGGATGTAGTATTTCTCTTCTTCCTCTGACTGTTTTTTAGTTCTGCTGCACTGTTTCAAAAAAGAACTCACATAGAACCTGAGCCAGACCTGTCTTAAACACTCTGTGATTTTTCTGTGACATTATTGTGACTATTGATAAAGTAAATAAAATGTTTTGATAAATTCTTTGAGAATGTATCTTGTTCCTTTATTTTCTCGGTGATGGTCTCATGCCATCAGTGTCCTTGCTACAGTGATATTGTGAAAATATACAAGATATTTTCATGTATTCACACACAGTCAGTATCTTAGCTGATAAGTTATTTAAATACTGCAACGGCTGCACTATTCTTAACTTTTGGATCTACCCCACTCCTGGTCCCCTGATAATGTGCGCTCCCAATTATTCCTGTCATATCAATTCTCATTTCCTACACTTTGATTTTTTTTAGGTAAACAGACCTCAGAATGTCCTTAATTGCACACAAAATGTGCGTGATTTTGTTTGGTTTAGTGTCTGATGAATGACTTGAATGCGCATCATTCCAGTTAGAGATACTGTCGGGGTGTTACAGACAACATGATTTGCCTTCCTCTCTCTCCAAGCTGACCTGGTGTTGCCTGTGTCCTGTTGTGTCAGCTAAAGAGCCGGAGGTTCATGGAGCATGGGAACACCATGGGAACACTAGAGCTCTTCTTTCAATAGGATGCAGGGACACCTCATCCCAGACCTATGCTTGGAGCAGCGGATATCCTGGTTCCAAGGACAGGAAAACAGGCTTCCCTCCTCAGCTAGCAAACCTCTGGACCTCTCAACATACACATGTACACGCGCACACGCACACACACACACACACACACACACACACACACAACCTGGTACACACACACACACACACACCCTGGTACACACACGCACACACACTCACTCTGGTACGCACACATGTACACACTCTTCACATGCCATCTCTCTTTCAGGCCTCTCAGGATTTCCCTCTCTGGACTGCATTCCTTCACTCGCTGCCGCGGTGCCAAAAGCTGTTTTATCACTCTCTTTCTTCTCCTCATCTCCCTCCATCCAGTCTCTCCTGCTTCTCTCCAGAGAGAACATATCTGCCTCTGGAAGAAACAAGTCAACAAACAGACTGGAGTGGAAAAAAGAGAAACGACGTCAAATTACAAAATGTTCACTCTTTGAACTGAACCCCTCCAGTCCGTTATCAGGTCAGTCATCCTTTACTCCTCCCCCCACGCTACTCCCGTCTCTCCCATCCACGTCTCTGTTTTCTCAACCCTGTGTTCTGTTTTTCATCAGGAGGGCAAGTGCCAATCCCCTTTCATTCTTGACCCTAAAACAACCTTAAAAACAACCGCGCCGTCTCAAATGGCTCTGCACCCTACCTTCTACGGAGCCCTGTGGTTGGTCAGTCTGTAGACTGTATTCCAGGGTATGCTGGGCCTTATCTCTGTGTAGTGCGCTCACTCCCATAGCATCTCCCACACTCACTGATCTTCAGATAAGAGTGTAATGGATGTAATGTACTGTAAAGATCATCAGTGTTATGTAAGAACCCAGTCCAATCCTGTGTCACGTGTGAACAGTACGTAGCACATGTTAAATAAAAGCGTATTCTGTCTCCCTAGAAAGTGCTGTGCAAAAATGGGTTAAGAACAGTTGATTCCATGACATCAGCTCTTCACTTTGGCCGAGTATATATCGCTGACGCAGCTTAGCAGCAGCTTAGAAGTTTTTATTGAATTAGAGCATTATCATCTCTCCTTTTTGCTTTCTCTGGTACATTCTACATGACGGAGACATTTTCAGTTTTAATCAAGTGGCTGAAACCACAGAAGTGGTGGTCGGTAGTTATACCGTGTTTGCTTGAGTTTGGGTAACACCCCCTGACTCCTTTAATCTGTCAAAATAAACATTCTCTCCCCTCTACGGTGACAACCCCCAGCCCCCACCCAGGCCCCCACTCCCCACCGGGTCCCAGGGTTATCAGAGTAATCCCCCCAGTGTGCCCCCGCCCTTCCCAAATACCAGCACCATCCCCTAACACAGCCCAGCTGGCTCCTCGTACCCACCAGCACCACGGCAGTCCACAGACACACACACACACACACACACCAGACTGGAGTTAAGGAAACTGCACGGCAGGAAGAACAGGAGAGAGCAGGAAGGCAGCCCTGGCGCATGACTCACTCTTTCACTCACAGTGA
>NC_140248.1:21237885-21405385 GCF_949987555.1 Borostomias antarcticus
GCTGTGGCTACAGATGTATCTGACCACCACCGGTATGACTGTTGAATGAATACTGGACTCTGTAAAGCGCTCTGGGTTTCATGAAGGGCGCTATATAAATCCAACTTGATTGATTTATTGAACTAAGCCTGTTAAATTTGAGTTGTCTAAATCTATGGTAGATTTTGGCGACTAAAATCGTAATGATATTTAGTCAACTAAAACTAGACTAAAACTAAAACAAGTCAGATGACTAAAATATGACTAAAACTAAATGGCATTTTAGTCAAAAGACTATGACTAAAACAAAATCATAATTTGCTGTCAAAATTAACACTGGTCAATTCAAATAAGTCTGCTTAAAGAAACATTTATAGCCAACGCTTAACAATCAAATTGATGAACAATGTTCCTCACAACGCAGGCGCGGGGTCCAGTGGGGGGGGGGGGGGGTGTTTTATTATGTGGCCATGCGCTGAGGGATTAGCTATTTAAAGCCATCACAGACGGCAGTGGAAAATTTCCATGCTGTCACTGAGTTGCTGTAGTGGACAGGCTATTGAGACGCAGTAGGAAGACAGAGCATCGTCAGTCAGGGGAACCAGCTCTTCTGACAGCATTGTGATAAACCTAGACATAAACGATTTCTGAAACAATTTCAACCACATCCTTCTTATTAGAATCAAACTGTTTTGCATTGTTTGGACCTCTGAATTTTACAGGTGAGTTGAATTTAACCATCTAGAGCTGTTAGAAAAACAAAAAACATTAATAAAAGCATTAATTTGATTTCTATACAACAGCTTATTATATAATGCTTAATAATATGTGTTGTTTGTTTTATTATATTCTGATACTCTGTTTCTTTGTTATTGTAAAGTAATTTGGGTCTGGTCTGATGTCCACAGTTTGCTATGTGGGTCTAGGGTTTGTTTAAATTGCATCAGTAAATTTATCAAATTACTGTATGTCCATTGTATTTATATTTCTTATTCTTAGACATGTATTTTACAACAAAAAAACTGTGTATGACATAAAGCTTTGTTTTCAAAGTTCATATCTAACCTGACAATTGATCACTAAATATACATGAGGAACCATTGACACAGAGTGAGCTAGGAAACTTGCAAGTTTTTGGGGATAATAATGTAGTATGGATGGTGGGACATTGAATGCTGTCCCCATTCTTGACCCTGCATAGATGTCGCTGTGGCTTCAGTTTCTACTACCAGCAGATTATCCTGCTGCTGTTTTATGTAACAGACTTTACTCAGAATGGTGTATCTGTATAGCTTATAGTAGCAGTTCTACAGGCCCACTGCAGACAGGGAGGTGGAGCATCCTCTGGTCATACACTGGAAGTTGAAGTATTGTGCTTGCTATGGTGTCACTGGGTACCCTCCCTGTACACAAGCTTACTATAGCCTTGAATACTACTTGTCAAAAGAAATAGACACTGAAGAGGGTAGACCTGTGTCATCATTCAAGAGATTCTGCTCCACTGTATTTACCATCCTAAACGAGAGAGTTATGAGATAAGATCATTAATAACTTGTGCCCACTTGCCCTTACAATAACTCCCTGAATACTGGTAATAAACTATCTGGATTTACTGCTCAACATCAAATACATTACACTGACTTTGACCTCATGCTTATTCCCCAAACTTTATTGATGGAAATCTACATTTAAGGTTTTGATCTGTGACTGCAGATTAATTGACATGGTTATATAAAAGTATACAATATATTATATAATAATCTATATCATATAATCTGCATACTGAATTGAAGACTGATGTGAAAAGGCTAATGCAGGTTCATTGGGAGATGGGTTACTACGTGATTAGGCTTTTTATGCTTATGGCTCCGGCACAAAGCCAGGCACACAGATTGTGCAGATGCTGAATAGGTCAATGTAAAAGCTTTCTTTTAAGAAACACCTTTTCTAAGCAGTGGGTAATATAGCCTCTTTCATAGCAGGAGAGGTCCTCATAAAACCCACCAGCAGGAGAAGAATGTAGAACCTGAAACAACTGTCTCTCTGCTGCCTGGGACAGACATGCATTGGTTATTACAGGACAGGACACACCCTCACTACAACCAAATACTAATGACACACAGGCAACAACCAAATGTTTCTGAGCAGTGTAATTCATGTAAGTCTTAAACAGCTGGTGCATTCTTGGGAATGGCACATAAAAAAATAAATAAAAAATAAATAAATAGAAGAAGTAAAAGAATGCATTGTGTCTTTTTTCAGATCCATGGGTGTGAAGGTTTTCCAGTGTTTTCCTTGGTACAGGCGCTGTATAGACAGGGGTAAGGGGAGACACTGCCCTCCTAATGCCGGTAAGAACAAATTAGATAGATAGATACTGTAGATAGATAGATAGATAGATAGATAGATAGATAGATAGATAGATAAATATATAGATAGATAGATAGATAGATAGATAGATAGATAGATAGATAGATACAGTACGGTGAAATTGTTGTGTTACAGCACTAAGGACAACAAAAAGGCACAATCAGGACTAAATACACATTTTCAATAAGTAAAAAGATGTATAAAATCCAAATATACAAGAGTGTAATACATGCTAATAAAGTTTCTGTTGGATCAACAGAATATCACAAATAACCAATTGCTTAAAAGCAAAAACAAGCTATTTAAAAATGAAAGAGTTGATTATAAACAATGGCAAAACAGTGTTGTCTTGTGTCTGAGTCTCTCATCCTCTGTGCAGGACCGTCCAGTGAGGTGGAGCCCCAGTACTCCTCAGTGGTGTCCTGGGTCAGCGATGGGACGGGCGGAGCGGTGTGTCCTGTCTACTTCTCACACAAGGCAAGAGTGGCCTACAGACATCAGATGGAGGGCAATATAATTGATTCTACATACTAAAGCCCGAGCCTCGCCATCCTGCCCATGTCCTGTAACCTTCAACCATCCCCCCACATGAACTAAGCAGGCTAAGGACTGACAGGACAGAAGTCCCTCACAGACCAGATCTTGCCAGAGGAATCTGACTGGATCCCGGTGAGAAGCATCAGGCTGAACTGCTTGGTACTGTATGTTGGTGAAAGGCTGATCATCTTTGACATCAGGAGCTTTGTTTACCCCTTTACCTTCAAGTGCATTGTTCATGCTCCCCTGTTGTTTGGCTCATATCATGTGACTTTATTTATCAATTTATGGTGTGTGTGTGTGTGGGGGGGGGGGGGGTATAGTTTAGTTTTAATATAGTTTTCTGGTACTTATCCATGGATACTGTGACCAGCAGATAGAGTATGTAAAATCATGGTCACATAATGTAAAATCCCATGTAGCACAAAACCTCTCTAACATTTGTACAATCATCTTTTTGTATTATGATTGCATTGTTAATGTTACTATCAATCTGTTTTGTATTTGTATTGCTTCAATTGAATAATAATTCAATTACTAATGTTACATAATATGTCATAATTGAATACTGCACTGGCACAAATCAGATTGTTGAATGGTGTTGGTGACTGAAAATGATCTTGCTCAATTAAAAGAACTATACAGTAAAGACTGCATGTTCTATTTTATTCTATCATAGCTTTTCATGAGGATTCTGTTTCAGTAACACAAGAGGTGCACTCAGCAAACAGGCCTTTTATGAGACGGTCTCTGGTGAAAGATTAACTCTTTGTGACGCATGGAGCTCTGGAGATTAATTTGACTGTGTTGACAAGAGATAGTGAACTCATCAGTGATTGAGGTGAGCGGAAGGAAAGAGACTGTATTTTGCTATTGTCAATATACGCTAAAAGCAAAACCATGCTCTATAGAACCATTTGTAACAATATAACCCTTTGAAAAAAGATATAGAACCAGGTAAGAAACAAACAAACAATACATTTCTGAGCTGAAAAGGGTTCTATCTGGAACAGTAGGGTTCTATAGGGTTCCTTTTTCAGAGGGTTCTTCTGTTGTTCCAAAAGGTTCTATACAGCACCCTTTGTTTAGAGTGTAAATATGATGCATGCATGGTAATGCATGCTCATATAGTAATTACTTGACATATTACAGTATTTGCAGCAGGGATAATAGATGTCTGCTTTCCATGGTTGTATAGTTTTGTTCTATAACATTTTGTCCCATGACACCATGGCTTGACAAAGCAAAAACATTTCAACAAATATCTGGCCACACAGACTACAGTATGTCGAGCTCTTCTCCATGGAAATGGGTTAATGGGCTAATAAAGTAAATGATGCATTCACTCTGCAAATAAAGTAAATAATTCATTTTACAAGCATATTTGTAAGCTCAAATGTTCTATCGTAAAATCCTGATGAATTTAGAACTGTAGTTCAGAAATAAAATTGTTTTTGTCAATGGAAATGTGAGGCTATTGCATATCTGGCCACTAGGGGTCTGACTTTCACCGTGTTAGAGAGTTGCATTTGCGCTGACAAGGAGAATAACATGTACGATCATAACCACATGCGAACATGTCATACCAGTTCCATTTGTTATTAATTGTTTATTTAGACATAAATTACAAATAGAATGCCTGACATTTGCATGTGTATAAAATTACAAAAATAATTCCATATTTTCATTTTCATCATACCTTTGTGAGGTGGCTAAAAACCTACAGTATGAGATGCTTCTCATTTTAAAAGATAATTTTTGGTGCTGTAACCTTCATTGTCATGGCATTCATGAGGATGTATTTCTGGCCCTCGGATTGGTGAACTGGGGTGCAACGTCAGGTTAACATCGTTGGTTGTTGATATTAGTCAACAGTTTGTGATGTGGGGCTTTGTATGAAGCAGTGAAAGCACCAGGCGACAATGTGCCACGTCCATCCTCATCCACTTGACCCATGATAATGTAGTTCAAACCTGAGGAGAACATTGATTGACAATATATTTATTAAATTCCATTTATAAATGTATAAAAAGGCCTGTGTGCGTCTGTCTGTGTGTATGTGTGTGTGTGTGTGTGTGTGTGTGTGTGTGTGTGTGTGTGTGTTTGTGTGTGTGCGTGCATATGTGCATGTGTGTGTGCTGGTCAGATAAGAGTTTGTTTACAGTACCTCTGCGCAGTAGAGGACACTTCTTGCATGTTGAAATCAGTTTGACAGACATGGCCTCTCCGGCCTGCGTGATGATCAGCCGGCCTGACTTGTAGGCCTTGATGAGGGAGACGCTGATCTGGACGCTGCCCTGAGGCCCTGGGGTCATCCCGGTCACCTTCCCTGTGATCACTGACAAGGACACAGTGTGGGGAGGAGTGGTCAGCTTCCAGAAATCTATATCTGATTGGCTACAGTGCAGACCTGACTCAAGCAAATGCTCAAGTAACTGAGCAAATTTAAAATAGTATTTCCACCTAAGTTTTCTACAGTGTAATGTAAAGCTGGCTGTGATTTGCTGTGCAGCTTGGTACTCACCAAATTCACTGGCGCAGAAACTCTTCTTTATGGTTCCGTCCCTCTTGCATGCCCTAGCGCACAGTGGGTTCTGGGGGACTGGAAAACACGAGCAAAGACGATAACACATATGAGTCATCCAAGCACAATTTCTCAGAAACACACTTTCCCTCCTACAGTACACACACGCACACACACATGCTACAGTACACACACACACACACACATGCACAGAAAGCTGTGGCCACATCGATGCTTCAGCCTCCCTCACCTGGTCTCTTGCCATCTGGTCTCTTGACCACTACTCTCCTGTCGGGTAGCCGATACCTGACTGGTTGGGTAGGTTCAGGTTTGGGTACCTCAGGCTCTGGGATCACATATTTGACCGTGGTGGTGGTGGTGGTGGTGGGTGCCAGGGTAGTGGTGGTAATTGCGGCAGGCAGTTCAGGCTGGATGGGATCGACAGCAGGCTTGGACGGAGCTGAGTCCACCCTGTCGGCAGTGGGAGAGCGAAGGCCACGAGGGACGCTGGTGTAACTGGCCATGAAGCCATCAGAGGTCACACTCTGGTCAGAGACAAACTGCACCAGGAGCACGTTGCCATTGGTAACAAATGTCCTGTGGGGGGAGACAGAGAGGTTCGGAGGACATCAGTGGAGTTCTATCATTACGGTAGCAGATGGACGACAAACATACTGCACTAACATACATACACAAACATAATGTCCTACGGTGTCATCTTTCATTACTTACTCAGGGGAGGTATCTCCACAGAATTTACCAATGCGTCGAGAGTCATCTTTCTCTCCACCATTGAAGAATGTCACGTAGTCAAAGCGGCAGTAAGAGTCGGCCTCCAAATCAAACTTATCAAACTTCACCTCAATCACCTAACCCACACAAAGACGTAAATGGACATAAATTCTCATTAAGTTAACATTTAATTTATTTAAGAACTAATAGAAGATGTAGATTAGACATAGTACATGTTCATAATATGGTCTTATGGTTTGTGCATCACTGTGACAGGATCAACATTAGAGTGCGAGAGCTGAGAATGGTGACCATGTTGGGCTCCACAGTGATGAGCCAGGAGCAGCTGACGCCTGCTGGGTAGTTCTTGTCGGGCCAGTTGGGGGTCTTGATTTCACCCTGGGACTTTGTCATCTTGCCGCCACAGAATTGGGCTTCTGAAACAAGAAGTCATATATGCATTGTGTCAGTCACTTACACTACTGACTTCAATGCACAAGAGACATTTGACAAAGGGGCGGCTGTAGCTCAGTTGGTAGAGCGGGTCGTCCAATGATCGTAGGGTCAGCGGTTCGAATCCCGCCTCCTCCTGTCCACATGTCGAAGTGTCCTTGGGCAAGACATTGAACCCCAAATTGCTCCCAATGAGCAGGCTAGCGCCTTGCATGGCAGTTGCCACCATTGGTGTGTGAATGGGTGAATGAGAGGCCTTCATTGTAAAGCGCTTTGGATAAAAGCGCTATATAAGTGCAGTCCATTTACCATTTACCATTACAAACTTACCGTCCACATACGGTTTCCCTCCATTGAAGTAAGCCAGGAAGCCTCGTCCCCCATTCCCAGAGTCGGAAACCATCTCCAGCATCATGGTGTTGGTGGTGGAGATCAGGGAACCGGGACGGAACGTTCCACAGAAGCGGCCCAGCTTCTGCACCATGTTGGAGTGGCCGTTATATACGTCCAGGTAGTCATAGAGACACTGTGAGTCAGCCTCCAGGTCGAAGATGCGGAAGGAGAGCATGACCACATTGCCCTCTGGGACCTGGAATCCAGAGAGAGGGGGGGATGGTGTCCTTATGAGTCAGTGAAGGAATGCTGGCTGAATGTGCAGGAGGGTTAGAGACTAAGGAGGATCATTGACTCACTGTAATGCGCCACGTGCATTTGCTGTTTGGTTTGTAGTAGCTGGGAAACCCTTCACTTCCCACAAAGCCAGAGTCGGCAACCAGATCTCCTCCACAGTTGAACACAGGCCTGAGAGGAGGCACAGAAGAGTCCAGGGCGGAGGGATGGACTTTGATTATGTTGATTATACAGTATATGGAGTGTAGTGGCTCCAAACCAATAGTCGCCACCATCCAGGCAAGGCAGGGATTTTGACGCACACCAAATCTTCAAACAAAAGTCTTATATTCAGGCCAGGTAGAATTGCAACAAAAATGTTCAACTGCATCTTTAGAGAACAGAAATAAGAAATATAAATTAAAGCTGCTTCGCAGCGATGAGGCGGGGCCAGGCAATTTCCGACAAGTTTAGGAGCAATAAGCGAGAGAATAGGAGGACAACAAGAAAGTTGACATTCCAATGTTAATTTTGTACATTCATATCGTATCGTAAAAACATTTGTAAAACATTTTGATGCATTGTAAGCTCGATTTTGATAATTCAACAATCTGGTCAATGAGTTTGTGAATTACAGTCTGAACATCCAGTGGAGCAAGTTGTGTGGTGTTAATTGATTGAAAAATGTGGGATGAGATATGTTTATTAATTTTTACAGGTTTTGTCTGTTTTTCTTTATAATTGAACATTAACTTCAGCAGCTGTGTACTCAGTCAGTTGCCAATCAATCGATTTAGTCATTGTAGTCCTCGGCGGGGGCTGGGTAGGGTTGCCAACAGCGATGTCTTCGGAGCTTGCGTTGGATTGTGGGTAATGTAGTTTTCTCTGTATGTAGTGTTGGTTTCAGAGGACAGAATTAAACATATTTTTAAAAATTCAATTTTTGAGATAAAATTCTGAAAAAATCATACTACATCTTGGATATGTGGCCAATGTTGTCACTTTTTATGAGGATGATCAGACATTGATTTGGCGAGAATTAATAGGAACTGTATACAGAACTGTTAACAGTAAAACTTTTTGAAGTGCTGTGGGCTCTATTTTTCATATTTCAAAAATCTGTGAGGATCGTTTGGTAAGGACAGTCTGAAGATACAGTAGATCAATTTTGGTGTCAATTGAACAAAAAATGTGGGAGGAGATAGGTTTGATAGGTTTTACAGTTTATGAAGAAATCAGAGTGATGGACTTCAAAATTCCTGCAAGGTCAAAGCGTATGAAAGTTTTGTCTCACTTGAGACTACATTCACGTGGTGGATTTACAGTGATAGCCCCTATGGCTGATTTGTTATGATTTTTTTTTAAGTTTTAAACTTTAGACTGTTGCTGTAGCGCCACCTTCAGGTTTATTGACCTACAATGCAGGTTGAGGACTTTGGGTATAGTACTGGAGCTTTGTGCAAATTTTGGTGATTTTTTGTCCACGGGAAGTTAGACTTCAGTGGAAGATGGAGAATAATAATAATAAGTAAAACATTTTCATGCATTGTAAGCTCAATTTTGATAATTCAATAATCTGGTCAATGAGTTTGTGAATGACAGTTTGAAGATCCAGTGTAGCAACTTTAGTGTTAATTGATTGAAAAATGTGGGTTACAGGTTTTGTTAGCTTTTTTTTCATAATTGAACATTAACTTCAGCCGCTGTGTACTCAGTCAGTTGCCAATCAATCAATTTAGTCATTGTAATCCTCGGCGGGGGTTGGGTAGTGTTGCCAACAGCGATGTCTCCGATTCGTTGAGCTTGCGTTGGATTGTGGGTAACGTAGTTTTCTCTGTATGAAGTGTTGGTTTCAGAGGACAGAATTAAACATATTTTTAAAAATTCTATTTTTGAGATAAAATTCTGAAAAAAATCATACTACATCTTGGATATGTGGCCAATGTTGTCACTTTTTATGAGGATGATCAGACATTGATTTGGCGAGAATTAATAGGAACTGTATACAAAACTGTTAACAGTGAAACCTTTTGAAGTGCTGTGGGCTCAATTTTTCATATTTCAAAAATCTGTGAGGATCCTTTGGTAAGGACAGTCTGTAGATACAGTATATTAATTTTGGTGTCAATTGAACAAAAAATGTGGGAGGAGATATGTTTGATAGGTTTTACAGTTTATGAAGAAATCAGAGTGATGGACTTCAAAATTCCTGCAAGGTCAAAGTGTATGAAGGTTTTGTCTCACTTGGGACTACATTCACGTGGTGGTTTTACAGTGATAGCACCTATGGCTGATTTGTTATGATTTTTTTAAGTTTTAAACTTTAGACTGTTGCTGTAGCGCCACCTTCAGGTTTATTGACCTACAATGCAGGTTGAGGACTTTGGATATAGTACTGGAGCTATGTGCAAATTTTGGTGATTTTTTGTCCATGGGAAGTTAGACTTCAGTGGAAGGAGAATAATAATAATTAAAGCTGCTTCGCAGCGATGAGGCGGGGCCAGGCAATTTCCGACAAGTTTAGGAGCAATAAGCGAGAGAATAGGACAACAAGAAAGTTGACATTCCAATGTTCATTTTGTACATTCGTATCGTAAAACATTTGTAAAACATTTTGATGCGTTGTAAGCTCGATTTTGATAATTCAACAATCTGGTCAATGAGTTTGTGAATTACAGTCTGAAGATCCAGTGTAGCAAGTTTGGTGTTAATTGATTGAAAAATGTGGGATGAGATATGTTTATTAATTTTTACAGGTTTTGTTTGCTTTTCTTCATAATTGAACATTAACTTCAGCAGCTGTGTACTCAGTCAGTTGCCAATCAATCGATTTAGTCATTGTAATCCTCGGCGGGGGTTGGGTAGGGTTGCCAACAGCGATGTCTCCGATTCGTGGAGCTTGTGTTGGATTATGGGTAACGTAGTTTTCTCTGTATGAAGTGTTGGTTTCAGAGGACAGAATTAAACATATTTTAAAAAAATCAATTTTTGAGATAAAATTCTCAAAAAAAATCATACTACATCTTGGATATGTGGCTAATGTTGTCACTTTTTATGAGGACAATCAGACATTGATTTGGCGAGAATTAATAGGAACTATATACAGAACTGTTAACAGTAAAACTTTTTGATGTGCTGTGGGCTCAATTTTTCATATTTCAAAAATCTGTGAGGATCGTTTGGTGAGGACAGTCTGAAGATACAGTAGATCAATTTTGGTGTCAATTGAACTAAAAATGTGGGAGGAGATAGGTTTGATAGGTTTTACAGTTTATGAAGAAATCAGAGTGATGGACTTCAAAATTCCTGCAAGGTCAAAGCGTATGAAAGTTTTGTCTCACTTGGGCCTACATTCACGTGGTGGTTTTACAGTGATAGCACCTATGGCTGATTTGTTATGATTTTTTTAAGTTTTAAACTTTAGACTGTTGCTGTAGCGCCACCTTCAGGTTTATTGACCTACAATGCAGGTTGAGGACTTTGGGTATACTACTGGAGCTATGTGCAAATCTTGGTGATTTTTTGTCCACGGGAAGTTAGACTTCAGTGGAAGATGGGAGAATAATAATAATAATCAAGATTCCTGCAAGGTCAGAGTGTATGAAAGTTTTGTCTCACTTGGGCCTACATTCACGTGGTGGTTTTACTGTGATGGCACCTATGGCTGATTTGTTATGATTTTTTAAAGTTTTAAACTTTAGACTTTTGCTGTAGCGCCACCTTCAGCTTTATTGACCTACAATGCAGGTTGAGGACTTTGGGTTTAGTACTGGAGCTATGTGCACATTTTTGTGATTTTTTGTCCACAGGAAGTTAGACTTCAGTGGAAGATGGAGAATAATAATAATAAGTAAAACATTTTAATGCATTGTAAGCTCAATTTTGATAATTCAATAATCTGGTCAATGAGTTTGTGAATGACAGTTTGAAGATCCAGTGTAGCAACTTTAGTATTAATTGATTGAAAAATGTGGGTTACAGGTTTTGTTAGCTTTTTTTTTTCATAATTGAACATTAACTTCAGCAGCTGTGTACTCAGTCAGTTGCCAATCAATCAATTTAGTCATTGTAATCCTCGGCGGGGGTTGGGTAGGGTTGCCAACAGCGATGTCTCAGATTCGTGGAGCTTGCGTTGGATTGTGGGTAATGTAGTTTACTCTGTATGAAGTGTTGGTTTCAGAGGACAGAATTAAACATATTTTTAAAAATTCAATTTTTGAGATAAAATTCTGAAAAAAATCATACTACATCTTGGATATGTGGCCAATGTTGTCACTCTTTATGAGGATGATCAGACATTGATTTGGCGAGAATTAATAGGAACTATACAGAACTGTTAACAGTAAAACTTTTTGAAGTACTGTGGGCTCTATTTTTCATATTTCAAAAATCTGTGAGGATCGTTTGGTAAGGACAGTCTGAAGATACAGTAGATCGATTTTGGTGTCAATTGAACAAAAAATGTGGGAGGAGATAGGTTTGATAGGTTTTACAGTTTATGAAGAAATCAGAGTGATGGACTTCAAAATTCCTGCAAGGTCAAAGCGTATGAAGGTTTTGTCTCACTTGGGACTACATTCACGTGGTGGTTTTACAGTGATAGCACCTATGGCTGATTTGTTATGATTTTTTTTAAGTTTTAAACTTTAGACTGTTGCTGTAGCGCCACCTTCAGGTTTATTGACCTTCAATGCAGGTTGAGGACTTTGGGTATAGGACTGGAGCTTTGTGCAAATTTTGGCGATTTTTTGTCCATGGGAAGTTAGACTTCAGTGGAAGATGGAGAATAATAATAATAATAATAATATAGGCAAATACAATAGGGTTCCGGCAGCTACGCTGCCTGGCCCCTAATAATATAGGCAAATACAATAGGGTTCCGGCAGCTACGCTGCCTGGCCCCTAAAAATAACAAAATCATTGCAAATACTGGCTTACTCTGTTGTGTGTCTCTTTCAGAGGTAAAAAAAAAAAAAGAAAAAAAAGGTACCCAGGCCTACCAGGACTCCTCCCTCCCTAGGCCTCACTTCCTGCCATTTAATTCTTCCTTGCCACAGTACAGATGGTTGGGCTCTATGGGGGAGCCATCACACCGCATAACAATTAATGAATCAATAATAATCATTACTCAATACCATTCAATGATATTCATTTGGCTCCTATATGGAGTTATCCTTAACGTAACACTTTAGAATAACCCTTGTTAATAAACCATGTATAAAGCATCTGTTAATCCTTTACAAACGATTATTACAACATTTATGAAAGTTAGTAAGCTATTTATAAATGAGTAGTTATGTATTTATAAATATGTTTCAAATGATTTTCTAATGGTTTATCAGATCATTTATATGGTATGTGAAAATGGTCTGCTCACATTTAATAAATCATTTATAAATGACATGTCAACCCAAACTTGGGCGGGTTCACACGCTAACCAGGATTTATCCGCTGCTTCTCAGAAATGGTGGTTCATTAAAAGAACATTTACTTCATTCCGTGTTGCTCCACTTCTTTTTCTCTTGACATATCAACCCATTTTAAAAGATTTACTGATGATTTGTATAAGGTATGTGATAATGGTCTGCTCACCATTTATGAGTGAATTATGAATAACCTTGTGAATAATATTGTCAATTCATAAATATTAGCACATGTAGTAATACCTCAGTTATACCTCAGTTAATAATACACGTCTTTAGAAACCATTTATTAATGATTTATTAATCGTTAGTAAAGTGTTTTGCAAGGATTTATCTAAAGCAGACACTATACTTTCTAGATATTTATAAATGAGCCATTACTCAGCGACATACAGTACTATCGAAAACCATTTACTAATCATCAATAACATTTTTGCAGTGCTTCATCTAAAGCGGGTGTGACTGTTTGGAACTTTTCTGCATTGTGTATTGTTATTGCCGAGGGGTGGACTTCAACCCTGGTCTCCCACGTGACAGACCTTGTTCTAAACAGCTACGCCACCGAAAAGCTCGCTAATCAGTGGCACAGACGATGCAGACGATAAGACTCGGGTCAGGCAACAACAATAGTCGGCAATAACAATACACAACTCAGACGAGTTCAAAACGCCCGCTTTAGTTTCAGTGAAAAAAACATGATTAATGATTAGCAAATGGTTTATAGTATGTCCCTGAATAATGACTCATTTATAACTATTTAGAAAGTATAGAACCATCAAAGATGGAGGCCATTTAAAAATAGCTTACTAATGTTTATAAATGATGTAATAATGATTTGTAAAAGATGAACATATTATGAACAGATGCTTTATAAATGGTTTATTAACAAGGGTTATTATAAAGCGTTACCACAAAGAAGGACAGACACACACACATCCTGTATATATATATATATACACACCTACACACACACACACACACACACACACAAATGCACGCACACTCACTGATATTGATACACACATACATACAAGTATCATGACTCACTTCCTCAATAGATTAGGGTTAAGAGTTAAGAGCCCTCTGTAATAATGCCTCCTCTTGGCACACTGGTGTCAGTTACAAGAGAAAGGGGACAGACAGGATGGACAATGGACAGTGGTACTTGACACACAATTCTCCCCATATAAACCTCTTCAACTTCTATCTTTTTTACATTTCTTTCTCTACTTGCACTAGTTTCTCACTCAAAAAGACTCAAACAGGCTTCCCATTACTACCCTGACTGCCCCGTCTGCACGGACATGTCATCAAGCTACTTTTTCCAAAAAGCTATGCTTTATAGAATAGACATTTTCTTCTAAGCTCAGACTACTGCCAGCATACTGTCAAGGATGTGTTTTTCCATGGCAGAAGAGTTACTGACTGTCTGATGCTTTGGGGACAGAGAAGTTACAGTGAGGAAAGAGACTGGATGTGGTTCGAAAACAGCTGTGAGCCTGTCTGTGAGCAGGACCAATGAAAACGAACACGAAACTGCATATCCTGGACAAATTAGAAATTAATATTTAAAACAAAAAGCAAAATATGTACCTGACTGCTTGTGAACTCTTTCTTAGAAAACCAACATAAAATGGTTAGCAAATATTTTTACAGGACTCAAGCCAATGTCCTTGAGTTTACTTAAATATTTGAAACTTGACATTCTTTAACAAAATAAGTGCTCAGACTGCAGAACCCCAGCTAAGAGAGACGCCAGAGCCAAGCACGTGATAGCCAAAAAGGTCCAGAGCCAAGCCGTCCTGATCCAACCCTACGCAGACAAAGCATTAACATCTGGGGGAGCTCAACCACGGCAATCTGAGCCTGGCTGCCTCAGACAACAACAGGACTGCCATATCCCCACGCTAATATGCAAATACAGGAAGGAATTCAGAACACAGTGGGGTGTCCATCTCCACCTGGTACAGTCTATGCATGTTGCACAGTGATTGTGCTACATACTGTACTTGACTTTAACCATAGAAGTCATGAATAAAGGTGCATCCTTCTGGAACTTTCCACAAAGACTATGCAGCCGTCCAATGGGAGGCATCCACACTGTTACCATACCTCAGATACTACACATGACAAACACAGCAAACCTACACCCTCACACATTTGATCTCACCTGGTGTAGTTGGTCGTCTGTGGTTGGTTCTGAGTCTGAGCCCAGCCCAGACTGAGAGACAGGAGCACGCAGACAGCCCAGATACAGCTGTGACACCTCATGATGCAGAATGCTCACACAGGGACAGGGTAAAGGAGAAGAGAGGGATGAGAGAAAGAGGGGAGAGGTGAAGGACAGGGGGAGGGAGCCGCTGGAGGGGTGGAGCGAGGGAGAGATCCGAGAATTGAAGTGAGAAAAAAAAAGGGAGCAAGAAAAAAGAATTAAAGAGCGAGGGATGCAGAAGGAGTTGAAACATCTAGAAAGAGCGGTGTGGGGGAGGAAGGAAGGGGAGTCTTTAATTGCAGCCAGATGCTAAGTGTTAACACAGGCCTCAATAACAGAGGGGGAAGAGAGAGGATAGGAGAGCAACATGGACTAGTATCACTCAGAAGCATGCAACGCACTACTGTGCTACACTAATGCAAAATTACTTCCTTACCAGAACATTCTAGAATGCCTTAAATACTATCATTATTACTCCATTGGAAACAGCTTTGAAGTGCTGGCCGACTGCTCCGGTGGAGGGAGACCCTGAGGCTATGGAGGGTGTCGAGCATCGTCATGTCTCCCTGCATTCCCGGGCAATGCTCTGACCTCTCAGGATCATCATTCTTTAGTCAGAAAGATAACAGCACATACAATGTTATGTATATGGCATACAAGAAAAAGTGTTAAAAAAAAGGGTATTTTATAGGCAAAACAGGTATATCTTGAACATTTAGGCACCATTGTGTGACCTATTTCTTCAAACCGTATTCCCCCAGCCCCCTAGATCTCCTTTAGCACCAGAACCTGAGTGAGACAACTGCTCCCACAATGCACTGAGAAACACTCCAGAGGGGGGCTGTGCTCCCTCGGTGGAGCTCCATTACAGAGACAACCCTTTGGCACACATTTCTGGGGGCCTGTAGAGGGGGTGCCGTTTCACAAAGCCCATAACCGGATGATTCAGGGGGACTGGAAGCTGGAGAGCCATGATGAAAGCCTGGAGGAAGTGGCATAGACCGCCCATACAGTCATATCTCAGGCTCACCATAGTGGACCACTGTCTCCTGTTAGAGACGGGAAATCACTTGAACAAGGATCTAATACGGAGTGATTTATATCAACTGCTGGATATATTATTGTTGCAACAGATAGAGAGAGAGAGTGTGAGACTCCTGAGCTCGCTGAAGGCAGTGTGAGGCTGAGGCTGTGATAAGTGGCAGAGAGAGAGCAGGAATGCACTCTGACGCACAATCTGCTGGGGGGCGGAAGGAGTATGTGTGTGTGTGTGTGTGTGTGTGTTGAGAAGGCTGCTGCTAGAGTGTGGGAGTATGAGTGACCTTAACACCTGGCTGGAGTCCAAGGGTGTAGGCCTTTGCCACGACTCCAGAACAATCTATTAGAATGGACTCCACACATTCCTGTCAGAGACCAGAGTGAAGCAATAGGGGAGTATGAGTTTGGGGTCGTTGAGGAGGCAGGGAAGGATGGGTGAGAAGGACTGTTTTAAGGAACAGGGGGCTGGAAATTAAATGATGCTATGGAGGAAAGGGTCTGGGGGAAGTAAATAGTTGGGTGGACTGTGTGTAAACAAACAATACCACACACACACATAATAGACCCCATCTCTCATCTGGATAAACAATCACACTCACAAACGACAGTAATGATATGGACGTACTGTACTCAGTCAGAGAAGCAGAGTGTGAACGTGTGTAATGACTGCAGTTGCAGTTTTCAGAACAATCATAAGCCCATCTCTTCCCTGTCATTGTGGTTTTGTTCTAAAGCACTCAGCCAAACTTTAAAAAAAGAACAAGGCTACCGCAAACCCGTTCACAGAAAAAAACAAAACTGTACCTCCAGCTATCAAATTTAAGCATGTTGATTCATAGAAACAATCAGTATTGTAAAGTGTGTAAGCCTAGTTATTCAGTAGAGATGAACAGATACTATTAGAATAGTCTAGTCATTGTCACCGCTCAATTCCAGCTGTACCAATCAGATTCAGCCCCCAAACACTGTTTTACAGGGACACCATGGGGAAAAAAAACAAGCGTCGCACCACCCAAGACAATTGTAATAGTTTAAAGCTATAGTGTTTTTTTCTCCTATTCCAGAATGATAATGGGTTGCAGACAGACCTTTCTCCAGCGCTGGCACAGTGCTAAAACAAAGTGTGAAGATACTGTCGGTCTGGCTAGGCGAAACCACAACCTGTGGAGAATGACCAGAAGAATGATGAGTATGGAGATGAATTCAGTGGGTCAAGTGAACCCTGTGCCATACAGGCAGGTCAACATACTGTAAGGCTTCTGGGAAGTAGCCTTTTGTTGTTTAGATATGGATCAGTTTCTCTTCTCAAGGCACCACTGTGTGAGGTCTTATTTACCTTTAGACACTCCAAAGATTGTCCTAAATATTGTTGACTCTTTGGACTTTGAAATGTACAAAGTGTGGCATCTGTTGAAGCTTAATATCTACGGTTCCATTTCTTCAGTACTGATGCCAGGTTGTCTGTAGGTGGAGATGGCACAGCCACTCTCAGATGTCCCCTTGAGCTGGTGGCCAACAGTACTCCCTTCCTCCTAACTCATGAAAAACTGTGGAATGTTCACACACTTTGAAATCCATTTTGTGAGACCTGAAAAAGGGAACATAGAGTGTATCTGATTGAAGCGTCTCAGATGCATGGCTTTTTATTACACACTGTGGAGCCTCTTTAGCCACCTCCCTGGGTTTGCTCAGCCTCTGATCCTGGACACAGATACATCCACTGTAAGTCAAGCTGCGTGTTGTGATTAACTGGTGGATTAGCAGTGAAGAAGATTCCAGAAACTGTTTGAGCTCACGTCCCGAATGTGAGTACTGCCTTCAAGATGTTCTGCCTGCTGAGTGGCTCAGATGTCCCCTTCTGTCTTGTATTAAAGGACCAGCCTGTGTGCTGTGGATAGAAAGCTTACATCTGTATGTCAAGGGCTGCTTGAACTGAGTCATTGGATACGCATACCCTAATGCATCACAGACCATCACCGCCCCCTCTAGTGGACCGAATAGAACCACGATAACAATGCTCTTCATGCTCAGCCGCCTTCACAAGTACTGTAATAACAAAATAGTTTTATGCTTTTATTGTCATATCACAATTTTGAATTAAGCGAAAGGTAAAATACTTTTCATAACAGTATTAGTGTCAGGAATCAATGTATCTACTGAACTTTAAATCCCTGAATCATGGGATCATGTCCTGCCTACGGTAGCTACAGTACAGGACCCCACCGTGACCTGCTACCACACCATCCAAACCCGTTCTCGTCATGCACTGTGCGTGTGCAATGCTCGCTCCTGTTGCACATCACTGTCCAATCAAAGCGATCGGCTTCAACTGCTCTGTTACCATGGGAACACCCATCCGCTCCAAGACTGTTGTTACAGGCCTTTTTTGGCCCACAGAGAGAAGCACTGTACCCAAACATTGGCTTGACAATGATGTGTAGGAATTATACAATACTGGACATTTCCCTACTGTTTGTCTAAAATAAAAACCTGTTTCCAGCTGTTTTAGAAAAAATACAGGCAACATACATGACAAAAATAGCATGACAAAAAAGACAGTAGTGTACTAGTTCGGTTGTGTACTGTGAAAAACAGTAGTAACATAACATCACTTTGTAAATACTTACTATTTATAAATTTTTCTACCAAATATATATTCTTCAACATGAATTCAGCATTTTTACATATATTCATACCAGTTTTGACAGCATTTTCCAATATGGACATTGGATAGATACAAATCTATTGTGTTTACACACAATAACTTCAGACGGGGAAAAAAACATTATATAGAGGTGGAAAAAGAGTTAAATATAAACAAGAGAAACTGATTGTCCTCAATAAAAAGAGGACCAGACAAAATGTGTAAGATTTACAAAACATTCAGTTTTTATATTTAAATACATTAAACATTCTGTACACACTCATTCTATTTTACAGTGTGTGTGTGTGTGTGTGTGTACATACGCACACACACACACACCAAGTTAAACTCCGCTTGTACTGTACTTCTTGCTCATATTCTCTCCAAAAGAGTCAGAGTTTTGTTTGTCCCCTTTTCCATCCCAGCGTCTGTGTACAGCAGCATGGCCGTGATATACACCTTGTTGGTGGAGACGTCTGTGTCCCTTCTGCCATTCTCAGTCCCCCTCACCAGCCACAGACGCCACTCTCTCTGTGATGAGTCACTCCTTCTCTGTGATGGAGGACGTCACGTCCGACTCCTCCGCTGGCCTATTGAGAGCCAAGTTAGGGTCAACAAAGTCTCCTCTCTGATCCTCTGCGCTCTTTCCCTGGTCTCTCTGCGTCCCTTCCAGCAGAGGAGGCGGGGAGGTGGCGTTGGGGACACGGGGCGCCGTGGGGCTGTGCATCTCCTGGCCTGCGTCCTCTTCCTGTAGCTGGAGGACCCCTGTCAGTTCAATCTCCTGCAGCTCCACCTCTGAGGGCCTCGGGGCAGAGGAGGCAGGCGCACAGCCAGCACAAGACTGAAAACGGACAGAGGAGGGGGGTTGGAAAATGCAATCTCTCAAACAGAACAATTATTCACCTCTAGTGTGACCTATACTTCTCAGTCATTAATCATAAGAGCACAATGGGGGTTATACAGATAACAGAACTATGACGACCTAGTGTTTACTGTTTTGTCAGTTGTTGAGTCTATTCTTTGTATTTTGTTGCTTGTTCACAGGGCCTTTCTGTAACCTAGGTCTCAAAAGACTAACCCTGTCTAAATATATAGAATAACAAATGTCTCTAGCTGATTGAGTGTGAAGTGTGAAGAGTGCGTCATGGCCAGGCCACAGCGCCGGCTCCAGCAGGACTGAGCGTGTGGACGTCGGTTTGCCGAGTGACTCACGGTGATGTTGATGTCCGTGGGTAGGACTCCTGTGCTCATCCAGGGGTGAACCTCAATTAGCTCCTTCCTCTGCTCCTCGGTGAAGCGAGGCTGCTGCTTCTGCATGGCCTTCAACACCACAAGGTCCTCTCTCAGTACCGACTCCCTGTCCCTTTAGCACACAACAAAAGGATCTCTTAATATACACTCTCGGTATCATTCATATGACACATGGCATCTAGGCAACGTTGATTAGAATCCAAGATCCAGCACCTGGCCTACTAAGGTTGGATGTACGCACAGCTCTTTTGCCTTTTTGAGCATTGATTATTTACCATTCCACTGCCGTTCCTTCAACTGCCATGGCAACAAGGCAACAAGGAAATTAGTGTGCTGTGAGGACCACTCACTTGATGGGCATCTGATAGGTCATCATGACCTTGTCATCGGTCATGAGGAGCCAGATGGGGTCCTGTAGGACATACTTCATCAGCTGGTCCTCCTCTGCTCCCCCTGCTGACCGTTTGTGGGAGTGGTCGTTCTCTGATGAGTCAATGCTGCCAAAGTACTTGCTGGTGTTGCTGCTGCTTCCTGAAATTCAACGGTCTGTGGTTAATTTGGACGTTTTTGGCAAGAAGTAAATTTCTCTCCTGATCAAAGCAAAAATGAATTCATAAATCAAAGCATCAAAAAACATGTCAAAAGCTATATTTTGTCATACACAAACGCACAAGGGACATAACCCATAGTTAAATGTTTCAAAGCCCTCCATTCATTTTCACCATAAGCAAATTATCTTTAGAACCACAGAAGTTGTTAATGATAGTATTGGCTTACAAAATGGCCTACAACAATACTCTCAAGAGTACTCTCTAGCACTTTTGTATAGAGGCTGAATAACCAAATATTCCAGCTTGTTCTGTTCTACTTACTAGTTCCACTCCCTGAGGTGCTGCAGCCATTAGAGCCAGATCCCGAGGACCCACAGCCCGAGGCGGCCGAGCCAGTGCCTGAGCAGGCATCCTCCTGCAGCAGCAGGTCCAGCAGGTCCCTGCACTCATCAGCATCAGCCTGTGAGAGGACAGAAAACATCATGATGGAGGGAGTGAATTATAGAATATCTACAGCATGTAATTTTAAAACATCTGGGAATTTCTACATATAAAACAAATAGAGAGAATGTTAGCGACGATTCAACTCACATTATCGTTCTCTTCAGCGTCGGCTTTCATACTGCTGCAGGTGCCGGACCCTTGCCCCACATTCCCTTGCTTCCCCGTCCAATCCTGAGCAGCGGCCCCAGGTGGGGGCGGGGTCTGTTGCGACCCTGCAGCCAGGCCTTCCTGGCGTTCCAACTCTTCCAGTTGCAACAGGTTAAGTGGGGAGGAGCATCGGGACTGGAACATGGGCGAATCGGTCCCATCTAGGGGGGTCTGGCCTGAGTACTGGGGGGTGCTTGAGCGGGAGGGGCCTCGCTGGGCCGGGGTGGCCTCCATACTCGGTAGGCCAGCGGCAAGCGCGCCTGGAACGGCGTTGGGATATGGGAATGTAGGATTGGGGTTCCAGAATTGTTGCGGCATCACTGACATGCCGAGATTGAGATAGGGGGCTGATGGGTTGAGCTGTGCCACCGTGGGATTCAGGTGGGGAATGCCCATATTCATCTGAGGCACAGTGGGGTTGAACTGGGCCAAGCCTGGATTGAGTTGCGTCACTGGCATTGGCTGGCTGATTAACTGTGGCTGGCTGAGTTGTGTGAGGCCGGGGTTGAGGTGCGGCATAGCGGGGTTATACTGAGGAAGGGCTGTGTTGAGGTGGGGGAACATCAAGTTGGGCAGAACCATCATCACTGGGGGGGCCATGGGCAGAGGGAACTGGGAGGCATGCTGGGGGAACTGAAAGGCGGATTGGGGGCTGCCGTTGCCCATCTGCAGGGGTTGGGTCAGGGGTTGCTGGGAGACGGCAGGGAAGAGGGAATAGAAGGGGAGGATGCCTGGAGGGTAGGGGGTCACAGGTGGAGGGAGGCTAGACTGGGAGCCCACCGAAGTGGGCCAGGAGGAGGAGGAGGTCAGGGGCCCCTGCATCATCAAGGGCTGCCCCCCAGGGAACATGGAGCCCGGGTGTCTCTCCCCTGCCCTTCTGGAGTTGCTGTCCATCCCACAGCCAGAAAGCGGGTGACCACCAGGGTAGCTGACATGAAGGGAGCCCTCCTGCTGGTGCTTCAGCCTCTTGCCCCCCCTCCCACGCCTCCGCCCACTGCCTCCTGCTGGGTAGTCCTGCGAGCTGCGCACCCCTGAAACACACGAGAGAGACGAGATGGTTGAGATGCTGGGAATGGACTGACGTTTACACGAAAGGAATCTTTCGCAAGATTTCAAATTATTCTATACAAATTCAGCGAGCGCCATGTTCTCCACTCCGACAGTGCTCCAGCAGTTTACCTTTGGGCGTGGTGGCGTGTCCACGCACAGTGGCAGGTTCAGGGTCCAGCACCTTTAGCTGGCCCAGGTCACTGAAACGGCTGAGGAACACCTGCTCCTCCTGCTGGGTGTGGGCAGACAGCACCTCCTTGGTCAAGCCCACGTGGGCCGAGCCTCCAGCTGCGGATGATCTCCGGCCATCCCTCTCGGGGTGGGCTGCCTGGGCGGCGGGGCTGAGTGGTGCTTGGCTGGCCTGGGCCCAAGGCTGGTGAGCCACGGAACTGCTGATGGTATTAGCAGGTGGGGCAGGAGAGGTGGGGGTGGGAGTGGGCGTCACTGGTGCCTCCTCCATCATAGCAATGTCTGCAAGCAAAGACAATAAGGGTAAATGGAGGTCCTGGATGAGAGGGGACGCGGAATGGCTGCAGAGCATTCAATGTAGGTAGTCAAGTTTACCACTATTCACCAAAACTCATAAGTGCATCTCTTTCCAAACAAGCATCTAAGAGCCTAAGCTACTGCACAATTAAAAGTGCAAGAACAGCTATGTATAAATACAACAAGTCCTAGGAGGAAGGTAAGGCTGCTCACCTGACTCTGGAGGCTTCTTGTCCCCAACATGGACAATGGTGCTGCTGAAGCTGCATTGGGACGTGACAGAGACCACACTCTCAGCCTTGCAGTGGAGGGCCAGAGGGCTTAATGGGTGGCCGGGCCCCTGCTGCACCACTTTAGGGCCTTCAAGATCTGCCGAGAACACATAGTTACACTCCGCTCCAAATGTCGAAAAGCAGCGGGCTGAACGTCTTGTGCAAGTGTTGCGTGTGGTGTACCTTTAGCTGTCACCGACAGGTCCCTCTGCTTGTCATCGTCTGAGGTTGACGATGTTGTGCAGGAGGAAGAGCCGCATTTCCTTTTCATGGTGTTGGGGACGTTGCAGCTCTCCAGGTACCTGATGACAGGAAGTGAGGTCATACAGTGCCCTGGCTTTGACATCAATCGGCTAAATATTATTAGAAGTCAACCTCTGGTACATGTGAGAGAGAACATCCTCATACCGGATAATGCTGTCCAGACAGTTGATCTGCTGGTATGAGTAGTTGGCTGCTGGGTCTCTCTTTGGGGGCGGCACTGAAGCCAGGGTTTTTACTGATCCCAAAGTCCCCACTGATCCAAAGTCCCTGTTTAACTTATCCGTCTCTACCAATGCTCCTGTGAAGAGGGAAGATGGATACCATGATAAGAGAATTCTGTTTTCCCAGATTCTGCAGAAAGTGTGTGCTTAATAATTGACATATCTTGGAAAGTGTCCAGTACACCATTAAAGTAGAAGCACTTCTTACCTGGGCTGGCATGTTTGCGGAGTGGCGGCCGGTTGCGGGACTCAATAAAGACCTGCTGACCGCTGGTCTTCACCGTGTGCATGTCCTTACACATCTGCTGGAATGTCGTTTGCTGCTGGAGAGTGAAGGGAAAGATGAGTTAGTGTGAGCGTGAGTGTGTATGTGTGAGTGTGAGCATACTGTTATGTGCATGTTGCCACTCACTGGTCTGTGAAGCTGGGTGTTCTGCTTGGAGTGGCTGTTGCTGTCTGAGGACGAGTAGCAGGGTCTGGGCTGCTGTTTGTAAGAGCTGTGGGTGCTGCCCTGAGACCCGGCGGAATACACAGGCTGGACCAACACCCGGTGGATCTGCTCACTCAGCCTGGGGATCTCTGGGGACATGGGCCGCATTTCCACCTCTTTGGGGGTGAACACATCCTCATTCAGAGGACTCCTGTCAGAGTGGGGAAGCAGGAGAGTTGACACCCAGTACTCAAAACCACTCGATAGGCAGCTACACAACAATATAACAAAAAGAGTCATTTGTGGCATCCAAAGTTGTTGAAATTCTATATGCGGCTGTGGAGAGCTTTACTTACGTTCGCACTTTGTGCCGGCCTACGATGAAGGCCACTTTGCGGCTCCAGGGGTTGACGAAGGAGGACCAGCTGGTATCGATGGTGAGATACTCCCCGTTCCGGGCACATATGCGAAGGGGAGAGTGCTCAAAGGGTAGCCCTGCTGACTGGAGAACTGGTGGGAGAACCACACGCCATACAGTATTCATTAGTTACATGTCTATTAAACATCCTTCTCCAGAGGTCAGCGTTTTTGCACGAAAAGGTCAATGCAGGTGGAGTCCAGATCAGACCTGGGCTGAAATACTATTTATTCACATTCTTTCAACTACTTTATCACTTGAATCTGCCCGTCAGGTGGGTGAGGTTTGCATTTTTGGGAACAGATTTGGTTCCATTCCAGCAGAACTGGTGCCCTCTGGGTATCACTTCAGAGTGCCAAAAATTAAAAGCAAGAGAGCCAAGGACTTGTTTATCCTTACAGCAATGAGAAAGATTAATTTGCACTAGAATGAAGTAGCCCTTGATGTATCTTTTTACACTTAAGATTGTACATTACATTTTTTGTCTACTAAATGGTGATGGACTTATCAACTTATGACTGACTCCTCCTCTGCTCTTATCAACCTTTTCTATGGTGAATGGCGTGGTCAGTGGTCATTTATTTAATAGTCTTTTTAACCCTCTCTGAAAAACCCTTGTAGGACACTGTAGATGTGAATAGGATTTAGAGTGGGAACGAGAGAGGTGTGTTGGGACTCACTCTTCTTGTGGATGTCCACCATGATAGGCCTGTCATCAGGGTGGAGGTACATGAGCACAGGAGTCCCAACCAGGTCCTGCGGCAAGTAGCCTAGCAATGGCACAGCCCTACAACAAAAGATCAACTTTACTTTACACTGCTAACATCCAAGTGAAGACCAGTTAACACAAAGAAAACATGTTTAAGCATATATATATACAGTATGTACACACACAAAATGGACAAAAGTATTGGAACCCCTACACGTTACACCTACAGGAGCTTTTATGACATCCCATTCTAAATTCATAGGCATGAATATGGAGTTCGTCCCCCCTTTGCAGCTATAATAGCTTCCACTCTTCTGGGAAGGCTTTCTACAAGATTTTGGAGTGTCTGTGGGAATTTGATGATGAACTAGAATGGAAAAAGCTAGTCTCTCTTGTCCAACAACAGTGTCTGATCTCACAAATGCTCTTTCTGATAAATGGGAAAAAAATCCTACAGACAAAATCTTGTAGAAAGCCTTCCCAGAAGAGTGGAAGCTGTTATAGCTACAAAGGGGGGACCAACTCCATATTAATGCCTATGAATTTAGAATGGGATGTCATAAAAGCTCCTGTAGGTGTAATGTGTAGGTGTCCCAATACTTTTGTCCATATAGTGGATACATATACAGTATATATATGATTAACTGATAGTCTAACCTTTCATCAACCTCTTGGAAGACACAGCTTGGGGTGTGGCTGGTGGTGAAGATCCTCTTGTCAGCAGGGATACGGGGGGCTGAGAAGAGAAGAATAGGGTTTGGGGGGTTAAAGACGCAGTGATAGTTCTGGAGTCTGAACTATTAGGTAATCTGGACATTTTAGGTTGGTACCCGGTTAGTAGGGTTGATATGTGTTCAGTTCATTTGATTTCTATAAGGTTATGAGTACTGGGTTTAAAGAGCCTGGATTTCTAATGGTCTCCTACCTTCGTATCCTGAGTGTACTCTCTCCGCAATGAGGAGGCAGCAGGGCTGGGGCTGGGAGACGTCAGAGTCCCGCAGGGTCAGCTGATAGGGGGTCAGGCGGAAAGGGGAGAAACACATCTTGTCCTTGCTATCCCACCCCCGACGCATGCGGCAGAACATGGACTTCTCCTGGGTGCAGTCCGCGGGGGACGTCACTGTGGGGCAGAGCAGGAGAGAGGACATCAACAAAAACCGCTTTGCTCATCGTCATCCATGTGAACACGAGAGGTGAATGGGGACTCACCAGAGCCAGTGCAAGAGGTCCAGGGAGGCAGACGGCAGGGAGCTGTGCTGCTGTAGAACGTACTCACATCCTGGGGGGCCAAGAGCTCAGAGAACAGCGTCCCCTGCAGTCGCTCGGGCTTACAACGCAACATAGAGGAGGCCTGAGGGGAGATATAAACCACCTTGCCAGAGAGGAAAGAAACTCCCACAGTGAATGTGTCCTGTAGAAGAAAGGTCAGAGAGAATAAATTAGCAAATATAGAGCAAGCATTGAGAGATTTTGGGCTAGTAGTGTTGGTCTATTGAGATCGCAATGTACTACTAGACTCAGACTCCTACCGTATTTTGAAGTGTGTATTCAGATGTTATGTTGTCCAGTTCCTCTGTGGTGAAGGCTGACAGGTCCAGACTGCAGCCGTGGCTCTCCTCCACGCTCCATTGGTGATAATACTCTTGGTTTGCTAGAAAAAAAGAGACTCATTCAGGAAGTTTCAATACAAGAACATATACAGTACACTGACTAACTGCAGTAAAAAGGGATTTCAGAAACTGAGTTGCATTATTAATAAAAGGTATCATAAGCCTCGATCCCACAATGGGCGTATTTTGACCGTCCCCTCCTCACCTCTGACTTGTTTGACACAGTTGAGTGCATACTGCAGGGAGGCCAGGGTGCTGGAGCGTCCTTTCCCCCGGTGGTCTGCAGGGACACAGATCTTCAGCTCCTTCAGGGCTTTGAGCAGCTCTCTCTGGGTCTGCAGCCGGGCTGGCTGGTCACTGCTGCAGCCACTGGTGGAGGGGTTGTCCTGCCCAGAGCTACAGCTCAGCAGGCTGTAGGCCATGGAGCTGTTGTGACGGGAGTGGCTGTGCGAGTTTGAGCTGACAGGTAGACAAAAAAAAACAATGTTATCCACAAGGTACATGTACATAGTCGCTGTGTGTCATTATTACTCATGTACCCATCTGTGTTGAGGTTAACGGTGGCCTGTGAAATCTGTCACCTCTTGCTTTCTGTTGACTCCATTGCAGAGTCTTTTCCGTTGTGGGAGCTGCAGGTTGATGCCTCACGTCCCATGTGACCCTCCCTCTCCGCCGAGTCATTTCCACTGGAGTTGGCATCAGTGTCATCAGAGTTGGATACCTCAGGACCCCTGGAGAAGCTCACCCTAGGTGGTCGGACTCGTTTTCCATTGGCAGATGAGTTGCCATTCATTCGCTGGCCGACCCCTTCTACACCCACTGCATCTTCCTCACCACCTACTCCACCACTGTTATTTCCAGGAGTGGTGTATGCTGCATCATCACTCATAATACTTAGTGATCGATATACAATTGTTCTTTAACAATATTTTCTGTTGCTAGGATTGTCTATCCTAGATTCTGATATTTTGGTGAGCAAAAAATGATTAAATGGATATAGACTTTAAGATTAGTTTATTTTGTATGCCGCTCAGAATTATTACTATCTTAATATTTATTTCCATCCCTCAGGTGTATCTGGCAAAAAGTGAGAAGAGAGATTTTGAGGAAATCATAACATCTTCTGCCACTCTTCAGTCAGCAGTTGGTCTAGATGGGTTAACAGAATACCTGCTGGAAGACAGAAGGAGAGCATTTCAGTGTGAAGGCTTGTAAAAACTGTGTAAAACCACTGAATCCAGTTGGGATTTTCCACCAGTTAGCTACATGATCATTGAGGTTGTTACCTTTAAATGGATTGTACTGTAGTCTGCCCTAACCGTAGACCTATAACCATCTATATACCTAAAGTTAACTAGTGCCGAGTTGTTTACCTACAAATGTCACATTATTATGACTTCCAATATGGTACAACGTTAGCTAGTGCTAGCGAACACTAGATCAACACCAACCCCTTCCCATGTTATCAGTGAACATGTTGCAAAATGGGAATACAAACACATCCAATGAGCAGGTTATGCATGTACTGTACTTAACTTAGCTAACATTAGCCAACTACCTGACCGTTCGCGACCTAGCTTTTAACTATTATTAACTAACTAGTTATAACTGCTCCCAAAAAACGGACTCACCTGGTGGGGAAATGTTTTTCGTTTGGTAGCAATCCTCAAAGATGATCTCATGTATTTTCAAGGGTTTAAAAACAATAAATATCTAGAAATATCAACCAAGGGAACATCGACCAACTGACATGGTCTGTTATTCGCCTGCATGTACACTATGTTCGTATGGTACACTCTGCACATTTCTTTGGTATGACTCTGCACGCAAAAGCACACGTGCAATCCCCGTTTTCTTATTCCTTACTGTGATTGGTCCAGACTCGACTGAGACGTCGCCCTGTGGGCGTATATCACGCCCATCGAATCGTTCATTGGTTGAGTAGGGCGGTGCCCAAGCTTCACGTGGCTTTTCTGTCACGTTGCTCTGGCAGTGAGCCGCTGTGAGCGACGCAAAATAGAACATTGGCCACGTCCCAACATGCTACTTCCAACCCATTGGTTTGTTGCTCTCCTAGCCTGATATCAGACGTGCCAACTCGTTGCACTCCGGACAAACTTCAGTCTGACATTGCTTCCACTCGGGTGCGTGTCCACCGGCGAGCTGTATTTTAGAAGTGGAGCTGTTTTCTCGTTGTTTACAATGTTAATGAGCTCTAGGGCGCTGAGAGCTGCTCCAGGCGCTTTAGAGTTATAGCGCCATGGGCTCTAGGCTTTTATTTCAGTTCAAAAAGTTTCACTTTTTGGGCTGAAGCGCAGGCCACTCTCCCAAAAGCACCCGATATAGCACGAATCAGCCGATTTATTTGAGAAAAATCAACGTACATAAGCAGGTAAAAGTAGCTAGTAGATTCATACAACGTGTAGTTCCCTCCTCGCAATCTGATTGGTTAATATTCACGATACCACTGGCAAAGCCTCGTTCTTTGTGAAATAAGCCAATTATTACTACCTGTAAAAACGTTACATTTCCGTCTGTTGGTTACATTACATTTTCTCCCCAAGAGAAATTGAAACATTCAATGTCAATTTTGAGTTGTTCTATCCCGTACTATAGCCTACCACTCTGGTTTCTCATCACCACGTTTGCGATTCGCAGTTGCACAGCAAAGGTAAGCTACACTTCGTTCATAGCTAGGCTGGTCAGGAGTGTTTGTTTTGGTTGCTATGGTTTATCGTTTTGAAACTATAGATTTAGAAACTACCTTTCTTGGCACAACTCACTAAAATCTATATTGAGACACTGAATTGTAAGTATTTATCCCATAAATGTTTCCTGATGATGAAACCGTTGTATAAAAGCAATAACTCACTCGAGGGTTGTATGACCAATATACCACACACAGTTGTGCTGGATGACGACCTATGACCGCAGCACAACCGTGGTGTGTTGGCCATATACCACACCCTCACTTTTCTGCTTCCCTTTGGAATATGTAGGGGTGGGACCTATGCCCTCCCTCCCATTGCTCTCTGTAAAGCGCATTGTGTTACCTCTGTGTATGAAATGCGTTCTATAAAATGTTTTTACATTTATGTTTTAATTGCACATGGTCCCTTCCAAATAAAAATTATATATATATATATATATATATATATATATATATGTAAATAAAGTTTGATTTGATTTGATATGTTACTATTATTTATTCAAAGTGAAATATTTGGCAAGTGTCCTTTATAGTGTCTACAGTACCTGACACATTCATATTTAGGGGCCAGGCAGCGTAGCTGCCGGAACCCTATTGTATTTGCCTATATTATTATTATTATTATTGGGGGCCAAGCAGCGAAGCTGCGTAGGCCACCACTAAGTTTCTACCTTTTCTTATTCTTTCTTTCTTTCTTTCTTTCTTTCTTTATTATTCCTCTGCCATTGTAGTCTATGGCAGCCCATAGAAGCTTATGGTAGAAAGTTATGAAAAATGGCACACTCATTCGGGACAGTGCCCTGACCCTCCTCACCAAGTCTCATGTTCACACCTCACCCTCTCTAGCGCCACCAACGTGTCAAAGTTGGAGGTGCATTTATGCATGCAGCTTTTCTTCAGCAAGTCCAATTTTCAAACTTCAGGTGTCCTTCAATTCCTTGGCTTAAGCCGGATTCAACGCACTCTATGACGTCATTGTGGCCATCTTGGCTTCTCCGCCATTTTGAATGATGTGCAAAACCCTTAAAATGTATCTCCTCCTAGGAACTTTCACCAATTTGCAAAAAAATCGGTGGATGTCATCTATACACCAATGTCTACAAAGAATGTACAGGGATTTTTGATTATCCATTGCGTTCACTCGTGACAGCCAATCAAAATTGGCAGAAAAGCTGCAAAACAGGAACTGGGGTCATATCTCAGTAATGTTTTAATCTATCAAAACCACATTTGGCACACTCATTCAGGGCCTTCCCATGACATCTGTCACCAAGCCTCATGTTGACATCTTGTGCACTCTAGCGCCACCAGCGTGTCAAAGTTGGAGTTGCGTTTATGCCAGTAACTTTTGAGCTGTATGTCCAATCTTCAAAATTATGGTAGCAATGGATTCCCTGGCTCATGCTGAGTTCAAAACACCCCGTGGTTTCATTATTACTTCATTTGTTTGATTGCAGAATGAAAGGAACACTTTTTGTCTTCTGCACAATTTCACCAGTTTCAGAGTGGTGAAAGGCGCATTTTGGAAAAAGTCACACATTTTCTAAACTGCCATCCCTCTTCCAATTCTCACAGCTCATACACATTTTACATATCAAAACGTTCACACGACTCTTGGGATTAATAAAATCAAAAAAGCTAAGCTCTTCGATGTATATTTTTCACTCTGTGACAGTTCGAATAATGACTCCCCCCCCTCCATTGAAATCAATGGAGCCACGCTCTAGAAAATCTCTCTTCGCTCTAGAATCTCTAACTGTTTCTAACTCTTCACCTCTCCTACACGTCTGAAGACCGAAGGACATTTTATACATGGAAATGTTCGCGTGATTGTCTGGATTCTGAAGAAGTAAATAGTTGAGCTATGCTATGTATACTTTTCGCTGTGTGCCAATTTAAACAACGACACCCCCCCCTCTCACTCTACCGAGAGGAAGCAACCCTACCAGGTGATATTAATTAAGTGCTCAGGACTCAGACACACGGGGTTAGGGAAGGCTCACATGCCTTGTGGACTAGGGTGGTTCACCTTCGCAACAGCCTGCGTAGCACAGTGGTTAGCGTGTCGGCCTTGCAAGCAGCAGGTACAGAGATCGAATCCCGTTCAACCATATGTCTGACTTCCGAAAATCTCGGGCCCATCCTTGACCCTTGTCAAACATGTCACCACGTCAGTCTAGCTGATTCCTTGTCTGCTTGCAGTTAAACTGCTTGGCCCCCACATTCCTGCTTGCAGGTATATTTATTATTATTATTCTCCATCTTCCACTGAAGTCTGACTTCCCGTGGACAAAAAATCACCAAACTTTGCACATAGCTCCAGTCCTATACCCAATGTCCTCAACCTGCATTGTAGGTCAATAAACCTGAAGGTGGTGCTACAGCAACAGTCTAAAGTTTAAAACTTTAGAAAATCATAATAAATCAGCCATAGGTGCCATCATTGTAAAACCACCACGTGAATGTAGTCCCAAGTGAGACAAAACTTTCATACGCTCTGACCTTGCAGGAATTTTGAAGTCCATCACTCTGATTTTTTCATAAACTAAAAATCCTATTTTTTGTTCAATTGACACCAAATTTGATATACTGCATCTTCAGACTGTCCTTACCAAAGGATCCTCACAGATTTTTGATATATGAAAAGTTGAGTCCACAGCGCATCAAAAAGTTTGAGTGTTTACAGTTCTGTATACAGTTCCTACAAATTCTTGCCAAATCAATGTCTGATCATCCTCATAAAAAATGACAACATTGGCAACATATCCAAGATGTAGTGTGATTTTTTTCAGAATGTTATGTCAAAAAAAGATTTTTTTACAGTATTCTGAATTATACCCTCAAACGGTCAATGGAAAAGAACATATCTAAATCTAACTCCTCCCTTTTCAATTGCAACCAAAATGTATGCACTGCATCATCAGACAGCCCACACCAAACAATCCAGACAGATTTTTGAAATATCAAAAACTGAGCGCATGATGCATCAAAATGTTTTACTATTATCAATACTGTACATTTACTACAAATTCTCGCTCAATAAATGTCCTAAGTTCATGACAAATTAGGGCAAAATTGTAAATTCATTGATTGGCCACTGACTGAGCACACTCTGCTGAAGTTAATGTTCAATTATGAAGAAAAGCAAACAAAACCTGTAAAAATGAATGAACATATCTCATCCCACATTTTTCAATCAATTAACACCAAACTTGCTACACTGGATCTTCAGACTGTAATTCACAAACTCATTGACCAGATTGTTGAATTATCAAAATCGAGCTTACAATGCATCAAAATGTTTAACAAATGTTTTACGATGCAAAATGAACATTGGAATGTCAACTTTCTTGTTGTCTTCCTATTCTCTCGCTTATTGCTCCTAAACTTGTCGGAAATTGCCTGGCCCCGCCTCATCGCTGCGTAGCAGCTTTAATTTGTGGTTGTGTTTTGTATTTACAATAATTTAAGATTAAATCATCAAAATCACCAACAACCTCCTCCTTGCAGCTGACTCTGGCCACATCAGCATCCTCATCCTCCTGGACCTTTCTGCAGCCTTTGACACAGTTTCCCATGCTATCCTCCTCAACCGCCTATCCGACCACCTTGGATCACTGGCTCTGCACTCTCCTGGTTTCAGTCCTTCATCACCATTGGTGATTCCAGTTCCACCCCGGCCCCAGTCAACCAAGGCATTCCCCAAGGTTCTGTACTTGGCCCAATTCTATTCACCATTTACATGCACCCCCTCGGTCAGATCATCCGCCGCCACGGCCTCAGTTTCCACTCCCACGCCGACGACACACAACTTTACCTCTCCACCAAACCATCCACCCAGCTCCTCCCACGCTCCCTTGTCAACTGCCTCCGCGACATAAAAACCTGGATGTCATCTAACCTCCTCAAACTAAACAGTAATAAAACTGTGCTCATGGTTGTGGCACCCAAGGCCCTGCTCCAGAAGGTTGGAGATCTCACTCTGGACATTGACGGCTTCTCCATCTGCCCTTCCCCAAAGGTTGGGTTTTATGAAAGGCGCTATATAAGTGAAAGTTATTATTATTATTATTATTAGTAGTAGTAGTAGTAGTAGTACATTCTAATGGCGGTATTTAGTGTTTTTAGCATCCGATTTTACATTTAAAAACAGAAAAATATTTTTTAAATATATAAATGAATGCATTCAATACTAGCTATCATCATCAGCACATCATACTTATAAACTTTTTGTCCACTTTAACCTATTATGTAGCTAGCTAACATTAGCCTAGCTACAAGAGTAGAAAACAGATGTCAAATTAAATATATAAATGGGTTATTTTGATAAATTGGCCACATTTTGGCCAGTTTATCAAAATAAACTGTTCAAAAAGTATTCAAACTTAATAAAGTGACATAATAACAGTTGCAGACAAAATAGCCCTTTGTTGTTATTCTTCTTGTCCGAGAAGTGGAGCGGGTGCATGGGATTGTGGGATATCTTGACCAACGAAGGAGGCATCTGTGCTGCCTTCAAAATTTACCCAGCCGGAGGCACCTCAGCAGGCAGCATTTTTGTAAATATTCGATTGGGACATGACTTGATGCCTCCCTACTTCCGAATGCTGACTGAATAGGCAGCATTTGAGTCGTTTGGGACACAGCCGTTGTTTCCTCTGAGTTCACCAGAGCCATGAACGCGCGCCCAGCGTTCCTGCGGCTTGTGCACAGCATTTCTAAAAATCGTCTCAATACAGCTTATTGGTGTCTTCTAAAGAAAAACTGGGTCAATGAGTTTAAACTTGATTATTTAAAGAGTGGTTTCTGACATTGAATGATACCCAGAAAATGTTTGTTTTCCTTAGCTAGCCCTGTATATTATGCTGTATTTCTATGAGAAATAAGCCTTTTGACCCGCATGCCATCATGTGACTTATAACGAGCTTTGGCCACTAAGTAAAATGGCTTCATGCGCTGGTGAGCAACCTTCATTGAAATGAATAGGCGGCAATTTCCCCCAAAAATATGTATGGAGTGCCCTGAGCTTGAAAAGTTTGAGAACCACTGCGTGAGAGCATTTTCCATCAACAATGTAGTGAATGGAATACAAATATTAACTATTGGGCATGCGGCAATCAATTGAGGTGAACATCTTTGATATGCGCAAGACAGAAATAATTTCACAGGATGTGTGTGTGTGTGAGATACTCCCAAGGTAATATCCCCCAGGTAACAAAACAGAGTTCTGATGGATCCAGGTAAGGTCCCAGAGGCATTATGCAATTTGAATTACCAAACAGTTCCGTTACCCATTGCCAGTTGCCACACCTTTGTCACCAGTGTATCAGGGCTTGCTGGTAATATTGCTGGCCTAAAAAAAAGTTCCCTGTGTATCATGACATTAAGAGTTTCTTCAGTTATGGGTGCATTTGTTTCAGTTTGTGGCATGAAAGAAAAATTGTTAGTTTCCGTTTGTGGTGTACGCTGGAGGTGTTGATTTGAATGGTGAATTTAAACACATTCAGTCGATTTATCTGCCCTGGTGTTGAGTAGTCAGATTTAATCAGAAAATCAGTAGTCACAGATTTAATCACTGATATTTGATAGATAGATAGATAGCTCACGATATCAGGATGGTTGTATGAAAATCAACTGTGCCTGCCATGCATTATACTGTAGTAAACACCTACCACTTAGTGGTGCTATTGTTTGAGTGTGCCCTATGGAACAGTGTAGCCCAATACTTAATAGTCCTGCACAGTATCAGTGCCCAAAACCAAAAGATAAGATTAACTATATTTATATATATATATATATATATATATATATATATATATATATATGAATAAAGACTACATTAATTACAATATAATGAAAAGTTTAGGATGTCTAAAGTCTATAGGATCTCTATTATGTGTAGTATGCATTATAGAATAGTGTGTCAGGCACATTATCAAGTGCATGCACAATAGTGAATCCTTGTCCTTGATCTACACATTCTGTCTGAAATAGAACCTAGACTCTTCTCCACCATGCATTTGATTGATTTTGTGGTCCAAAATAGGATAGGGACTGTGTGTGTGCTGAATTCATGGATGACATAATGGCTACACAATGCACAGCACATTTCCACATGGACCATACATGGGCCATGGATAAAATCATATAATTTGTATCTAGGTAATTCTTTATCTACGTTATTCTTTCATCAGTGCATGTGTTAATCTTCAGGTGATGTCGGCTGTATGTTGTAATGACAGCTCTGATTTAGGACACACATTTGTAGCCTACAGTCAGCTGGACCCATATTATCATTGGCTTTATTCAGTTTCATGTTGTCATTATAATCAAACACCCACACCCACACACTGGATTCTCCTAAATTGGAATAATAAACAGGTCATTTCGTAATCATTGTTTTTCCAATATAGATATATTTCCATGATGTTCATCAATATAATAAGACATTGACAGATTCACACTACAATTATGTACTTCTGTTTTTCAATTAGTTTCCTCTGTTACATTGTAATCCACCTTATTTGTTTCCAATCCCTTACAAAATGAAAACAATAATGTATCAATAAAACAAAATAATACACATTTCCCATGATCCCCCAGTCTAGTCCCTCCTGTAAGGCCAGGCAAGCAGGGGCAATGTGGTCCCTCGTCCCCAAAACCTCAGTTCCAAAATTCCCAGAACATAAAATAAATAAAAATAATTTAACAACACAAAAATCTGGCGCAGTTCATAACACCATTCTAAGCATCCCGGACATTTGACTAGACTAGACGGTAAAAATACCTCTACTTTATCCAGTAACATCTCATTTTCTTGACCTGTCTATCAGTATTAACATAGAAAGTCTCATGTTCTTCTCCTTCCATCTTCCAAAGTACACATAAGCAAGCCAATGACATCATACTTATTACTAACTTCAAACAAAAACATTTCATCCAAAAATAAATGAACGTGTCTTGGATAGAGCATTGTGATTTTATAGTCAATCTGTAGTGTGCAGTGCCTCAAAAGGTTCCCTCCTATATTGAGATCACTGAATACTTCTTTAGATTGGCATAAAACAATAATCTTCCCCATATTAAATTGTAGCCCCCCCCACCCCCCCACCCCAAATGAATACCTAAAATGCAACAGACAAAAGTGCCAGGCCATTTAAATATGCACACATCCTTTTTTACAGAGAAAAATCTACAGAAAAGAGTACTCGCATACATCAGTTCTGTCAGGTTTTTGTATTTGATTTGCAGAGCACTCTTGAGGACAACCCTTGGATTTGTGACTAACACAGGAGCCCTACCCCGAACAGTGGTGTAAAGTCACTTCAGTCCACTGACATAATATTAACAACAGTTGGAGGTGCTATGGATATTTTTAGTTACTCTCAAATATTTTTAATTGGCTGAAATTCCAAATGTTGACAGCTTCCTGTCCTCAACAAGATTTCGATGAACTGTTAGGATCTCCAACCTGAGGAAATAGGACCCCCATCCCCCAAATACACCCCCACACTACAACACCAAACAATACATTTTTTTTAACAGCTATAGTTTAAGTTTATATTTTGTTTCATTTTGAAATTGTTGTCAGCACTACAGACACACAAAAGAGGAGTTGTGCTATTATTAGATATAGGAGCATTATGTCTAAAGACTTGATACAGTAGCTCTTCAGTAGCTCTTCAGATCTGCAGGGTATACATGGAACTCCTATGGTGAGGGAAGAGGGCTGAAGCAAATAGTACCCGGGTTTTGGTTTAGATCCTCATCTCTTAGCCAGTTTGACACAGAATACAACTGAAACGTTTTAGAGTCTAAGTTAAGGGTAAGCTCTCAAAAACAGGGGAGTACAGTTGCTGTTCAAGTGATCCAGGGAAATATGTTGTGTCCCTCTACTTGTTTTTGATGGCAGTTGGCAGCATAAAGCAAGAAAATCTGGTCTTTGGTAATATTCATGTGAATTAGTTTTGCTCTATTTTAGGGGCATAAAGGTAAGGGGCAATCTAAGGCCATTTCCTTTTAAATTGTGTTGTGTGTGTGTGTGTGTGTGTGTGTGTGTGTGTGTGTGTGTGTGTGTGTGTGTGTGTGTGTGTGTGTGTGTGTGTGTGTGTGTGTGTGTGTGTGTGTGTGTGTGTGTGTGTGTGTGTGAGAGAGAGAGAGAGAGATTCTCAAAACTAGAGCAGCGCTCATAATGTGTGAAAGGTGGTTGGAGTGCTCTGCCTACAATTCAACCAACCTTTCTTGATCAAATAAGGAAAAGAGGCAATTCTGAGCCCTTTTTAACACATTGTCAGCTGGTCTGTTACATCTTTTTTCCACTCCTGCAAGTTACTGTAGTCGTCATGGTAACAGCTTGGCCTTACATCTCAGTTTAAGCAGCCTAATCTGTCGAGATAAACTAGGGATATTCCAAAGACAGGCAGAGCTCCTCCAAACCATATTCACACAAACACACACACACACAAGATCTTGAATCAGTGAGGTGAGCAAAGGTGATCTATCGGTGGGTGCGGAGAGGTGATGCCAAAGAAAGATAATTAGGGGAAAACATGATAATCTATCATGCCAGTGTATTTTCTTTGATGACAAGAGGTTGGAGGATAGCACTAGAAACAGGGTCATATAGAGCATGCCAGAGCAATCGATTAAAACCAAATCAGTAAGGGCACCAAAGAGAAAATAATTGATAGTAAAAGCCTCTCCCTAGTTGCTTGGCAGTGTGTAACTTACAGAGCTGAGTTGCAAAAAATAAATAAATATACAAGACACGCCGAGGAAGAACGGAACTCACTGCTAATAACAGTTCATAAAATCCTGATTGCACCCTCTGTGTCTGTTTCACAAACAAAAAATATACTATATAAATATACTCTATTACTATGTTTAAAAAAAGAAAAAGGCAGTAACTAGGGAGAAACAAGAGAGAGAGAGACAGAGAGAAAGAGAACACCACTGCAATAGCTAAACGCTCACTCTTGCATGTATGTTGGGAATACTCCAATTGTTTGTCATTACATGTACATATCCTGGGATGCTAGCTTTTATCCTCAAGTTCTCATGGCGAATCCCTGAATCTGAGACAGTGAAACTGGCATCCATGGGCTAATGAAGGTGCCATGTTATCTTTTCATATTACCCTACTGTGTTTCCGTGCCAATTTCCTCACCCATCTCTGTACCTGCACCTTCGGTTACAAATAAGGCTGAGTTGTCTTTGTATGTGCTCATCATAAGGTGACGTTTAGCCGCGTGAGGTTCTCTCTCGGCCAGTCACATGGTTGACCAGCCAGACAGCGCCATCAAAAACAAGGTTATTTGTGCATTTTAAACTGTTTCCCCTTATTCAGCCAGCCACTCATCCTTTACAAAATAAAAGGTGTCTGGGAATAGTTTGGCCCTTAGAATCTCTAAAGAGTTTAGAATGATCAGAGACTAAGGCTTTTCTGTGTCCTCGGGTAGGGCATGGTTGAATGAGACAACCCTTCTTTAACACAGCACATGAACTCTGTTGTCAGTTTATACAGCAACAACATTTTAAACCCCAGGTGGAAGTATCATGTTTAGGTCTATGTCTACAGTATGTTAGTAATGACATGTCTGTAAGATTGGTGCAATGTTATAGACATATCAAAATTGTTTCATAGAGAGCAAATTGGACATTTTCAAATCCCAATTCACTAACATAAACCATAATCATTTCTATCATTATGTTTTCATCACAGGGTTGTTTGATGGATATTGTTGATGATATTTACTTTTACTTTATACATATATATTTTTATTTTTTCAAAGATACTTACACATACATATGCTACACCGACAGCATTTGCACTAGACTGCAATGGAGGAATGTTTTCGAAATAAGACACTAAATAAGTCAAATAAATAACATCTACAGACATTGGTCCAACTCAACTGTGGCAGTTTACAAAGAAGAGAAATGGTTGGAAATATAAGGATAGAGAGAGAGAAAGTATGAGAGAAAGAGGGAAAGAAGTAGAGAGAGATATGAGGAAGCAGAGGATGAGAGAAAATGATGGGGATAATATTGATTAAGTACCTCAGTTAAAGGAGACCAACTCCACTGTGCAAAGATGCACCTATACTCTGTGAGACAGAGCACGAGAAAGCCAAAGACAGGCAGAAACAGTGAAAGAACGTGCAAGATATACACACTCTGATTAATAGGCAGTAGTTCAAATCTGAAGCATAAGTCAAATTAATACAAAAATTAAAAAATACAAAACGCACACACACACACACAACCTACAAAAACATTATATCAGAATAAAACTCTACAAAGAACTATATATATATATATCATATCTGGTATATAACAATTATCGCCAGGGTCATTGTTTCCTTTTCTGCTGTTGTTGTCATCAGTAATAATCACAACAAGTATTGGGTTCTGAGTATGAACTACAGATTAGAAAAGCAGTATTTACAAAGGAGGCGGGGCCACAGACTCACAGGACGAAGACTGACAGGGGTCCAGAGGTGAGGTGGTGGAAGCAGGGGTTGGGGAGGGGCAAGGGGGCTTGAGGTGTCATATTTAAGATTGTTTGGGGAACAATCAGATTCACGGATTGATCATAAATGGTTACTCTTGTCGTCAATTAGAAGGGTTTTCTGTTGCAAGAAAGCGGGCAGTCTCGAGTGCAGACTGGGGTAGGAGCCACTCCTCTTAGGTACTGAAGTACACTAGAAAGAGAAAGGGAAGAGAGAGAATCAGAAAACAACAAAGTAGGTCCTCATTAACACTGGCAAATAGAGAAAATAACATTAAAGCTTTAAAATGTTCAAACCTATGAGCCCTTACCAATGACAACGATGAGGACAATCACACATATCACCCCCAGGATAATCATCATCTGGAGATAACAAAGATTGAAACATTATGAGAATGAAGGGTATGAAGTAAGGTAAAAGAAATCTGTTAAAGATACCTTTTAAACAACAAACAACATTAGCAACTGCTATGCTAAATGAAGCATTATGTATTAATAAGATTACTGCACAGTATAAATGCTTGCTGGAGGTGTTAATCCGTCTGTGCCCTCACCTTGGCATTCTTCCACCAGTATTTATTCTTGAGTTTTGCAGCACTGGTCTCAAACTGTGAGGCTCCAGCCTGCAGGGCGTCGGCCCGATCATCCAGCTCTGACAGCTTCTGATCACGCTCCAGAACCTTATCTACATTAACACGCATGATATCCACCACCTGGAGGAGGAGGACACAGGTCAGTGACAGACATACAGGGACATGGGCTGAGACATACAGGACAAGGGGACAAACATGTAGTCAACTTACATTATGGTCCAATAAACATATCTAATGTATGTTATATTGACTAAATGTTCTGGTAAAGTTTCCCACCTATATATATATATAAAGAGAGAGATTTATATACATTTATTTCAGATTTCATCCCATTTTTCACCCAATTTGGTAGCCAATCATACCCAACCTACTGTCCAATTGTCCCCTGTCGCTGCTGTGGATGGTCCACCGTACAAGAGAAGAGAGACAGAGTAAGCTACCTGACTCCCTTAAACCCGTGGCCATGACTCCGACACCAGACAGGGTCACTGTAGAGCGGCGGACCCTCGCACTGAAATTAAACTACCCACCCTTGGAAGTGGCCGCCCAATATGCCACTCCCCTGTGGGATCCGGCCATATTCGGATCTGGCGAGACCAGGGTTTGAACCCCGGTCCCCGATGACCAGCTGCACCAGAAACTGATGCTTAGACCACTACACCTTTAAAGTTTCCCACCTATTGACTGACTGTTATGATAAACTTATGTTTTTTGTTTGAAATCCACCCCACATACTGTGCCAATCATGCCACTGTTGTGAGAAAACCATTTAGCTTTTGTACTACAAACTATGATTTGGATGTACAGTCGCTTCACTTACTCTAGACAATGTACTGAAGGTAACTGATAAATGACTAAAATGGAAATGATGAATGTACTAAAAGGCAATGTGTTAGAATATTAAACATTATAGTATCATAATAATACCAACTTTTGCAATCTGAACCAGAAATAGGAATATCCATAGAGTAATCCTGATTATCAAAACTATCTTGTACCCTATATTTGTTAACACTATAATGGTAAATGGACTGCACTTATATACTGTAGCGCTTTTATCCAAAGTGCTTTACAATCGCCTCTCATTCACCCATCCACACACACATTCACACACCAATGGCAGCAGCTGCCATGCAAGGTGCTAGCCTGCTCATTGGGAACAATTCAGGGTTTGGTGTCTTGCCCAAAGACACTTCAACATGTGGACAGGATCAACTGCTCTTGTCAGCTGACCTGAGTTTAAAATAGTAACCACAGTGAAAACACCATCGCTACAATAAACGTGGGTAAAAATGTGAGCAGGCAAAGCCAGTCCAGCCCACATGCTGTGGCTTTGTGAGACACTCCACAGCATGTGAATGGACCAATCTAATATTACATTTCACAGCAACAATGCTGAAAGGAAAAGTGTGTCTGGGTGTGTGTAGATCCAGGTGAGTCTCTTTAAGTGGGGGTCACTCACCTCATCCACCTGGGCCTGTGTCTGCTGCAGACGACGGTTGCTGGTGAGGTTGGGAGGTTGATTCCCTCCCTCTGGTGCAGGGGCGCCGGCAGCTGGGGCAGACCTGTCAATTAAATGCACCCTGTCAGTCCAGGCTAGCCCATTCACTTCCAATGAAGAATAGAAATGTATCATGCATGTGGGGGCGGTGACTAAACAAAAGCAGTCAACAGACAAATAGCCTATCTTAACAGAGCCGTGTAGTTTAAATGCCTAAACTATAATGTGTACTGAACCACAGACCTCAATACTGAAAAGCACCCACACCAGCATCCACAGACATAGCCTAGGCTTTAGGCTATGTACCCTGAATAAATGTCTTACATAGCATTAACAGTTGTGAATTTGTGGGCATATATTTCAGTCTCCACCCTTGATGTGAGGGTATGTTAGTGGTTTGCGACCACAATCGCATTGTATAATTTTAAGTTGTGGTGGCCTGAGCCTGTTAGTCATGGGCCTGCCATGCTATAGCTAGCTGGAGTAACCTAGCACCTAGTTAGCTAGCTACTCCAGAGATTTAGAGGGCATTGGTCAAATATGATTGTACTGGCCTACCTTTGTTTAAACCTAGCCTGGTTAGTCATCATCACGTCATCCACAGACAGGCCTCCTATCTTTGTAGCTATATCTTGTCGGGCCCTCCTGATTGAATCCTGATCCTATCTGTCAAATCTTCTAGCCTAGGCTGAATATTAGGCTATCACATGGAACACTCAGTCTTCTAGCTGCATTTGGTAGCTTGTGTACGCAGATGCTACTGCCACACAGCAAGAACCAAAAGGCTCATAACTAAGATGTCCAGAGTTCAGCTCTGGTTATCATATATTGTGTTCTATGCAAAGAGGCTATGGTTGTATGCATCTCCTTGTAGTGGCACAAGTCTTCCACCAGAGTGAGACAAAACTCTGAATAAAGGTCACCTTTAAAGGCCGCCACAAGCAGAGCTAATCCCCGTGTAGCAACACATTTTCTTCAGTGCTCTTGCTGTTTTCGTTTGCTGCTTACAGATAGAGGCAGGTCTTTCTTTGTAGTAACATAGACACATATAAAATACAGAGGTAAATAGTATCTGTCTAATGAATATAACATAGGCCTACATAATACCCAGCAAGGTCTAGGACATTTGTACAAGACATGCAGCATTTAGACTCTACAGGCTATAGAGACTAGCTACTGTCTTAGCTTGCTTACAGCAGTTCTATTCTTAGCCAAATCCTGGGCCTCTAGGGCCTTCAGGATAAGAGAGTGAAGGGGAATATACTCAATGCCATGCAATGTCTTTGGCAGTAATGGTGGTAGTATGACAGCTCCTGACTTGTCATCATCATATTTTATCAATAAATAGGGCAATAGTTGACATTAGTCTTAATGGTAGCCAATCAATTGATTTGTGATTCTTTAATTACAATTGAATACACTTCACTAGACCTGTAACACATTTTGTTTAACCATGTCCTCTAGAAATCTATAGCTTCTTGCCCCTTATAAAAAAGTAGCCTCGATCGCATGCAGACTTCCACAGACAAACACACGCTTGATTCATCCCGTCATTTCTTTCAGCACTGGTGAAGAATGACAGCGACAGCGCTGTCCAGTGCTGAAACCAGCCTATTCTGGGCAATACGTAGGGCGTTTTACGAGCGGGCCTAGCCTATACCTTATTGCATTGGCTTTCCATTGCTATAGATGCTTAAAATATAAGATAGACTATCAGCCAGTTCGTGGTTTCTTAACAAATGTGAAGTTTGAGTGGGGGTTTCGCATTTGCCGAGAATGTGAGGCCGTTCTTACTGAGAAAAAAAACTATAGAGGGCGTTATGTCGGGAAAATGAATTAGGCCTACCAATTGAAGTGCCACATATGAAATGCGAACACTAAAAATACTTTTTTCAACGATCTGTCGGCCTATAGCCTACCCTAAATACTTCAACAGTTAGCCTGTAGCCTACTACTATAGTAGGCTACTATACCCTGGGCTACTTCGACAGTTAGCCTAATGGTTTGCTCAAATCGACAAGAGAAAAAGCTGCCACGGCCATCTTCTCTCGCAAACACCTGCGTCCTGTGCAGTAGCCTAGGCTACCGAAAAAAATAATATTTAAACCAAATAATCTGTCGAGTAGATTCGAAATAGGTAAACGGTCATATTCATAGTGTGCCATTCAATAAGCAAATAAAATGTAGGCTAATGTAGGTCCTCGCGTGCTAATCACTGAAATGAGCGTCAGTTATAGCTACCCCCACCCCCACAGTTGGTTAGCAATATCACGTTGGCTAAGCCTACAGTGGCTAATAATAGTATACCTTATAGTCTAGTCTATCCATTCAGCCACATCGAAGGCAATAGGTTATAGATATGGTGTAGCCAAACTGTTTTCAAAGGTTTCGTATATGGCCGAATTCAATTGAATATATTTCAAGGGCTTCAACATTATATCATTAACCATAATCCATTGTCCCTATCTAAGGAATAACACAAATCGTTGCTTCTATCTAAGTAAGCAAATATGGACATTTTGTTGGCATAATGTGAAGGCGTAGGCTATAACTGTACGTAAATCATCAAAACGGATAGGCTATTCCTTATAGCCTACAGACAATTACACGGACAACAACCCATTCATCCAGTCAAACCAGTCCAATCTGGAAAATGCGTGCGTGACGAAGCTCAATGATAAGGGAAATCTAAAGGTTACCGGGTAAATGTTACACGGTTGCTTATTCCAATTGTAATTATTTACTCTCAGACATAATTCTAGCAAACCATAGGGGCCAAAAAGAAGCCATTTCGACGCCTACAAATGAATTGCATGTAGCCTTGGCTAGTATAGCTAGGGTTTAGCGTGTTATTTTCAGAGAAATAACATAAATAATCTAAACATTCAATTTAAATCAGTGTATTATTGATGGAATGACCAAGCACGTTGACGAAACGATACAGATGTAGGCTATTCTATCAGCCCGGGGCTCTTTTTAAACCATTTGTTAACAAGGCGACCGTCTAGCCTATTAGCGACCAGGGAGATATGACACGATTTAGCCTACATTGCAACAGACACAAAATTGATAAAAGCTTGTTTCACGAATTGGTTTATGACGTGGTACTTACATTTCTTTAAGTGTTTTAGTCTATAAATGTACTTGTCCGAACTGGAATTCTTCGCCTATAGATGGCTACTGAGCGGACTGCCTTCTGAGCGCTCTACTCTTGCTCCCTCGCAGTAGATTCACTCCTCTGGTGTTATCTGTTGAAGGGAGTGATAACCTCTACTACCAGCACGATGTATCCCCAATCAACCCTTTTCTTTATCTCAGTTCGTGAAGCACCTTGTCAAATTTCGTGACTGAGATCAGTTAGTTTACGCTAGTCCCCCTAGTGCCACTACAGTAATGAACATGTAATAAACAGACGCTTGGATTAAAGGAACAAAGATGGCTTGTTGACGTCATGCGCGGAGCCGCAGGTTGAAATGGGTGGCCAGCCAAAGGAATGGCAGAGAGCAGCCATGTCCATGACCGGGCATATTGGTGCCCACGCAATGTATTGTGGTGGTTATCTGGGACGATTTAAGAACGCTAATGAACTATAATAAAGACTAATGTATGATATGACAAGACAGCGAGAGTAGGCTACGTTCTCATCTTGAAGGGTGGAGAATTAGTGGCTATAGGATGTAGCAAAATGGCGGTACGTTGGAGGGGGCGGGGTGTATAGCCTACATAGGCTACAGTTGTACTGGAGTGGTTTTGTTCATATTAGATATTGAATGTTAACATGTCATTCTTACAACTGTGCATGGGGAAATTACACATTAGAGGTAGTATATTCTAGACAGATTCATACAGTAACAATGATTAATTCGAATTCGAACCCACGCCCCCGAAGAGACTGGAGCCTTAATCCAGCGCCTTAGACCGCTCGGCCACGCTATCTTGCATTTGCACTTAGCAATCCCCAACTGTCCATGGGGAAATTACACATTAGAGGTAGTATATTCTAGACAGATCCATACAGTAACAATGATTAATTTTACTATCTATGTCACAAGTAGCAATAATATCTGACAGCGGTGGGATTCGAACCCACGCCCCCGAAGAGACTGGAGCCTTAATCCAGCGCCTTAGACCGCTCGGCCACGCTATCTTGCATTTGCATTTAGAAATCCGAGTGTCTAGATTGTGGCATACGGCTGTTACGTAGTTTACGTACATTGTGTTGTGCCTGAGGCAAAGAGTATAGAATGCCAAGAGGGGACAAACGCCATTGATTCTGCTATGGAACCAACAGACCGTGTTAGTGACCCCCCCCCCTGTTTATTTGGGGGGGAGTTCCACCACATTAGCATTGCATTGTTAATTGCATAGACTTTTTTTATCCTTATATTTCAAGAATTGAGTCATAAACCCAGCTAATTATTCATCAGACGAATCGTGACCTTTAAACATGTATATTGGAGCAAATTTTGGGGGGGAAACGGAAAAAAAAGGTTATGGTACAAGACTGTACATAATTAGCCTAGGACCCTTTCTCCTAGGTTGAGATCAGTGTACTGTTTGTAACTCAGAAATGTGAAACCGTAGATCTGTGGTCAAGATGTTACAGTCTTCACAGTGACTATACGTCTCTATAATCTTGCTACCTATATACTGTACCCAGCTATGTAAACTACATTGCCATCATGGTAAATTCTGTTTACAGGCGCTGATATCGGTGGCGTCATCACACTCAGCAGGTCCAGCACACGCTGTGGGAGGACAACCTCAGTGGGGTTAAAATGAGGCTGCAGCTCAGCATCACTGCTCTGACAGAACAAAATACAAATCAAATCAAAATTCAACACATCGCTACATCTATTACAAATTAATATACAAGTGAATTGAATGATAGCACAGTGGGGCCTGAGCTGAATAGCCCTGCTGTTGAGGATCCTCAAGGTTCTAATCTTAAATCATAATTGTGAAGACATGGCACTCCTCTCACCTGACATCCTGGATAGCTTCTCCTGGCTGCAGCTGAGCACTCTCCCTGACCACCCAGATTCACACTATCAGGTTTACTAGAAGGGGTGATGGGACAGTCAATTGGCTCTTCTTGAAGGGTAATAAAACATATTGTGTTTTATATTTTAGTGTTTTTATCATTGTAATGCATATACAGTATATGGTGTAAAAATAAATCTGATTAACTTCTCACTCAAAGTACCCTAAAAGTACAGTAGTAGCAAAGATACCTTACCATGAAGTAATCTGTATCTGATCGGTCCATTGGCTCCTCCACCGGGTCACCGGCAGCTCTACCATCAGAAGTCTAGCTAGCACAGCTGTGCTCACCCCTGACCAGCTCAGTGTTGATGAAGACCTGGTTACTCTCCTGGGAGGTGTATTGTATGTGCTGACCTGCAGCAGGAAGGTGGCAATGTCCTCCTTGTTTTGACGATTTGTAGTCTTCATGTTGACCTGGCTGGATTAATTCGGCAGCGGATGACAGTCCATAATGGCGGCAACGCTACGTGAGCGCCGTCTTCAAGCGGAAGCCAAAAATTCACATAAGAGCCCCCTCTTGGCATTCAATACTCTTTGCCTGAGGTGCGTGATCTATGAAGAAATCTTTGAACGGAATCTTTAGCCAAATTTGGTCAATGACGTATGAGAGAGGGGTGTGCTCTATAACATTGCTGCGTTTGGGGCAACATACGGAAGCAAGTTATTCGTTCAACACAAAACACGTACGGAGAATACGATCTAGGCTAGCTAATTCAACAATAACTGTATCGCTCAAACAACGTCGCAGAAGATAAGTTGACAGCTAACATTGACAGCTATAATCATAGATGTAAATGTAACCCAGGCATATTTATAGGCTGGACACAGTGTAGAATACAAAAATATGTCCTTTATTTTTTAAATACAATAACATTAAAATACTTTTATTCTACACATATAAGATTCCTTGAGAGCAATGACATAGAAAATAGATATATAGGACAGTCGGGATACCACAAAGGCCTGACTCTTAAGCTGGCTTGGCTTCTGGCCGATGACTGCGGTGAGAGAAGGGGGTTAATAAGTATGGTGACTATACTACACTCTGCCTTATTGGCTACACTTCACCTCCTCAGAGCAACCCAGACACTGCACCTCCGTAGAGCAACCCAGACACTGCACCTCCGTAGAGCAACCCAGACACTGCAGACCAACCCAACTGACCCAACTGGTGCAAAAGGCCCCAACTTTTTAGAACAGCCTCCGCCAGGTAAACCAACTGCACACCTAATATCAGCGAGTGGGGAGATGGCTGGAGCATACAATAGAATACAAAAAGGATAAAGAAAATAAACACACAGCCAACTAGCCCCGCACTCAAATCATCCAATCTCACAAGGCCAACTGTGAGCGAAAGACTGTAAGCTCACTTGCGGTGGCCAGTCAGCTGATTTGCAACATAAACTCCAACTAAAAAGAAAAAAAGGAACAGTGGTCCAACATTAGCAACTTGTTTCCCCGTAAACCGGATGCTTCTAGGTAGCTACCCACATCCATTCAACAGCCACACTCTCTGCAAATGCCTGTTGCGCAACTGGTTAACCACCCCGATTGCAACAGCACAGCACACAAGCAAAGACACCAAACTTTTCCCCACACCTCGACACTGGCGAGGCGTGAGAGAACCGGAAAGAGAGACGGGTCGCTGCCTCTCTGCCTGTGTTAAATCCCTGTACATCACTAATGGTTAATTATCTGCCTCCCTCTACTGGCTACATCCTTCCCCCTCCAATTCAATCGTCGCCCCGACGATAGACTAACACAACAGTGACGGCCAAATCGTTAGGGACTTCACAGCCCCCTTGCTCTACTCCGCGGCCATTTCCCTCCTTGGCACCATGGACTGGGGGAGGTGGAAGGGATTCGAGTGTTGCCCTGCCGTACTTCGGGTGGTGCGCCGAAAGGAAGGCTCGTCTCTCTCTATGGTGGAGGCCAGGCCCAGCTCCGGTGATGACATGGGAGACCCACTCGTCCAGCTAGAGAGGGGAGACTCATTAACATCCTGACTGTAATCATCCATCATGACACATAGTTCGCTTACCGACTCAAGGTCGCTGGACTCTGAAGCACTGTCCGACTCATCAGTTTCCGACATCCTGGCAACAGTCTCCGGAACTGCTTTCGCCCCCACAGCCCTCATCTCCGTCCGATGTACTTGCTTCACAGGGCCATCCTGGTCAATAGACACCACAGAGTAGACAGGGTCCCGGCCCTCTGGACATTTAACTACTCTGTAGAGGCAAGGATTCCAGGCGTCTTTGATTTTATTTCGCCCTCGTACTCGATGATTTTTCAAGTATACCAGCTCACCGTGTTGGAACCTGACATCCCGAACGCCTGCATCATACTTGAGGTTTCTACGCTCCAGTCGTTCTTGTAGACGTTGTCTCACATGATCATGGACCTCCCTCAGGTTGTCCTGGTGTTCCTGGACCCACTCCTCAACTAGCCCCCCACCGGAATCTTCTCCACTACTGCCAAGTAGGAAATCAACCGGTAGCTGGGGTTGACGGCCAAACATAAGAAAGTAAGGACTTGTGCCTGTAGACTGATGAACTGTGGTGTTGTATGCATAGGTCAGCTGGGAAAGATACTGCGGCCAGCGCCTCTTTCTATCTGGGGGTAGCGTGCGCAGCAGATCATGCAAAGTTCTATTAAAACGTTCACACTGACCGTTTCCCTGAGGGTGGTATGCCGTGGTGCGACTCTTCTTTACGCCATAAAGCTTACACAGTTGATGGACAATGTTACTTTCAAAATTCCTCCCTTGATCAGAGTGGAGGCGATTTGGCACGCCCAGGAGATGGAACCAACTTCGCACCAAGACGTCGGCCACAGTGCTCGCATGCTGATCTCTAGTCGGGATGGCCAGGCTGTACTTGGTAAACACATCTGTCAAGACCAGGACATTCTCTCTGCCATCGCTTGCAGGCTCCAGCAGTGTAAATGGTAAATGGTAAATGGACTGCATTTATATAGCGCTTTTCCACCTTAGCGGCACTCAAAGCGCTTTACAATGCCCTCTCATTCACCCATTCACACACACATTCACACACCAATGGCGGCAGCTGCCATGCAAGGTGCTAACCTGCTCATTGGGAGCAATTTGGGTTTAGGTGTCTTGCTCAAGGACACTTCGACATGTGGACAGTCGGAGCTGGGATTCGAACCACTGACCCGTCGATCATTGAACCACCCACTCTACCAACTGAGCCACAGTCGCCCCACCCACAGCCGCCCCACAAAATGTAAAATCAATGGCTAAGATCTCATTAGGGCGGGAAGCTTGAAGAGTACCCATGAAAGCTCTTACTTTTGGTCTCACCTCCTTGGCCAACACACAACGCTGACACTCCTGACACCATTTCTCAACATCCCTCATCATACCTGGCCAGAAGCAGCGGTTTCGCACCAGATCGGTGGTGCGGTCGACCCCCTGGTGGCCATGGGCGTCATGAAGCTGCGTGACGACTTCCTTCTGTAGGCTCTGTGGCAGCAACAACTGATGGACTTCTTTATGGCCATCTGAAGAATATGTGAGGCGGTACAGACATCCCTCTTTTTCCAACAGCCGGTCCCACTTCCGAGTCAGTTCCCTGCTTTCCTTATTTAACTGCTCCCTCTCTTTTGCTGCAGGGGGATGCCCTTTACGCCACAGCTTCAGGACAGGTCCAATGACTGGGTCTCTGGCCTGTAGAGAGGCGAGGTCTGGTCTGGTACAGCATGGTAGGGTGGTCATCTGATTACACGTAGCCAGTACTGGGGCATGGGGTGCACCGATGGCGTCAACAAGCTGTTTGGGAACCGGCACGCCAGGTGAAGACTCCTCCAGAGGTAGTCTAGACAGAGCATCAGCATTGGAGTTGGAGCGCCCGGGCCGGTATTTGAGGGTAAAATTGAAGGAGGCCAGCTCTGACGCCCACCTCTGTTCGATCGTGCCCAGCTTCGCAGTCTGCAGATGACAGAGGGGGTTATTGTCGGTGTATACAATGAACTCATTCCCAAAAAGGTACTCTCTAAACTGTTCACAGACAGCCCACTTCAGGGCTAAAAACTTAAGTTTCATAGAACTATAATTGTTCATATTTCGTTCAGTTCTCCTCAGGGTGCGGCTCGCATAGGCAATGGGATGGAACTTACCATCATGCTCTTGGGACAAGACGGCTCCCAAGCCTTGGTGGCTGGCATCCACCTCCAGAACAAATTGTTTGTTGAAGTCTGCAATTGCTTGTACTACATACCTATGAAGGTTCATGAAGATTGTAGATAAAAATACATTTGGTCTGAAAAAAAAAACAAACATACATAACCCTTGTTTTCTTTCAGGTGGACATAATTAAATTGGTCACTGCTCGGCCTAGTAATGGACTAGAGACCCCTGGGTGGCAGATGTCTGATCAGAATTGCTTGTACTACATACCTGTGAAGGTTCATGAAGATTGTAGATAAAAATAAATTTGGTCTGAAAAAAAACCCGCCATACCCCTTATGTTTTTTTTCAGGTGCAAATAATTACATTTGTCACTGTTCGGCCTAGTAATGGTCTAGAGACCCCTGGGTGGCAGATCTCTGATCAGAATTGCTTGTACTACATACCTGTGAAGGTTCATTAAGATTGTAGACAAAAAATTAATTTGGTCTGAAAAAAAAACGTCATACATACATACCCCTTATGTTTATTTTTCAGGTGGACATAATTAAATTGTTCACTGCTTGGCCTAGGAATAGACTAGAGACCCCTGGGTGGCAGATCTATGATCAGAATTGCTTGTACTACATACCTGTGAATGTTCATGAAGATTGAAGACAAAAAAGTAAATTTGGTCTGAAAAAAAAAACGCCCTTATGTTTTTTTTCAGGTGGAAATAATTAAATTTGTCACTGTTCGGCCTAGTAATGGACTAGAGATCCCTGGGTGGCAGATCTCTGATCAGAATTGCCTGTACTACATACCTGTGAAGGTTCATGAAGATTGTAGATAAAAATAAATTTGGTCTGAAAAAAAAAGAAGCCATACATAACCCTTATGTTTTCTTTCAGGTGGACATAATTAAATGTGTCACTGCTCGGCCTAGTAATGGACTAGAGACCCCTGGGTGGCAGATCTCTGATCAGAATAGCCTGTACTACATACATGTGAAGGTTCATGGAGATTGTAGACAAAAAATAAATTTGGTCTGAAAAAAAAAAACGCCATACATAACCCTTATGTTTTTTTTTCAGGTGGACATAATTAAATTGTTCACTGCTTGGCCTAGGAATGGACTAGAGACTCCTGGGTGGCAGATCTATGATCAGAATTGATTGGCCTATATACCTGTGAATGTTCATGAAGATTGTAGATAAAAATAAATTTGGTCTTAAAAAAAAAAACGCTTGCGAGGGGATCTGTGGGCAAGTGAAGGGAACCAAAGTCAATGTGCCTGCTTTAACATACACTGGTGTCTTGCCTTGTACTCTGACTTTATAGGCCACATTAGAATTAACAACAGCTTCCATTTGCTCACAATACCTCAGAGCAAGTTTCCAGGCAGAGGGGGAAGACTGAACCTTAGGTACGTGAAAAAGTGCTTGGCCGTGCACGGTACAGTGTGTGGTAGAAATCTCTCACTATATTCATACCTAAAATTCCAGGACGTCTCTGTTTCTGCTCCTGGCCACTGGGGGTGGGGGGGTCTTTCACAACTAGAACTCCACAGTTGGGAACCTGTGTCCCACAGACATTCACAGTTAGTGCAACATAAACTCAAACTAAAAAGAAAAAAAGGAACAGTGGTCCAACATTAGCAACTTGTTTCCCCGTAAACCGGATGCTTCTAGGTAGCTACCCACATCCATTCAACAGCCACACTCTCTGCAACTGGTTAACCACCCCGATTGCAACAGCACAGCACACAAGCAAAGACACCAAACTTTTCCCCGCACCTCGACACTGGCGAGGCGTGAGAGAACCGAGAGACGGGTCGCTGCCTCTGCCTGTGTTAAATACCTGTACATCACTAATGGTTAATTATCTGCCTCCCTCTACTGGCTACATAAGTTTGATTAATTGTCCGGTTTTCCAGTCACAGACATTTATATTTTACTGTCGCCCATTTAGTCTTTAGCATGAAAGTAAGACCGATGTTATTTTAGCGCGAAAGTGAAACAGATATCACCTGCTGTAGTGATAACGAATTTACCACAAGAGCATCTGAGGTAATTGACGTTACCTAGATTATTGTTTGTGTATAGTTAATTGTAGCCTATACAGCTCCTTTTACGAACCTTTACACAGCGACAATGTTGCTGTCTATGATTGTTGTTTGTGTAGACAGGTAATTGGTCACTGGTGAAAAGCTGAGAGAAACTATCTGCACATTTAAAAACACTGGCACTAGACACTTTATTCCAGGCTAGAAACCTAGGTATCATACTTGACTCGGATCTTAATTTGGAAATCCACATCAAGAATATAGCCAAGACATTGTTTTATCCCCTACTGTAAGAAACATTGCCAAGGTGTAGCCGTTTCTCTTTCAGGCTGACACTGAAAGACTAATGCATGCTTTCATCACAAGCAGGCTGGAATACTGCAATGCTCTACTGTCTGGCCTACCAAAGAATGCTTTTTCTAAACTACAGTTGATACAGAATGCTGAAGCACAAGTCCTCACTAAGACTAGACGAAGGGTACACATCACAGTCTTAAAATCACTGCACTGGATATCTGTCAGTTTCAGAATAGTCTTCAAAATTATTTTTACTAGTCTTTAAATCTCTCCACATCCACGCACCTGAATACTGTATATCAGACATGCTTGTTAGGTACATGCCCAGTAGATCCCTCAGGTCCTCAGGTACTGAACTCCTAACAGTTTCAAAAGTCAGGACCAAGAGACACGGAGAGGCAGCTTTTAGTTTCTATGCCATCAGCCTCTGGTACATCTTGCCAGAGAACCTAAGAAGGGCAGAAACTTGAAAATTTTAAGCGGGATCTTAAGACTTACCTATTAAATATCGCCTATAATCACTAGCCAGGACTAAGAGACACGGAGAGGCAGCCTCCAGCCTGCTAGCCTTTGTGTATTTCCCTGGATTATATTCTTCTGTGCATTGTATGTACTCTATGATATGTGTTGCTTAGGGACTGGCCTTAATTGGCTGATGAGGAACTAGATGATGCTGTAACAGTGTATACTGTATACTATGTGGGACAGTGTACATGATGGTGTATATCCTATAAGAGTGCATTTCTGATGGTGCTGTGTTTATATTAAGATGTGTGCTGTTTAGGGACCGGCCTGGACTGGCCGATGAGAAAGTAGATACTGCCACATGAGTTTGTTGCTGTGTACTATATATCCTACAGTGTATTGCTTATCCTAAGATGTGTGCTGCTTATATGGCTCTGCATGCTACTAACCCTATCTGCCTCTTATCTCTAGGGTTAACCTAGGGTCTCTCCCTTTCATACCCTAACTTGGTCCTGTGGATTCCCCCTGTCTCTTGCAGGCTACCTTGTGTCCGGTAGAAATCTCTCTGATCGCTGTAGAGGTCCAGTGGGGCTACTAACCCCATTGTGTTGCATGCGCTATACAAATAAAGTTTGATTTGATTTGGTTGATGACAAATAATATGACGAATGTCCTTGTCCAGTATTCCGTCAGGTATCCTTCTCCCTCATCCCCAGCATGCCCAGTTGGTCTAACTACAGTGTAACTGTGTGAACGTGGCATCCTGCAACCCCTCCTCAGGTCAGTGTGTCTGCCCGCAAGGCTACCTCTGAGCCCGCTGCCACAGAAGTGAGCTGGCCTAACAGTCTGACAGGCAGCAGACACTGTAACATGTAGTGTTACCCTAGCCTAGACCAGTATCAAATTGGTACCATTGCAATTGCAATGCCATAGGTGGACGAAACATGACAGACTGCCTCGTAGATATTAAGTGACTGTATTTTGTATTTCTCTTAATGCATCACAGCGTTTACGGAGAGATACCTTTACCAGTGATTTGCCCGTCGGTATGTTGTGTCTATTGGCACAACTTCAAATGCCTCTTGGCCAATCACAATGTGTGGTCGGAACTAGCTGTTGTATAAGACTTGTTATAGTGAAGCAAGGCTACAGAGGTAGAGACTGGAAGTGACTTTTTAATTGTTTGATGTGAGAGTGATATGTTTTTAGGCATGTTTTGTTTGTTTAGTAAAAACATTTTGCACCTTGTTTATTGTTTTTAATAGTTTTTAATAGTGGTACATTGTGTGTATCATGCAGTGTGTTGTTGTGACTGGCAGTCAGCATGAAACTAACCCTCTCTCCTCCCTAGTGTCTCTCTCTGTTGTATTCTACCCAGCTCCTGCAGAGGTTCCCTTTAAAAATCCCCCCGGTCACCTTGACCTCCCCGTCCCTCACGTACAGTTCCATCTCACCGTGTGTCACCAGCTGTCTCCAATCAAGTCATCACCCCCTTGGTTCTCTTCACTTTGACTATCACTCCTGTCTGGCTGTGTTTCATTATGTGGTATGTGTCCAATGGTTTACTGGGATATAGGCCTAGCTTATATATGCTTACCTACCATTCAAGTGAAATATTGTATTTATTTATTTGCATACTCATTTATTTTTGATAATGTAGTAGGCCTATTTATGCTATTCATTATGTGCTCTTTAATATGTTCCTATGATATAGCTAATACAGTAGTCAAAATCTTCCAGGAGCTTGCTCGATTGTCTTGTTGAGAGGCCAGGGAAGATTTTTTTTCAGTTCTCCCATATTGGCTCACATGGATGTACTGTTTTTTCACTTCCCTTTGGAAAATAACTGGTAGGATCAGTATGTATAAAAAAATGTTTATGAATCAATTCTGTTCCAAAGTTTTTCACTGTTCAAAAGATTGGTAGGCTATAGGCTACCCTGAATGTTCATGAAAAATGGACTACTGACTTGGTGGCGTAAAACCACATTGTATTTTAAGCTCATGTAGAATTGTAGAAAACAAGTGTGAAACAAGGATTATACATTTATTCTGCATCTGTGATAAAATAACTGCACTTTAAGCAGATTCCAGCTTTATGATTGATGTTGTTGATGCGTGTTTTCAGATTTCCTGATCTGTTTGCTAGTTAAAGCTTTGTGTATTTACCTGATGATAAGGGTATCTTAGCATATTATTTTGCATTATCAGCCAGGAAGTAGGTAGTGCTAGTTTGATGAACACTTGGGAGACAGGGCAACACTGGTTTAAACTGTGCATATACTGTATAGGCAATATCATCCACACCTCCCTCTGTGATAAACCTAGTTTGCTTAGTTCATTCCTCACTATGCTGAAAATGTATCTTAGTGTGTATTCGTACGACTTTGTTCATACTGTTCATTCAGAATATATATCAAACATACCCTTACTGTTTGCCCCCAGCCTCTCTCTCTCCTTTGAAGACGTGTGGAGCATCAACAAAGACTGATGCTTGCTTGTGTACCTTAGTATTGAACTTGAAAGGGCCAAGAAAACCCTGCTGCGCATGTGCAGTGGTCTACAGGAAATATATTAAAAATATTTCATGTGCTGGGTGAGCAGCTTTCATTGGAATGAATGGATGGCCATCTTTCAATGCCTCATCCCCATCTCCCCATCCATGCTGTCAGCAGGCAGCAGAGTCACGACTAGTCACGGCACTGCCGCAAGATGCCATAACACATAAATTGGTCACCTGATTTGTCTATATAGACTAAATGTAGCCAACGGATCTTACGGCTAATGTTTTTGTTGGCAGGTGAAACAGCTAAAGACAAGAAAATGTGCATCAGATCAGCTAGACTCTACTCTGGTTAACCAATGACACAATTCAGTCATACTGGACAGAGAACTTCATAAGAGACAACATTAAGCCTTGTTGGCATGATGACCCAAGGACCCACAGAACACGCACTGGAAAACGCAAAAGTATTCTGAGGTATCTTTTATGTGTCGCATACAAAGTTCCTGAAAACAATGGTGTTCACATACTCAAAACACTGAACTTGCTCACAAGGCAAGAGAAACTCAGAGCCATAGATGAAGACATGGCCACAAATTGTGGTTTCCATTCAAATGAATTAAAAAGCATCAAACCAAATGTACTAAACAAGCCTAAGGATGTAGGATTTCCATGTTAGTTATGATAGTTATGCTTTGAAAAGAAAAGCATCTTATGTAATACTGAATGTTGAACAAGGAAACACTACTTATGCATTCATTCTAAATATAGGATGGGTCATGATGCTCTTGGGACCATAATATTTCACAATTGCTTCTCATTATTGATACACAATTACACTTGATTACAATGGAAGAGTGAAATGTCCTTATATTATTATAAAGGCACAAGTGTCTAACAATGCTGTTTTTGGCATACATGCTGCTGTAGGCTACCTGTTTACATGGTATTATAGAGTTGATACTAAGTTACTCAAACTGAAGTCACAAATCACACCATGCAAGCATACTGTCACAATCTGATATATTTGTCACAAACTATCACTGGTGGTGATATGCATTGAGGACAGTCTGTTGGGGGTTAATTTTAAATGTTTATTCCATAATTTTTTTAAGTCAAACTATTCTTGAATCCTTTACTTTGTGGAGACCTCTGTGAAGGTAGGAAGGCCTAATGTAGTGCCTCTGTTTACATTCGTAGGTAATGTACAATAATACTCCGCCTTCCTACTTCCACAGAGAAAATAGGTACAGTATGTAAAGGATTAAAGGATCGTTTTACCTTCAAAGATGATGGTGTGAACACTCAAATTAACCCCTAACCGACTGTGCTCATATTTGCTTTGGGTGCACTGTGGAGTGTTCAAGAGTTTGGTAGTGGATGCTAGCCTGTACGATTGCATTGCACTAGCATTAGCAAGACATGAATGTTCAAATGAGGGGCAGCATGGAAGCAGCTGTAAATGAATCAAACAACATAACGACTAGTTACTGTACACTACGGCTTAAGTCGTAAATGAGGCCCTATGTCCAAAATTCCAGACTATCCCGTTAACCTTGACAGACACGCTGGCCCAGTCCTAATATCCACCCTTATGGACTCACAGCCTTTGAGGCATGTTCCTGCTAATTGCGTGAGGGCTTAGGGCTGTCCCATTGTCACATTTTCAAGTGCACAAGGGCTCTCTGGCAGACATTTTGAGCCCTTTATGCCCCTTGGGGGGAATTAGCCACAGTTCATGTCGTTATGATGTGAAACATGGGATTATCTGAAGAACGGCCAATAAACAAGCACTGATGGATCCACCAACCCTAACCTTCATGTTACAAAATAAAATGTTATCAAGTTTTCCGCTGGACTTGCTTATCATACAATCATACAATGGCAAACACTTTAAACATATTATCACATAAGACATGGCAACATAGCTCTCTGACATCATACATAATAATAATATTTTAAGGCTCTAATGACATTTGTTCTCTTAGGCAATCATCGGAGAGGGTAGAAGATGGTAGAGGGCTGACTGTGGCCCTAGGGTTTGGTTATATTCACTCTTTAGTCTAGTGTATCAATAAAGAATTCAGATGTGAGTCTCGGGACAAATTCTGTCTGAGGAATGGCACAGAGCAATCAACTATGCCCTGGTGCAATGTGGCACTTGTTCGCTAATGAGGATATAGGGGCATGGAGGAAGAATACTGGTTTGATCAGATGAAAGAAAGAAAGAAAGAAAGAAAGAAAGAAAGAAAGAAAGAAAGAAAGAAAGAAAGAAAGAAAGAAAGAAAGAAAGAAAGAAAGAAAGAAAGAAAGAAAGAAAGAAAGAAAGAAAGAAAGAAAGAAAGAAAGAAAGAAAAAATGATAGATTATATGGTGAGGTGAGGGTTAGGTCAGAACTCTGAGTGTAGAGGATGGCTGTAGTCCCTGCCGCCGAGTGGACTCTCACTGGGCTTCAGGTACACTCCCTCCATGGCTTTCCAGAGGCTGTGTTGACTGGGGTCTGTCATGGCATGTACTTCCCTCTGCCCATGGATGGGACGGCCATACTGTTCTCCCGTCACTGACAGCAACGCCTCTGTGGCCGCATGACGGAAGCCGACAGCCTCTTCACGCATCCACACATCCCCCCCACATTGCACCGTCCACTCATCCAGGTGGTCTCCCTCCCCCTCCTCACCAAACGCGCTCACCTCCTGAAGAAGGGGAGAAAGAGAGAAGGAAAGAGAGAAAGAGGGTTTTGATATAAGTATTGGCTGACAGCTGTCAGTTGTGCTCATCCTTTAGTCTGTGGAACTTCAAGCGCACCTGATTTGAGGACAGTGGTGAGGCGAAGTAGTGGCTGTGAAGGTTCCTCCCTGTGTTGACGTGTGTAAGACGGATGGTCTGGCCGCACGTCACTGGGGTCCCACGGTGGCATGCGGAGCCACTAGTGCCACGCACGCTCCAATAACTATTACTGTCCTCAACGGTGGTGATGCCCGTCACAGACTGTTGTCCACTACCTGACACACAAACATTACGTTAAGTGAGCTAGCTAGTACACACATACACCCAACCACCCTCAGTTCTATGAAATGTCCCTTTAATTTCTAACTTGAATGTATTTCATTGAACATAATAGTCCTTCTCTACGATGGCAGCATACAAAACAAGCATAGATCCTGTACAAGCCCACGGCACGTGTTTTAACCCCTTGAATGAATAGTAGCCATGCAAACTGCTTTGCAGATAATTTGATGACAGCTTTGTTTTAGCAAGCTGAGTCAATGGTCAGGACCGTTAATGCAGCATCAGTTTAGTTCTGAGTTGTACTGTTTAGTATAAGTCACTCAACTTGCTTCTTATCTTTAATTCACTTAAAGGGCCAGTATGCTATTTGGACCATTTGGCCCTATTTTTGGTCAGTCTACCATCAACCTGAAACAGAGACCATAATTTCACTGATCATCAAGTATTGAGCAAGCTGCAGTTTTTCTGCGGGCTGTCATTGGGCTACAATGGAAGTCAATGGGGAACCCATAAATGCATTGGAAAAACTACGATAATAGATAAGATGTGCTTTTCCGAGACGGGAAGCACAGGGTGTAATCTTACCAGTCTCAGAATGCTCTCCTGTGAAATGTATTGCAATCCAAATATTTTTAGGTGTTTGGCGTGGCTTGCACACAATCCTCCGTGGGAGCAGAGAAAACAAGCCCCAGTGGAATGCTTAGGTCCAAGCCATGCCAAACATGTAAAAATGTTCGGATTGCGATACAGTGTAGATTGCGAATCAGTGTGGTTTGCTTCCACCATGTTTATGCTGTGATACATAATTGTAACTATTGTTATTCTTATAATTTCCATGTTATCTTTAGATGAGCCCATGGGAGACGGGGAGTAGATGGAGAGGCTGAGGGGCTGGAGGAAGCATTAGACTAGCCCGGCACGGGGAGGAAACCACCATCAGCCTCATCGAGTGGCTGCTGCATGAAATTGGGGGGGGGGGGGGGGGGGGGGGGGGCAAACAGGAGAGACCTCATGAGGCTGCCACTGCCCCCAAGGACCACATCTGGAGTGTGCAGAAATGCCACATCAGGTGCCTCCAGCACATGCAGCTGTACACAGAGACAGGCACCACCAAGATGGGCATTGTCCTGACCAGGTACCGCTGTGGCAGAGGATCCACTTCCGTGGAGTCTTTTGACTGCTACCTGAACAGGTTCATTACAGGTTAGTGTATGATATTTTAAATAATTAATAAATGTTTTAATGAAAGCATTATTCAGATTGAAAATGAACATTTGCATATGTTGCTGTTTTCCCAGGAACCAGTGCAAACACACTGAACTTCCAGTTGTACCTCCTGGAAGGCCTGAACAGGTGGAACCAGGATCAGGGATGGTAGCAGTGACCAGCAAGCCGTCATCTCTCCTCACCTACGCCAGGGATGTGAGCTTGGCCCACTATGTCAACACCAACAGCCTTAAGGGCTGCTGTGGCTCAGTGGTAGAGCGGGTCGTCCAATGATCGTAGGGTCGGCGGTCCGAATCCTGGATCCTACTGTCTACATGTCGAAGTGTCCTTGGGCAAGACACTGAACCCCAGATTGCTCCCAATGAGTATGTTGCATGGCAGCTGCCGTGTGTGTGAATGGGTAAATTTGATTTAAAACTTTCCGCATCACCAAAATTGATAAATGTTGCTGTATATTTTTGACCCAGCAGATTTGGTCACATTTTCAGTAGACCCAGAATAAATTCATAAAAGAACTAAACCTCATGAATGTTTTTTGTAACAAAGAAGTATGTGCTCCAGTCTCCACTCTATCACAGAAATATAACAGTTATAGAAATAATTGTAAACTCAAGATTGCCATGACATACATGTTCTTTACAAAAAGTTGACCACAACTGTATTTGTATTAATATTAGTATCTAGCCTACTATTAAACCTATCTAAACTACATAGTATGCCTGCTGTCAGCAAGCACACACTTTTTCGTAAGGAAATGTACCTTTTCTAGTTATTATTAGGGGCCCTATCGTATGGTAATAAGAACCCTATTGCAATATTATTTTCCTGAAAGTGGTCAAATAACTCAAAAAAGTTCGCATTTCTGCCATTGGTGTGTAGTCCAAACTCGGACACACACACACACACACACATACTGTACCAAAGATACAGAAAGAGACACACGGGAACAGAAAGAGAACGAAAGAGCAATCATAGTGAACTGCATAGGAGACCACAGCTAAAATTCAAACAGGACTCACCAGAACCGTAGCGCACATCGTGCGAGTGAAGTCTCACATTATGCTTTATATTCAGGAGCTTCACCACCGAACCGCACGTCACAAAACTAAGTTCAGTACCAAATGATAGCCCACATAAACAATATAATAACATAGAACTCATTAAAAAGTGTGAGGGACCAGTACAGTTACCCATGACCGCTATCTATTGCTGCCAGCCTCCACGATAGCTAATGCTACGTCATCGAGGTAGCTTGCTACAGCAAATCAAAGAAAATCGGTGACAGCGCCACATGCTGTTTGGAGTCCACATTGTCAATTCGACTTGTCAAAACTCATAAACTTTAACCTTAGTCTTAGTATGTTGATTCTGTTAGAATCCAGTGTTTTATGATGAAAATAGAAGTAAAAACAAAAATAAACAACAAAAGGCATGGTTGAGATGACATAGGCTAGTGCATGCAATCTTCTCCAACACGGGAACAACACAGCAAAGTATTAATTAAATGTTAATGTCTGCTTTTGGCTCTTACCTGAGCCCAACACTGATTTTCCCTATTGCAAAGATTATTTATTCAGAACTCAGTTAAGGGGGAGAGGCAGTCAAGCGGACAATTGGGTGATGTTTCAGCACTATGGGCTATAACTAGTGGATTACAGACGCAACGTCTGTTTATTGCCATGGTTCACACACAGGGTACTAGGAATTGAACCAGGGTTAAAGCATACGCTGTTGTAAACGACATAGAATAGGGTGCAGGACAGGACAGGATAGTGCAAAGACATGCCAGTGCAAAACAGTACAAAAACATCCAGATTGATGTGTGTGGAGGCCTAGAAGTCCAGCATATGTTGCTATATAACACAATATATTGTGTTAAATATGCTGAAGAAAGAAGGAAATGATTTAAGGAGGTGGCCGGTTCGTGAATTTAATCTCTCCTTTCTTTAAAACGTTTGTTTTTGACCTGTGGAGGGCAGCAATGCGCTCTAGCGTCTAGTCTGTCTCCAGTCTGTCACTGATTTAAAAGAAGAAGTCTCATTTCTAAATACCGGAATCGTTGTCGTCCATTTTCAGCATTAAAAAGTTGCTAGTGAAATAGCAGCACGTCTACATATCCGCCAATCTGCTGCCCAGGGACTTAAGGAAAAATAGTCGCAGCCTCGACTCGCAGGTAAGTCCACAGCGCATAATGAAGTTGATACGACTCTTGTTGTCCACAGACTAGCGATCCAGTTGACCAACATGCCGTTGTTAGTTAACGTTAACTACCGTTAGCTAGCTAGGCTAGCAAGCTAGCACTTGCGAAGTTGCCCAAAGAGGCCTTGTTTTGTCTCTAGTCCCTCCATCCCGATTTCGCCGTTATACGAGAGATACCGTCGTGGTGTCGTTCCTCATCCGTGTGCAGGGTAACGTTAGTGTATTAGGCTAGTATACGTTAGCTAGCTACGTTAAACTAATAAAAGTAGAGTGCAACCAGTCTTTAGGCCAGGTGCAGGATAAAAAATACGAATGGTTTATAACGTAGCTCCCAATACGTTATTCGGTTAGCATGAGCAACGTTTCGACCACACTGGGTCTTCAGGCAAAATGAAGATCCTATACAGTACTATGACTAGCTAGGTATCTCCATTTTTTACAGGACCCGAGGCGGGGGGGTCTATATTCTGCCACACGATCACACACATTACATATAGCGGCGACACGGCACACACACATGCAGCTTTCGAGGGCCGTCGGTGGAAATTGTTCCCTGCGTTTCTACCATCCCAAGCCGTCCTCCTCCAGGGTTATAGCCAGAAGCAGCCCCAGCAAACGCCACCCCAGCAAACGCCAATGAGGGCCCAATCTGGTCTGCCCAGGTTATGCTGCGTTCTATTTGTATCGGAAACGTCGGGATTCCCGGGTTCGACGTCAAACTCTAATTTAATACGTCACCCGAATCGGTATTTCCGCCATTTTACTTGGTCGTTTATATCGGAGCTCGGGATTTGGTCGGGACTACGTCACATCCCAGTTGAATTCGTTCCAGAAACAAACCGCGAAAACCCCACTTTCGCCTCATCTTTGTAGTTCTAGGCAAGTTAGCTATTGTAAGCAATACCAGTTGATGATAACGAACTATGCTATTTTGCGCATGCATGCAAACTTCGTAAGAACAATGTTATAAAGTCTTATTTCAGCTTTAACTTACTGTTGATGCATTGAGGATATTGATTGACGTCAGCAGATGACGTTGATGAAGTCAGGGTAGATTTTTTTTGTAAAAAGTAAAAAGACAGAAATCTCGAGTTCAGGTGACATATTGATGATGACTTTGATGTCGAACCCGGGAATCCCAACGTTCCGGCACAAACGGAACACAACATAAAAAATATATCCCGACTTCATCAAGATAGCTACTCCAGGCATCAACAATAAGTTAAGGTTTAATAAGACTATTTACGGATTTTATTTTTCTCATTAAATCCGTCGTACTGTCCAACTCCGTGAGCAACGTTGCTATGATGTTCGTATGATGAGCAAAATAACATAGTTCGTTGTTATCAGCTGGTATTGCTAACAATGGCTGTCATTAGCTAACTAATGGTCGCATTTGTGACTTTTTTTTGGTAGTGCGATTATAAAATTTGAATCAATCAATCAAAGCTTTATTTGTATAGCGCATTTCATACCCAGAGGCAACACAATGCGCTTTACAGAGAACAAGGGAAGTAGGCATACGACCCACCTCTACATATTCCAGAGGGAAGAAAAAAAACAGTAATCACCCGGGGGCCAGATAAGTGAGCTGTAAACAGCGCCATAAAAGCAACACAGATATTAAAACAGGCAACCTGGAGCAAGCTCCTGGAATATATTTGTCTAACGGCTAAGAACATTTATAGAGCAATAAATTACATTAAATTAAATTTTCAGAGCAAGAAAGGCTAAGAGCATCAGGTCCAGGCCTAAGCCGGATGTGGACTGATGTGTGTCTGTGTACGTGTGTGTGTGTGTGTTAACTAAAATACTACGACATCCACTGCTGACACGGGGGTATCTATCGGACTCAGGGTGTTCTGCGGGCGACAGTGGGGCATCCACTGGACCTGGTTAGAAGGTAGGAGGGAGAGAGAGAGGCACTAGGGGTGGCAGAAAACGGTTAGTAGCACACTGAGCCATTGAAGCAACACAGCTGTTAGAACAGAATAAGCCTGTTTCAGGGTAACCAGCTTCTGTACACTACTTGATATACATACAGTGCATAGCAGGATAAACACCAATGTATACAGAGGATTCACAGGTAGGTTTGAGGCTGCCTTTCTGAGTCTCAAGGTCCTGGCTAGTGGTTGTAGGCTAGGTCGAAAATGTCCGTCTTCAGATCTCGCTTGAAGACCTCCCTTGTTTCGGCCCTTCTTAGGCACTCCGGTAGGGTGTTCCAGAGGTTGGGGGCATAGAAACTAAAAGCTGCCTCTCCGTGTTTCTTGGTCCTGGCTTTTGGAACTGTTAAAAGTTCAGTACCTGAGGATCTGAGTGGTCTGTTGGGCATGTACCTAACAAGCATGTCTGAAATGTATTCTGGTGCGTGACTGTGGAGAGATTTATAGACTAGTAATAGTATTTTAAAGTCTATTCTAGAGTTGACAGGTAACCAGTGTAGTGATTTTAAGGCTGGTGTGATGTGTGCCCTTCGTCTAGTCTTAGTGAGGACTCTTGCTGCAGCATTCTGTATCATTTGTAGCTTAGAGATTGCTTTCTTTGGTAGGCCTGATAGTAGAGCATTGCAGTAGTCTAGACCTGGTCCAGGGCGATATCCTACAGATAACGCCCTGTTACTCTCAATGCAATTTACCTATGAATGCGCTTCCTCGGCCCGCTCGTCCGAGTCTACAGACAAAACCGTTTCGTTAATCACCAAAGTAAACACATCGTTGGAAAGATGAAAGCCTTTTCTCCGAGGTCGCTACAGTTTGTAGTCCCCCACCTTTCAAATAAAAGGCAAATTTGTACACTTAAATGGCTAATATCCACAGCGCATCAACTGTCTTCTTCTACCGGCGATTCGGCGCTCTCCGCTTTGTTTAGCCTACTCACTGCTGCTGCGTATGTTGGGGATGATGCATTACATTACATTATTGATATGTTTTATTTACATGTTTTAAATTTTCAAATTTGCCATAGTTAATAACTCAGCGTAAATGTTCTCCCGCTAATCAGATACCTGAACGCGAGTCTCAACACCATTTAAGATGTAATGCATCATCCCCAACATGGGCGGCAGCAGTGAGTGGTTTCCTTTTCGCATTCATCCATATGAGAGACAGAGGTGAAAATGCTTTAATTGGCAGCCCTAACCAGAGACCCACAGTGTTTTGAGGGAGAAAACGTGCATGAAATCCACTTCTGTTCATTTGCACTTTCGCAAGGATTTATTTCTTCTAACTGTATGTAAGTCCCTGGTATAACCTGCATGGTGTTGTGTTCCTCAGCTTTTGCAAGCATGTCTGACTTCATTGAAAGTGAGGCGGAAGAGTCAGAGGAAGAGTTTGCGGAGAAAGATCTGAAGCCCAAAAAGACCCAGAAGTTTATGGAAGATGATGGTAAAGTGTTTGAATCTGCTTACAATCATGTGTGTGTCTAGATGTTTGTTCTATATGGGTGTTTAACTCTCTCTGTCCTCCACTTCCCTCATCAGAAGAGGAAGAGGAGGAGAACACAGAGGACCAGGATGAGCATGGGAACCTGAGAGGCCTGATAGACGATGATGTGGATGATGAAGAGGAGGAGGAACAAGCAGGGAGCCGTAGTGCAGGAGCAGGCAGTGATTCTGAGGAGGAAGTTAGACATCGACGCAAGAAGCGCAGTGAGTTTGAAGGGGGTTACGCTGTACCAGGGGTCTTTCATTGTTCATCACTCATCATTTGTTGTTTGTGTCCTTGGCTGTTTGTTTCCTCTGGGTTGTCACATCACTGTCTAAAATTCCCCTTAGCTGATCTCATGGAATCTCTTTCTTTTAGATTATGATGATTACTTGGACGATGATGACCTTGACCTCATTGAGGAGAACTTAGGGGTCAAAGTGAAAAGGAGGGTAAGTAGTGTGATGTTATGAACAGGGCCTGGAGTGAGCATTCATTACTGTGGAACTGTGGGCTGCACAATATTGGGGAAAAAACTGACATTTTGATTTATTTTATAAAAAAAAAAAAAAAAAAGATATATAATGCAACATGAAAAATTCAAAGTAGAGGGAAAAGTCCCACACATCTCAAAATGCCTTCAGATCAGGTGCTGGATTAAAAGCACAACATGAAGGAAAATAATTCACACACTAGCACCCATATAGTATTTATTCCATCACGTGAAAAGCTTTTGCTCGAAACGTCACAAGAAAAAAAGCTTTTGCTTGAAACTTCACACAATTAAATAAATACTATATAGGAGCTACAGTAGGGATGTGCACAGCAACTATTTTAATTGATGACTACACGGTGATTTTGAAACCAACTATATGACTAGTCTAACTCGTATTGGATTGTATTTTTTTATGGACCTGTATGTCTGCAATAAAATGTATCTAACCAACCACTCAGCGGCAGGGTATGCTACTCGAGTAACTGGTAACACTTAAGAATAATTATCCCATATAAATAGTTAATAGATCATTCACAAACTGTTATTTAATAGTTATTCACGATGTGTTAAACATTTGTTAGTCGGTTAATGATTTTCAACTATCCCTTATAGGCAATAGTTCATCCACATACTGTTTGAGTTATTATGACTCGTAAATTATTTGGTTAATTATTTAAAACTACACCTTATAAATAGTTAATAGATCATGAACAGGCGATTAGTAAACTACTTACTAATGATGTATATATTTGTTAATAGTTGATCCACCTACAGTTGGCTCAAGTTGCAACTATTCCTCATTTACTAACACTAGCATGGATGGAAGGAAGGAAGGAAGCAAATAAGGGAACTACCACGACGGCTCCACGGGCACTGCACTAGTTACCGGTAGTAAACGAGGAATAGTTGCAACTTGAGAATAACGTCCCATTACAGTCTATAAACTACCGACATGGTCTTAACAAATATATTTACTAACCTTTACATAATGATTTGTTACTCACTTCTAAATATTTATTAATTTGTACTTAGATAGGTCCCCTGACAGAAGTAACCTGACACGCCAGATGGTTTGCTTCGCATAACGTCTAGGAACTAGCGTTGGAAAGTGTTTAAAATATTTGGCAAGTGATTAGATGAACCATCTGTCAAAAATAGGAAAAGCTTTATTTAACCGTGCCTAGCCCTATATGGAACACCGTATTAAGCTTGCTACCCCTGCTCTCTCTACCTCTACCTACAGAAGAAGAAGTATGACCGTGTCAGGGCGATGGACGACGATGAAGAGGAGGATGATGAGAAGGACCTTATCGCTGATGAGATCTTTACCGGAGATGGTGACGGAGAGGGAGAGCTGGAGGAAGGCGAGGCAGTTGACGTACCACTGACTCGCCAGATTGATGACGAAGAGGGCGAAGATGAGGAGTCGGGTAAAGTCACTAGTGACTTAAAAACTAATATGGATTTGGATGTAGCATAGAACCTTGTTTAGTTTATTACCATGTCTGGGCTGATCCCTTGGATGGTTCTTAAACCAGATTTTTTGTGTCTCCAGACATAGATGACTTTATTGTGGATGATGATGGCCAACCTATCACCAAGAAGAAGGGCAAGAAGTTCTCAGGATACACAGATGCGTAAGTGCTTTCGAAGTTGTCTGTGTCTCTATAGATGTATTAAATGTTTGACCTCTTTCTCTCTCTCTCTCTCTCTCTCTCTCCCTCTCTCCCCCTTTATCTTACTCTCCCCTCCACAGAGCCCTCCAGGAAGCCCAGGAGATTTTTGGTGGAGACTTTGACTTTGCTGACTTTGATGCAGACGCATATGACCAGGGCGAGGAAGAGGAGGAAGACCAAGATGAAGAGGGCTGGGACCGGCCCAAGAAGCAGACTAAGAGGAGGGTGGGGAGGAAGAGCATATTTGAGATCTACGAGCCCAGCGAGCTTGAGAGCAGTCACATGACTGACCAAGACAACGAGATCCGCTCCACAGACATGCCAGAGAGATTCCAGGTGCGTATTAAGCCCAATTCTCACCAACCCGACATTCGACCGAAAACCGTGGGGGTTCTGGATTTCTCCGCCGGCCACGATGGGCTGGGTATTACTGCGTAATACTTTTAATTTGCCTAATTCCCATCTTTTTGGCTATTTTCAGATCTGTAGCTACATTAGTTCCAATATGCCCAATACGTGTTTGTGTATCCCCTCCCGCCCTTTTTTTTTCTTGAAAATCCAATAAAGATATTTATAAAAAATAAAAACAACACAAAAAAACATGGGGGTTCTAACTGGCAGTCCACCTCAGGTTGGTGTGAATTTCGTTCGTTTACACCAAAGACGAAGCCTGTAAAATAGTATTCGGAACAGCCCTAATGCTCTGTTGGTGTCAAGGTGCCATTGACATTTGCTCTGCATGTTTGTCACCTTCTTATGCTTGTCCTTTAGCTGCGTTCCATCCCAGTGAAGCCTGCTGAGGATGATGAGTTGGAGGAAGAAGCAGAGTGGATCTATAGACATGCGTTCTCCACCCTCACCATCTCCTTGCAGGTATGACCCCTCACCTATCACTAGGGAATTGTGGAATTGTTACCTGCAGCAATTGGCACTCTTGGTAAATATGAGCAAAAAAATATGAGCAAAAAATGTTGGATACAATTCAATTTATTACCTCCACCCAGGACGAAGTCCAGGGGAGGAGGTTATGTTTTCAGGGGCGTGTGTTAGTCTGTTTGTCAGCACGATTACGCAAAACTACCAGACCGATTTTTAATGAGGTGGAGGGGTGTAGCATGGGCCAAATTAAATTTTGGAAGCAGCTGCTCCCTGAGGGTGGTTAGTTTATCTCGGCTTGAGCATGCGTCATGCTACAGCAACCCCGCCTGGTGTTCGTTCTCTGTAAAGCGCATTGTGTTGCCTCTGGGTATGAAATGCGCTATACAAATAAAGCTTTGATTGATTGATTGGTGTCACAATCATGGTCATAAGAGAGACAAGTAATAATTATAATTATTATAATAATTACTCGAGGGTCTTTATTACCACACATAACACACATAGACACACGTGAGAGAGTGGCAACACAGCACACATAACACATGCACACAGCTTCAGTGTTCGCCAGTGGGATTTTTACTCTGCATTGATCCCATCCAAGCTGGGTTAGGGTTAGGGTCCAGAGGCAGCCAGGGAAGCAGCAGCCTCATCTGTGGCACCGAGGGACCAAGTCCAAGTGCTCAGTCCAAGTCCTGGTCAGGGACAGAACTGAAGAGCGATCTGTTCTTCTGCATGGTGTTCCATGTGGAGTGAACCCGGGAGAGCATGGAGAGAACATGTAAACTCCACACAGAAAGGCCCAGAAGAAAGCGCTTTTTAAAAATATTTTTTGTAAAATATAAATCGGAATGTGTACTTCAATAAAATTTTGTTCATATGAATGCGCTATCTAATCTGTATTGAGGTCTGTGGACTGTTAGCTGTGAATGTCTGAGGATGCATGCTAGTGACTACATAGCGGAATATTTTTCAATTTCTCAAATGATGTCTTGGGACCCCTAATAAAATAAATCTCTGAGCAATTGTCATAATAAAAATATATTTATATTATAATATAAATATAATTTACATATTTTCCAGTGCTGAGCATTTGATACACAATAAAATGAATTTTACTCATCTTTACCAATACTTCTGGAGGGCACTGTTTTACTGTATCTCGTCATCAGGAGAGCACAGACTACCTAGACAGAGGCACGACCACTAACTTCAGCAGAAAAGGCCCTAGCACCATCGCCAAGATTAAGGAAGCGCTCAACTTCATGAGGAACCAGCATTTTGAGGTACATTATTTTGCTGAGCAGTATTTTTCTGGCCCTGAGAACTTCTCATACCCCCTGCAACCCAGTCTATGCATCTTGTCTGGTCCCCTCCTCTCAGGTTCCATTCATAGCGTTCTATAGGAAGGAGTATGTGGAACCGGAGCTCAACATCAATGACCTGTGGAAGGTGTGGCAGTGGGATGAGAAGGTATGTGTATGACCATGTCTAGCTGAAAGTACACCTGAAAATTCACTTAGAAAATATTTTTCAGGCACTGGCCATCATTCACTTCCTGTGTTCTGAACCCACTTTTAACATCCCCAGTGGACCCAGCTGAAGACTAGGAAGCAGAACCTGTCCCGTCTGTTCCAGCGGATGCAGGCCTACCAGTTTGAGCAGATCTCTGCTGACCCTGATAAACCTCTGGCTGACGGCATCCGGGCCCTGGACACAGGCGACTTGGAGCGGTAGGTTGTAGTGCATCTTGGGAAACACACAAAGGGTCAATGTAACCTTCATCAAGCTCTGTTACAGGGTACCCATGGGGTCTTAATTTGAATTTAATATTCTCAAAATAAGGACTTAAAGGTATTTAATTTTGTTTACAAAGGTCTTAAATTGTGTACTTGTCCTTTTGTAGGATTAAATAAATACTGTAGTGACATAAATAACTGTCGGTGTGACTTGGATATTACGACGGTAGCCTACAAGTACTGTTTTCGTCAGTGTTGACGTTGGGGTGAGCACGACTTGGTCAGTCAGTTGTTTAGTGATGCTAGATCAAACTTAGTGATGTACGCCGTCTTGTTTCTCCCACATGTGAAATTAGGCACAATTTCAGAGTCGTAAAACTATTTTGCCCGAAGGCTTTGTGAGCTGATTTATGCTGTATCACGTGCATAGAGCCACAATGAGCCCGCAACTTCACCGGCTGCACAGACGATGCGCCTGTATTGTTAGCACTGCTAGTAGAAGTAACCGCTGTGCTGGATGGCTCTGCTATAGCTATTGCTATAGGTGCTTGCTGCTGTCACCGACAAGCAGTGTAGTTCATCCGAGAGCTGTTGATATTGGCATTGGAGCAAAGACATGGAGAGGGGTGACGTGGGCTCTTAATGCGACAAATTGGCCTATGCATCTTTTTAATTTAGTTATATTAGAATACACACACACCTCAGTCACAAAGATATTGTATATTAAATATGAATGTGAGTGGGTTTAATAAAATGCTTTAAATTGAAGTATTTGGTAAATTATTTTCTAGGCCTTAAAATCCATACCGATTTTATATTCATACTTTGGCCAGTATGTCTGTGAAGTTGGCATTACATTTCATTGTAAGTGGTGTTAAAAAGGTCTTAAAGTCTCAAAATTAACTTTGAGAACCCTGGGGGGACCCTTGTTAGTTCAGACTCTCAGGACTACTAAATTGTTTGCTCAACATACAAAACAATTGCAGCCTACTTCTACACTTCTTGTTCTTGTTCAACTAACTTCTCTCACACATGCGCAGGAGGTAACATAGCACTTAACACCCTGTGTTAACTTATTTCCCAAGATACACTATCACACATATTGTTAACTTTAAGAAAGGTAATGGTAGAAGCAGATAAGGGTAATTTGATACCACAAGTAGTCTAAGGGATCCCACAGTGATGACATGTAAGACATATTTGAAATGTTTCTTTTTCCCCTCCCTCTCCCTACTTTAGACTGAAAGACGTCCAGTCCATCGATGAGCTGAGTGATGTGTACAACCACTTCCTGCTCTACTATGGCAGAGACATCCCCAAGATGCAGAATGCTGTCAAGACCAAGAAGAAGAAGCTCAAGAAGATCAAGGAGGTGTCCGAGGAAGACGGTATGAACAAACAATGGATGGACAGTTGTCTTTTCTCTCACTCAAGTATTTAATTGCGAACTACTGTCATTTTTATATGTCTTCCATTCTATGGCTGCTCTCTTCCTTTTTGAAGGGGAAGAAGCTGAGGTGGAGGTAGAGGAAGAGGAGGAAGAGCACAAGGGGCCGGACCTGAAGCTGGCATCTCGTAGGGACATGTACAGCATCTGTCAAAACGCTGGGCTTGGTGAGTATATTTCTACTTTAGACCTAGTCAAGAAGTTGGCCTTTAATGAGAATTGGACCAGGCCCTGCCAATGCTGTCTGTTTTCACTATAGCCTTTTCTCTCCCACTCGCTCTCTGCCTAGATGGCCTGGCCAAGAAGTTTGGGCTGACTCCAGAGCAGTTTGGAGAGAATCTGCGAGACAGCTACCAGCGTCATGAGACTGAGCAGTTTCCCGCTGAGCCTGTAGAGCTGGCCAAAGACTACATCTGCAGGTGATGGTTAATTGATACCCACTTTCTGTCTTATTCACACTCACAATATCCATTTGCTCAAGTTTACTTATGCACTGTCCTCTCTCTGACCTGCACTCTTCTCCCTGACTTTTACTTTTATGCTCTTTTCTATAACACCATGGGTTTTCACACTGATCCCGTCTACCTGGCGCTGTAGTCAGTTCAACAGTCCTGAGGCAGTGCTGGAGGGGACCAGGTACATGGTGGCCATGCAGATCGCCAGGGAGCCTCTGGTCAGGCATGTCCTTAGGCAGACCTTCCAGGAGAGGGCCAAGATCAACATCAAGCCCACCAAGAAGGGCAAGAAGGTACAAACCTTACAACCATGCAGTAGTAACAGTCTGAGTAGAGTCTACCAAAAATATTTAGATTATAACCTGCACAATGCAAGACTTCTCATTTAATCTTTACTAAAAGACAGAAACGGGCTGTGTAGGGTCGATCGTATCTACCAGAAGCCGCTGCCACCTTACCATCTATACTATAATTAGAGAAACAGTACGACAGGGTCCAACCGGGTAGGTAGGCTCAACCATGCACTTCACTGCCTAGCCACCAGAGGGCGCTGCCGCGGGATTGAAACGGCCATGGCTGTATTTCAAACTGAAAGGCTAATCCCTACGCCCTACACCCTACGGAATATCTTCCCTTCGTAGTGAGCACTGTGAAAGACATAGGTGTCAAAATAACGCTCTTGCTTCAACGTCATTCTCAGGGCTGTCGCATGTGTCAACAGCCTGTCACAAGCTATCGCTAACCATAACCATTGTTAATGAATGAATCCTATCTAAACTGAAGCTACGCTTTTGGAGTGGGAAAGTGATGTGTCCTGATCTCAGGCTAATATAAGCCCAAATCGGCGGGGTCATCAGAGAATTTCACAAAGTAATTGTGCATCACCTCTTTTAGCAGCTGAGTTTGACACAGCTGTAGCCTATCGGCCTATTCATATCTCAGCCAAACACAAATGGTAAATCTTACTCAAGTAAATTATAGCCAATTAATCGATAGTCGATTAACTGTTAACATCCCTAGATATAACAGTAGTAAAACCCTTTGTAATCACTAGGTCAAATTATGCTAATTTCTCCATTGCACCTTCTTGCTATAGGATGTGGACGAGGCCCACTTTGCCTACTCCTTCAAGTACCTGAAGAACAAGCCTGTGAAGGAGTTGAACGGAGATCAGTTCTTAAAGATGTGTCTGGCAGAGGAGGAGGGGCTGCTCACCATAGACATCTGCATTGACCTCATAGGGGTCAAAGGGTAAGAGGAACACAGGTGCTGTTTAGCAACACTGGTCTTTTCCAGAACGGGGCTTGTTTACCAGGTCCAAGGATAACATTGGTTCTGTTATATCTCCCCTTCTCTCTCTCTCTCTCTCTCTCTCTCTCTCTCTCTCTCTCTCCCTCTCTCAGGTTTGCTGGGGATCAGACCTACTTTGATGAGATCAAGCAGTTCTACTACAGGGATGAGTTTAGTCACCAGGTGCAGGAGTGGAACAGACAGAGAACCCTGGCCATAGAGAGATCTCTCACCCAGTTCCTCTACCCGCAGATAGCCAAGGAGCTCAAGAACAAGCTCATTGCTGAGGCCAAGGAGAACATTGTCAAGGTAAATTCAACAAAAAAGGTTCTAGGGATGGGTCATGATTTTCAAATAGTCATTAAATAAAATGAAAAAATTCAAATGGTTTATGCAACTATGGTCCTGTCTTTTAGTATAGTATATTTTCCCTTGTTTTTACCAGCTAGATGGGCTAGATGATAATGTACAAACAGTAAATATGCAAAAAACTGCAGCTGTCATGCCAAATTGTGTCTTGTAGCAAAATTGTGTCCGGGGTGATGTAATGGTCTGTCGTTGCTATACCAATGTGGCGATAACAAAGGTAGCGATAACGTTTCCAAACAGAATAAATCCCCCACACATAAACACACAGTTCAATATTTCTGTAAGAAGACAAAGAAGACATCTGCTGGAAAAATATATTTTTTCTCATGGACAGATTAAAGTCTGTGATGACAACAAAAACACTTCTTTGTTTGACTGCTTGGAGCATATCACAGGGATTTCTCAAACTGAATAAATAGCACACGCGTAAACACAAAACTGCTTTCCTATTTCTAGTAAGTAGGGCATCTTCTGGAAAAAATACATTTTCCCATGGACAGAAATCTGGGGATGAGTTATTTTCTCTCTCCGCCTGCCCCGTGATAAGCAGGCTAGTCACTTGTACTGTCCCTTTGTGCGTGGCACATTTGGAGCTTTACCCCCATGTGTGAATGTGAACTACAATGGGTAGTCCTAGGGACTAGGGAGTTCTAGGGACTAGTCCCAGGGCGAAAGGTACTGGGGAATTTCTGGTGGGAAAGTGGCTTATATGTAGGGGTGGATAGTATGACATGTCTAATTGATGTAGATTTTCACTCTTGTGATATTGTCCTCAGTCGTGTTGCAGACGTCTGTATAACTGGCTGAAGGTAGCTCCATACAGACCAGACCAGCAGGTGGAGGAGGACGATGATCTGATGGACGAGAGTCAGGGCAAAGGCATCAGAGTACTGGGAGTGGCGTTTGCCGACAGCAGGTAGGTGCGTGTGCGTGTGTGTGTGTGTGTGCGCGTGCGTGTGTGTGTGTGTGTGCGCGCGTGTGTGTGTGTGTAAATAGTGGTTGTCATCATGCACTGATGAGAAGCTCATAACTGAATTTTGCTATTTACCATAGAGATACACCTGTGTTCTGCTCTTTGATCAATGGAGAGGGAGAGGTGGTGGACTTCCTGCGTCTGCCCTATTTCCTTAAGAGGAGGAACGCCTGGAGGGAGGACGAGAGGGAGAAGAAGGTACAGTACAAATGGAGTACGTAAGGGATAATCAACGAGTAGGTGTGCGTTAAACGGTTTTAAAGCACGACGTGGAGGCGAAGAACCACCCGGTATTATATGTATTATATTATGGAGCTACGAACACACAAAAACAGACATCAACACCGACTCGAACGGCCTTCATTGTGGTGAATCGGGAATGTGATTGGACTAACAAAATGTTTCAAGCTCTCTACTAAGAAAGAGTTTTCAAGTGGAAAAAAAGTTTGGAAGAAAAAAAAGTTTGGAAAAAATGGCATTACATTGACAGACACCCTAAGTGACACGCTAAAGGGAGGCATTCCTCCCTTCCATAGATATCTATGGGTCCTCCAGCTGCATTATATAGATGTCACTGTTGGAGCTTTAGAATTTCAATAATGGGTTTTTATCCATAGGGAAAACCTGCTTTATGAACAAAACTGAGATAATATTAAATATTATTTAGAAATAAATAAATTCATATATTTATATTTTAATCCCTCTCTTCTCCAAAAACTGAGGAGGACTGTCCTCCCCTACCTCAATGGACGAGCCTCCTCTGATAAATGCATAGATTACAGCGTATCAGGGTATGCTTGGTAGTGTATTCGTTTTCACCTCTTATTTATGTTTTTTGTCCTTAGATCCTGGATATTGAAACCCTGAAGAAGTTTCTGATCAGTAAGAAGCCTCACGTGGTGGCTGTTGCTGGGGAGAACAGGTGAGCCCCAGTTCGTCTGTCTCATGCTGTTCTGGTCGGGGCTGGGCTGTTAAATGGTAAATGGACTGCACTTATATAGCGCTTTTCCACCTTAGCAGCACTCAAAGCGCTTTACAATGGCCTCATTCACCCATTCACACACATTCACACACCAATGGCGGTAGCTGCCATGCAACGCGCTAACCTGCTCATTGGGAGCAATTTGGGGTTAGGTGTCTCGCTCAAGGACACTTCGACATGTGGACAGTCGGAGCTGGGATTCGAACCACTGACCCTTCGATCATTTAACGACCCGCTCTACCAACTGAGCTACAGCCACCACTGTTGAGCACGTATTGATGCACATGGTGCTGTTGGTGTGTAGGGACTCCCACATGGTGATGGAGGACATCAAGAGGGCCGTCAGTGAGTTGGAGCAGGAGTCTTCTCTGCCTGCAGTGGGAGTAGAGTTGGTTGACAATGAGCTGGCTATGCTCTACATGAACAGCAAGAAGTCTGAGGTACACAATTGACCGTGCACACAGTCACACACACATGTTGAATAGACCACTTATTGTTTCACGTAGACCACTTGCCACACAATTTAACCATGCCCCCTACCCCCCTCCCTATCCCCTCCAGATTGACTTCAGGGACTACCCCCCCCTGCTGCGCCAGGCTGTGTCTGTGGCCAGAAAAATCCAGGACCCCCTGGTGGAATACGCCCAGGTCTGCAGCACTGATGAGGACATCCTCTGCCTCAAACTGCACCCACTACAGGTAACACACACAGGCATGCATGCACACTCTTAAAGGGATAGTTTTCGACTTACCCATTATGTTATTGTTTGTTTGAGATTATTTTCATCTGATTCCATGCTGTCGCTCCTGTGAGTATTCATGTCGCGCTAAGACTAGGGCAATGCAATGGTACAGGCTAGCATCCACTACCAAACTCACAAAAAGGAGAATTCCAGTCTATGATTTTGTAGCCTCTAAACACATATAATGTGTCTTGTTTACAATGAAATTAGATTTCTTTCTTTTTTTTTTTTTTTTTTTTTTTTTTTTAAGTTGAATAAACTGAATTTGGTGGTTACACACACACTGTTATTTTAAAAGACTCAATTAACCAGCATGCATTGTGCGAAATGGACCAGCTGGACCAAGCTGAACGCATGGAGGTATGGCCTTATCAGGAGCAAAGCATAGCCCGCGAGCTAACATTTGTGTCACTATCGGGGTCTCTCAACTAAAGTAAAATCAAAGAAACTAAATAGTAGAAAATAAACACTGTCGACAGTGCCAAAATACTGTTTCGTTTGTGGATGCAAGGATACAGCTAAACCTGCGGGAGTGAGTTTTCATGTCTCATGCCAGAACGAGACCCTCAGCTCTGCAGCCAGTGGCTAGCTAGCAGCTACAATCCCCTCTCCGTCAACACACTGAAAACAGAAACATTAACGTTGAAGAACCAACCACAACGACACCTCAAAAAGTAACCCCATGAACTCAGGTAAATGAAACATCTGTTTTGGGTGTTGGCTGTCATCTTGATTTGTGTGGGATCATATATTTTTCATTGTATCTTTGGTGAACTAATTTATCTAGACTGCTATCCTGACAAGGCTAAGTTATAGGGTATAGCCTATGACTAGCCTATGGTGGTTTGTAAATTCACTCTCTTGAAATATGCTCCATCTAGGCTGAGGTTGGAACATTGGCTAGGAATAACTTGTCCAGTGTGTTACTGTAGATATGAAAAATAAGATCAACGTGCTCAACTCAGGCCAGTCTTTTGACAACTGGTTATTAGATCCTAAAAGTAGTTGATAATGTGAAAAATGAACATGGCTTATCATCTTTGAGCACTTTTATAGTCTCTTTTTTCACTGTAGAATATGATCAATTTTCCAGCTCAACTAGTTTGTTTGCTACATCTTGTGAGTGTTACTAGTAAACAAGACTCCTGTTCTGTTCATGACCAAACAGTATACAGTTTGTGAAGGCTGGTTCTAGGCATGGGTGACATAGCTGTAGACATAATTTATATATATTTTAACTTATATTTTGTGGATACTGTATTAATTAAATGCATCTTTACAGCAGGGACCATCTGGACCTATAAGAAGCCCTGCTGTGTTATTTGAGGTATGGACACCAACTTCTCCAGTGTTGAGCTCAATACCCTTTACACTCAGGCAGTAGCATATTTGCATATGTGTGTATATGTGTGAGAGAGAGACGAGAGAAATAAATGCCCGTATTAGTGTGCTTATCCTCATAGCTGCGATTGTCCTCTTATCTCTTTCTCAGGCAAATCTGTGATCTTGCAAGTGTGGAGCAAGCGTTCTAGAGAATGGGTCTCCAAGGAGAGGTTTGAACCACCAACTACAGGACCAGATGGATTGAGCTGGTTTTGGAGCAGAGGCCAGATCAAAGTGTCATCTTCAAGGATCAATCTTCCTTTCTCCAAAGAACAGTCCTGCCAGCCAACATTACAGTCCAAAGCCAACCAAAGATGATGATGATGATTTCACACACCCAATACCACCACCTTGCAAATGCCAACACCAATTTCATACACCTGTGTATTACTTTTGGGAAAAGAGAAAACACAAAGAGGAAATACTCATATGTAGGGGGCCAAGCACTGAAGGTGCAAGGCACCCTGTTGTAATTGGTAGTTTTATTAAGGGGCCCAAGCATGAATGTGTGAGGCACCCTGTTGTTATTATTAGTTTTTCTATTACCATTTCTGCCATGGAAGTCTATTGCAGCGCCTATGACCGACTGGTCACTTTTTAAGAAACATTGCTAGATGGTAATGCTAGGAAGCCATGAAACAAATCTTGTATCGATTGGCCAAAGCGGAGCGCTTTAGCAACCGATTGAAATTGCAAACTTTGAACAGGCATACCTCATGCCCCTATTTTCTCTGTCGAAGTAGGGCTGCGGTGCGATACATAACGCTACCTATAAATGTAAACACCGGTACTACATTAGGTAGGTAACTTGAAGTATCGCTCTGCCATAGACCCTGTAGTATGTAGAATGCATTGAGCAGATCCACTATGGCATAGTAACGCTATACGTACAGCAGAGGAAGGCATGCACCAAATGAACAGTAGATTATCAATATTGCATTGCCCGTTTTCACAAAACATTATTTTCATTATTTATTTCGTATTTGTCCTACAGAAAGTTAAAATCACTTTTTTTGTGCGTGGCAACGCACCATAGATAGCAAACGTCTGGTTGTCAATCCCGCCGTTCCGTTGTTGACCTGTATTTCTATGTTGCCACCACCACTCCCATGCAGAAGGTCATGGGTTCAAGCACCGGTATGGAAGATTCTTTTGTCACTGGATGTTATAAAAGCTATGTAAAAATGTGGTAACCTGGTGGTGCTATGTCAGTTATTGAATTCATGTGCAGTAATTGAACATTTGAAATTATACCTACAGTATAGATGTCTCAGTAATTAGTAGAAAAAGAGGTAAAGCGCACAACTCCTGAATAAGTAAGTGTGCAGGTGCACGGTTGGTAAAGTTCAAAAGAAAAAAGGGAGATCGAACTGGAACAAGCCAGCCACGCACATAAGCCAGGCTTGACCTGGCCTGGTTTTAAAACCATTAATCGCTGATATTAAATTCACTACTGATTTTGAATAAATGTGTATATTTTGGACCATTCGTTTTCAATCCGTTTGTAAAGAAGTCTCTTAACTGTCATCTAGCAGATTTTATTGGTAATATAAAACAATAGAACGCAGCTTTAAATTCAAGGCTTGAGCCGATACTATCGAGTGATCTGATAAACAAGCTTACGTTAGCTGGCTAGCTAGATAGATATAGACAGTATTTGATTGAAGTCATCACGGTTAAGGTCTATATAGCTTTACATAGTTATGTTTTGCGTTGACTTGCTTGCTCTATCTGGCTAGCATAGCAACCTGACTGAGCTGGCAAAACAACCTGGCTGGCTAGCTAACATGGCCGGCAGCTTGTGTGATGGTAAACTAGTTACAATGAATCAGAGGGATGCATCCAAAACATGTATATTGCAAACCTGGCAAAGAATGCTGGCATCTAAGAAACCGACTGGCTAGAACAAGCTAGTTAGCTCGCAACCAAACTCAAAAAGACGTGCTTTGATGTTGGCTAGCGCTAGCTAAGCTAACAAGGAATCATCCAAGGTCATTGTCTGGAGCTGAGCATCATGAGCTCCATTATGTTGGTCTAGCTATCCACTGAATAGCAAGATAAATAGCTAGCTAAATATATCAGCCGACAAGATCAGTTATTTTGTTTCACCCCTGGTAAGAAGAAGAATTGTGCAACCTTGTCAAATTTTTTGAATTTTGGCATTGACTTGGTACCGAAGTATCGGTTCTTGTGACGGGTTCACTGTGCACTTGTTAGATAAATAATAAGTAATCCCCATTTGTCCCTCTGTCTCCTAGGAACAAGTAGTGAAGGAGGACCTGCTGAGTGCTCTGTACTGTGAATTCATCAACCGGGTCAACGAGGTGGGCGTGGATGTGAACAGAGCCATTGCTCACCCCTATACTCAGAGCCTGGTCCAGTTTGTCTGTGGCCTCGGACTCAGGAAGGGATCCCACCTTCTCAAGGTAAGATTGTGTGTGTGTGTGCTGTAGCTAGGCTATGTGTTGTGGACTGAATGGGTTCACATTTTTCCCATTTAGGCGATGCATTTTCAGCAATGCTTTTGCGATTTATTTTCAGCTATTCAGAATTCATATGCATTTTCTGCAAGAAATGTATTTTTTTCTAGTAATGTTTTTATTTTTTGTAAATAAATATTGTTAATATTGTAAATATTTATTTACCTAAGTTATGTGCACTCATTTCATTTCAGCTTAGTGTAGAGAAATGCACCGATACTCCGCCTTACTTTGCACGTCTATGATGATACTGTTGACGCCATGTGTCCGTGACATGCGCGCCCCACGACAACACATCGGGAGACCTACCACGCCCCCCCTGAAAAAATTCTAGGGGAGACACTGTCTGTCTGGATAGACTGGCTAAGAAAAGAAGTGTCAGGTTTTAATTTGTTTGTATTTTCCCCATCCAGATCCTGAAGCAGAACAATACTCGCCTGGAGAACAGGACCCAGCTTGTCACCATGTGTCACATGGGCCCCAAGGTCTTCATCAACTGTGCTGGCTTCATCAAGATAGACACCGCCTCACTTGGAGACAGGTGTGTGTTTGGCCATGTGGGATGTCTTCAGGTTTTTTGTGTTAGTATTTCTTGGCATTTAAGGTGGTGCATCTGTGGATGCGAGTTGTAGATATGCTCAGACTGTGGGAGAGAGAATCTGGTTCTAGCTCACTTACCCTCTCCCTCATCATGCAGCACGGATTCATACATCGAGGTTCTGGATGGTTCTCGTGTCCACCCTGAGACGTATGAGTGGGCTCGCAAGATGGCTGTGGATGCCCTGGAATATGATGAGTCAGCAGAGGACGCCAATCCTGCTGGAGCACTGGAGGAGATTCTGGAGAATCCTGAACGTCTCAAAGACTTGGACCTGGATGCTTTCGCTGAGGAGCTGGAAAGACAGGTCAGTAGCGTGTGTTGTGTGCTGTTTTTTTGTTTGTTTGATTTTTAAGCGGTGCAGCCGCTTCTATACGTGACACGTGTCACCAATACTGTTGCACACCAGCACTAGAGGGCAGGCATGAGGAAAGCATGGCTGGCTTCAGACAGCTGTATCTCAAGAAGTACAAATGTCATAGCTTAGATATTTACACCGTAGGAATTCTGGAAACCACATGAACATTTTGAGATATAATATGTCAGTGTACCTTACAAACTGTAGGAGTGGTGACAAGTTAGAAAATGAGTATGAATTTGGAATTACCCACTGCCGCTAGAGCGGAGTTCTGAACATTCCGCCATTCATGTGAATGGGGAGGCATGGTTTTCAAACAACACTGAGTATTTAAAAAAAGCATTGCTGGCATTGCTTAGATATTTGAATGTAAGTGACATGCAGCCTGGAAATCTGAACATTTTGGTGCATGTGTAAGTACTGTGAAAATTATAAAACTTAAACAATGGTGTCAGTTCACAAAATGTGTGAATATTTTCAAATCACCAACCGCCACCACTCTTAACAACTTAACATTCCATCATTTATTTCAATGGGACAAAAACTATGAATAAAACTTAAGGACAGCTGCTTCTATGCGTGACGTGTGCCTGTTAGTAGAATGAGATTTAGACACACCAGTAGTGTTGCACACCAACATTAGAGGGCAGTAAAGATTTCTCATAAACTTACTTCACCACCTGGTTGTGATTTTTTGTTTTGTTATACTGTACGAATCCCCCGCAAGGGGAAATTGTCGTCTTCTCTTTTATCTCAACCGTCAGTTGAGTCGAGCATAGGGCCCTCCAGGCACCAGATAAGTGGCCCAGACTAGTTAGATAGATACTTTAATGATCCTACTAGGGGGCCTCCAACCACACACAGTGCAATAGTAACAGCAGTAGTGTTACCAAGCTGAAAAAAATGTTGTCATACTGTAACCCACCCCTTGTTCAACAGGGTTATGGTAACAAGGGTATCACGCTGTATGACATTCGCGCTGAGCTGAGCTGCAGGTACAAAGACCTGAGAGTTCCCTACAGAGCCCCTAACACTGAGGAGGTCTTCAACCTGCTCACCAAGGAGACCCCCGAGACCTTCTATATAGGTAGTGCACACACACCTCTTTCATGCAGATCACACACACACATACACACACACACACACACTGCTGCGTTCCATTTGGCTGGGAAGTGGTGAGGTGGGAGAGATGGAGACCCACCTCTGTCACCCACGAGGTAACCGCGTTACAGTAGACACCAACAACAGCTCGAACAAAGATGAACGTTAGCTAGCTTTGTTTGCCGAACCAGTACATAACAATGGTATTTGGCGCATACAAAAGAGGTAGCAAACATCCGTCCTCAGAAAAGTTGGGGAATACTGTGTGTACGACTGATTTAATCAGAAGTGCTAATAAAACAGTATTATTAAAGTGTCACTTACTGTAGTTATACAGGGATCTGCCATCTTGTTCATGACTTCCAGAGCGAACTGGGGGTAGGGTCGAGTGGTACGAGTTCACGAGTGGAGAAAATCGAGAGGGGTGTTCCAGTTAAAACTGCGAGTAGTATCTAGTAAATCACAACTTCACGGCCGAAATGGAAAGCAGAAACACACACACAAGCAGCAACACACACACACACACATCATATTTTTCTTTTGTTCCCAGGTAAGCTAATCACCAGTATCGTGACGGGGATAGCTCACCGGCGTCCCCAGGGGGAGAGTTATGACCAGGCCATCCGCAATGATGCCACCGGGTTGTGGCAGTGCCCCTTCTGCCAGCAGGACAACTTCCCTGAACTCAGTGAGGTATAGTACAATACCGGACCCTTGACCTCTCACCCTAACCTGCACAGTGAACCTGTCTTCCCCCCCACCAAGGATGTATGTCGTCAGTATGTGTAAGTGGTGTGGTGTTTTCTAGTTTAGATTTTTTTTTTATATAGAGCCAGCATATAAGTCTGTCATATTTTTGATTGGTCTAAAATGTATCAATTTATTTGAAAGTAATAAGTGAATTACAATATCAGTGATTAACTAGTAATAGTAAAATGGAAAAATAGTTAAAGCTGCATTCATTGATTTCATGCATATTTTCAAAACTAATTAAAACCACCTGATATCAGATTGTTTCACTGAGCCATAGTGTCATTATAGCGTCCTACTTCACTGACCAGTCGCCTGCCTGTTGTCATTCCTGTATTTATGCCTATGTTCTCAATAGCCTTTGATCCCCTGTGCATTATATGGCTCTGCCAATTACTTTTAGACTGTGAGATCTAAAAACTACAGGCACGACAGTCGTTTGATGTGAGAGGTTCAGCGATGTTACAACTTTGAAAATCGTGTAGAGTATAGCCGGCTTTCCACGGGTCAATCTAACACCTCCCCTCGATTTCATCTGGTGGGGGACAACTATGTGAATGACCAGTGGTTCTTTTTTGGGCCCCCCTTTCATAGTAGAATACATTTCAGCCCCATTCTCTTACATTTTCTTTCCCCAAGGAGGGCACACACCACAGTTTGGGGACCACTGGTCGCTTAGCGTACACATTCGCTTGGGGTAGTCTGATTTTTTTTAAGTGAAACTCCCCCTGTCTATAGGTTATTCCTTTCGCACTCTCCCATCATTTTTTCTTCATCTCTCCTACATCTCTGCCTCTCTCTCTCCACCAGGTGTGGAACCACTTTGACAGTGGTTCGTGTCCGGGTCAGGCCATTGGGGTGCGAGCCAGGATGGATAATGGGGTCCAAGGTTTCATCCCCACCAAGTTCCTCAGTGACAAGGTGGTCAAGCACCCTGAGGATAGAGTCAAGGTGAGAGACGACACTCACAAAATGGTGAGACTATCGCTGGAGTGGAATAAGCTGGGTTAGTTGGGTGTTATTGAGTCACAATGTCACCATTGAAGATGAATCAAGGTCAAGGTGCAGTATGCGGTTTGGCTCAGAAGCACTTTCTGTTTGTCAGTTCTCATTACATCCCGACAGCAGTCCATAAAGAAAGTGCTCTGACACTAAAATGAACTAATCCGTGATCTGTCGGAGTCGCAGGACTGTAATAAGTGTGTCCAATCGTTTTGAGTTAACAACTTGAAATGATTGGATGGCTCACCTGCCTGTCAACCTACCTACCTGCCTAGTGAGTGTAATTAGTTTTCCCCCAGTTTGGAGGAGTGGGCGAGGGGGAAAGAGCAAGGATTTTGGGGAGAGGGCGAGGATTTTGTCGGTTTCATTTTTCAAAGTCTAACTGGAAATCACAAACTGCATACTGCACCTTTAATCAATCAGTACTGATGGTAAAAGCTTACCGATTCTGTCTCCTCGTTATCTAGGTGGGCATGACGGTGCACTGCCGCATCATGAAGATCGACATTGAGAAGTTCAGTGTTGACCTGACCTGCCGCACCTCTGACCTGATGGATAAGAACAACGAATGGAAACTACCCAAAGACACCTACTACGACTTTGATGAAGAGACGGACGACACCAAGCAAGAGGAGGAGCTCAAGAAGAAGCAGAACAGAACCAGTCAGTATACAGAACCAGTCAGTTTACAGAACAGAACCAGTCAGTATACAGTACCAGTCACACAGTCAGTTACAGAACAGAACCAGTCAGTATACAGTACCAGTCAGTTTACAGAACAGAACCAGTCACTTTAGACATTCAGTACACTAGCAGAATTACAATGGCTAAATGTGATATACAAATATGCTGGGAAATATACGGCTAAATCCCTGTTCCACCTCATCGGTCTATTCCTCCATCTCACTTTCCCTCTCTTTCCAGCCTATATCAAACGTGTCATCGCCCACCCCTCCTTCCACAACATCAACTTCAAGCAAGCAGAGAAGATGATGGAGTCCATGGACCAGGGAGACGTGGTGATTAGACCCAGCAGCAAAGGAGAAAACCACCTCACCGTCACCTGGAAGGTCAGGATAGAGGGGTGGAGTCAGGATAGAGGTGTGGAGACGGATGGAGACAGCAGATTGATGTACTAGCAGATGAATTCATCTCAATCCCCAATCTGATGATGTGTTGGACAGGTGGCTGATGGTATATACCAGCATGTAGACGTGAGAGAGGAGGGGAAGGAGAACGCCTTCAGTCTGGGACACACTCTCTGGATCAGCAATGAGGTGTGTGTGCGTGCGTGCGTGCGTGCGTGTGTGTGTGTGTGTGTGGACATTTTTATAATATTTATATTCCACATTTACAACTGACTTCTTATTGCTCCCTCTCAATATCTGTCGCTTTCCTTCTGTCCCTCTCTCTTTCTCTGTAGGAATTTGAGGATCTAGATGAGATCACTGCTCGGTACATTCAGCCAATGGCAGCGTTTGCTCGTGATCTGCTTGGACATAAATACTTCCATGACTGCAATGGAGGAGACAGGAAGGTATGGGGAGATGAGTGTGAGGGAGTGATATAAGGGTGGTTATCTTTTATTCTTGCTGCTGACAAAGATGCTGGATACTGGTTTGTTATAGCAATCACGTTTTCATTCATCTACACCTTTTTCTTTCTAATTTTCTCTCTCACAAATAGAAAATGGAGGAGCTGCTGATCAGATCAAAGAAGGAAAAACCCACTTTTATTCCCTACTTTATGTCAGCCTGTAAAGATTTACCAGGGAAGTTCATACTGGGCTATCAGCCTCGTGGCAAGCCCCGGTGAGTAGCCACCATTTCCTGCCAAAGATAAGCTACTCCCAGTAATCATAGAAATATAAGGTTCTGTCCACTCATACGTGGTCACCACCCTTGAAAGAACTCACTTCTGTCCTGGTACCTGTGTTCTCTCTGCAGGGTTGAGTATGTTACCATTTCACCTGACGGCTTCCGTTACCGCTCTCAGATGTTCCCCACAGTGAACGGTCTCTTCCGCTGGTTCAAAGACCACTACCAGGAGCCCATACCAGGTATGTAATCACAGTCTATTGGCTGTACCAGCCTGAGGAATGCTGATTGGCTGCACATATCGGCACTCATTTATCAAAGGAGTGCAGATCCGAGTGCAGAAATGATGGTACGACAGCATCCATGTGTGATCAAACATTCGTATGCCACCAATCCCATCGTACGAATGATCGGGCGTTCACAAACGTGGCAAATGAAATCAATAGTCATATCACGCCTCTACATATTCTATCCTCGCCCCTGTAGTGTACAGCATGGAGATACGGCAAGCCTATCCAAAAACCATCGCACATCGCTGTCAATTTGTGGATTTATAATAATAATAACTTTATTTTACCTCCCATACATAAAAATTTATTATTGGGACAATAAATTACAAAGTAACAAAATCTCAAATTAGTGATGACACCCGTGTGAATGTGAAATATCCTATTTCAACCAGTAGGCTTATAGAAACGGCTGCACGTCAGGTTAATAGCATACCTCGCTCGCCCACTCTCACCTCGGCTGAATGATTGGACGCACATAGGTCTTCCACAGAGCGTGGCATTACCAATATGATCACTGTCAAAGCTCTTAAGTGACGCCTACCCATTGCTTTTCATTTGTTAATTGATTGCTAGTAATTGTCACTAGTACATTGAATGATTGATTGATTGATTGATTGGTGTAACATTCATTTCGCTTTCATTTTAAGATGTGTAAGGCTACATTGTCTAAGCAGGCTCAAAATGAAAGTGAAATTACTCTTACATCAAAATACGAGGGGTTACATATTTTGAAGCGATAAATAGGCCTATGTGGCTGCGCTTAGATGCCAGTCAGAATCAGTGTCATGACAATTCTCAAACCTGTGTAGCTGGGACCTGGCCTGAGATTTGGATGCAGTCTCCGCTCATCAAATTGATAAATGCCAAACTTAGCATGGAAATGACCATACGCCCAGTTTTTTGTCATATGATTGCTTAGTAAATGAGGGCCACTGACTGCTGTTGTTGTCATACTTGTTGGCCGGTCACAGAGCTGTATATCCTGGTAGCAGACACTATGGGGCGGTTTCTCTCTAACTCTATGCTTCCTTCTTTTGTCACAGGCATCACCCCCAGCAGTGGCAGCCGCACAAGAACGCCTGCCTCTCACAACACTACACCAGCTAACATCAACATTGCAGGTTAGACACACACGGTCACAAGCACACACACCATAATCAACCATTCCTGTGTAATGCTATCTGTGTAATGCTATCTGTGTAATGCTATCTTTCTCCTTCTCAGACTTGACGCGAGCTGTTAACGCTCTGCCGCGCAACATGACCTCACAGATGTTCAATGCCATCGCCGCGGTAACAGGCCAGGGCCAGAACCCCAACACCACGCCCGCCCAGTGGGGCTCCAGCCAGTACGGCTATGGCGGAAGCACAGGGGGGGGAGGAGGGAGTTCCTCAGCCTATCATGTGAGTGTTTACTTGGGGGAACATGTCCCCCACCCATGATGCATGTTCCTTTGTGGTGTTGAAGGTGTGGTTTTGTGTGCATAGTATTTAACTCCCTAACTTTGAACTTGAGCTCTAAACTCTGTGAAAAGCCCCTGAGCACTTTCTTTCAATGCTGGACATCCAGAAAACCAGACGAATCCTCAATTGTCCGGCACAGAGTCAATGTGCACCAGTCAGTTTTTCGCTTGTGTCTTGGCATCGCAAAGCAGATGTTGTGTTATACTTTTCCTGCATTCGTGAAATGTCGAAGGTAAATCAGAGGATTCAACGTAGTATGATACAGATACGTGACAGATTAAATCCCAGTGATACAGATACGTGACAGATTAAATCCCAGTGTAGGTAATGTAATGGGCTACAGGGAGTCAGTGTAATGTAATGTCATCTGATTTATGTTGTGAAATATATTGACTTTAACTAATGATGCACCTAACCTCTTGAACCTTGAAAACCTATGAGAATCCTAACATTTAGAATAAGAAGCAAAGGAGCTACTAAACAACACAAGCATAGATTTTACGTAGAAAGCAAAATGTACTTGGCAATAGGAAAAATGAACTGGTGAGCACCCCATAGTGGTGGGCTCTGGTACATGTGTGACGGACGAATGAACGCATACGGGTGGGGTACAACTAGACCAGCCACTCTTCTATTCCACAGAAAAACTCTAATACTAAGAACCCCTTTGTCCCGGCAGGTGTTTGCCACGCCCCAGCAGCCGATAGCCACGCCTATCATGACGCCCAGCTACTCTTACACGCCCAGCCAGCAGAACATGGGTACCCCCCAATACCCCGGCTCCACCCCACAGTCCTCGCATGGACACACACAGTCGCACGGACACTCCCACAGCCACGAGGGCCACCACAGTAGTCACCATGGACACTCATCCAACACGCCCTCCTCGTCCTCGTCAAGCTCCGCTAGAGGACGCATGCCACAGCCGCCAAAGTGAGTAGAAAGTTGGGACCTCGGGCACAGTGGGGTTGGGCTGACAGCACTGCATGGCCTGGTGCAGGGTTGTTTTTTTTTATTTGTTGTGCTATGTTCTCAAATGGCCATATTATGAAACATGGAATTGTTGCAAAGCATTTAGAAGGACTACCTGGTTGATAATGCATTTTTTAAACTGCCCCCTGTCAATAGTCATGAAATGAATTGATACCTGCCCTATCTGAACTACCTGTGTCTCTCCCCCTGCAGGTCGGGTGGCAGTACTGCAGTGGACTGGGGTAAGATGGCGGAGCAGTGGCTGCAGGAGAAGGAAGCTGAGCGAAAGAAGCAGAAGACACCGAGAATGACCCCGCGTCCTTCACCAAGCCCCATGATCGAGAGCACGCCCATGTCCATCGCCGGAGATGCCACACCCCTGCTGGATGAGATGGACCGATAGGAGAGGGAGGGGGGCGTCCTTACACCCCCCTTGTCCCATTCCTCATCCGCCCTCCTCCATTTTCATCTTCATTCCCCTGCCTCACCTCACCTGATCTGCCCCTCCATATAACTGGCCCCTGGTCTCCTGCCATGTAGACCAATCCCTTATAGCTACTGTGTATCTCTTCCCTTCCTCCTCTGGCACATTTCAATCCTCCTCTCCCTATCACCCTAAACCCTCTTACTCTGTGGCTTCTCCCTTCTCTTTTCATGCCATGTGGTATTTATGTATGGTGATGATAAACACTGTCACTCGGAATGTCAGCATAAAGAAATACTTGAAATAGCTGACAAATACAAATAGGACATGGACCTATGTAGAGTGCCGTTTTGTCAGACAACCCTCCCTTTTATCTTTTAAAGATGCAACGTTTTTTTGTATTGCATCAAAACAAATAAAGACCGTTTTCAGAATGGACCCTAGCCTACACTTCTCACGCTGAACCAAAACACACCTGAGGCTCGGAAAGCTTTGCAAGTCTGTGCTGTTGAGAAAATGTGCTGTTTTAGACGAAGGGCTCCTTCATATTCAAAGATGTGATAAGGTGAAAAGGATCATTAGTTGACCTTCCTCACTAAAGAATGACAGGAGGTAGGAGGTTATTACTAGGTTCACCTCTAACTGTTTGCTTTGCAATAATAACTAAACTTGTAGTTGGGATGTTCCATGTGAATGTATTTTTGGCGTGTCCAGTTTCATCTAGTCAATAAGGGATGAGGGTCCGCACTCAACTATTTTAGTATGCTCTTTATTTCATACACACGTGACAGACCTCAACAGGCGCGTGTCGGCTCTGCCTTCTTGAGTGTTAGAAGAAGGCAGAACTGAAACGCGCCTGTTGAGGTCTGTCACGTGTGTATGAAATAAAGAGCATACTCAAATAGTTTTGAGTGCGGACCCTCATCCCTTATTTTGGTCAGATTGTGTAGCGGTCCTGCACCGGTTCTGAGCACAGTGACCCCATTAATATTGAAGACGGCTTCATCTAGTCAAAGCATTTGCTGTTCTGAATTTCCTCAAGTTATCGGTAAACTGTTTTTATCTTGTCTTTGAAGTTTGTTTTTTTGAAAACTTAATCCTGGACTTTTGATCATGTGTGTATTTTTTATTTTTGTTGCCCATGTTAGTTGGTTTAGGTGACCGTAGAGTTCCTCCTCCCACCGTGATAAGTAACCTAGGTTGCAAAGTCCCAGGGTTGAATGGGGTTCAGACCTGAGCAGTATAAGGAGGAATAAGATGAAAACAGCAATGTCCACAGCTCTGGTGACATTTATGATAGAGCAGGCAGCCCATGCCATTCTATCTCATGCATGAACTCAAACTCACTACTCTTGCATTCTGGTAAATTATGTCTGTACATATTTCTTTATTCAGGAGTGTGGCAACCAAAAGTGGTGTGCCGATCAAAAGTCATTGTGTTGTACACACATGGATCTCAGTCATGCAACAGATGGGATTGACTTAATTCTTCACATTGTGCTTCTATCTGTGACGTTCTGAACACGGCAACCTTATGAAGTCTAGTTGTTGGTAGTAATACATCTGGTATTTCACAGCTTTTGGACCCATCCCTTTAAAATAAAAGTGTTCATATTGAAACCTGTGTGTGTGTGTTCTGTTGAAGTGGTCTGTTGGCTACTGACTGCCATATCCTGTCACAATGAGGACTGCACCGCAGTGTGTAGAGTAAACTGAATTCAGATTCTTCTGGATAAAATTAATCTTCACTGGTTTAAAATGACAGACGATGTAATATATCTGCAGTGTAAGAAAGCATGTAGGGCATCCTAAAGAACTGGTGATGGCTCTGGAGAGGGTGGGGTGTAGGGTGGGGTTTATGTGGGTCCCGGCTCATGTGGGGGTGGATGGGAATGAGGCTGTGGATGCAGCTGCTAAGGGGGCTTTAGGGCAGGAGGTGGTGGGGGTGGATCTGGGGGTAGCTGAGTGGAGAGGTAGGATACGGGGGGTGCTGATGGAGAGGTGGCAGGCTGAGTGGGAGGTGGAGGCGAGAGGGAGGCATTTCCATGGGATCCAGAGTGTTAGGGGGAGAGGGGCACCCTGGGGAGGGGTAGGAGGGAACAGGTCATGATGACCAGGCTTTGGCTTGGTCATTGTGGCCTGGCCTGGGACCTGGCCCAGATGGGGAAGCATGTGCATGGTCTGTGTAGCTGTGGGGGGGAGGGAGACGGTGAGGCATATGTTGGAGTGCGGGAGGTACAGGAGGGAGAGGGCTGTTATGTTTGCTCATATGGTGAGGTTGGGGGAGCCAGTTGTGTCTCTGAGGGTCCTGTTGGGCCATTGGAGTCACCAGTATGAGGTGGGGAGGGCGGTGGCAAGCGTTATGTTCGCTACTGGTCTACATCTTGCAGTGAGGGTCTGGGAGGGGTGTAGTACCGTGTCTGGCCAGGGAAAGGCAGCAATACGCCACGTCGGCGTCTAGTCTGCCGGAAACCAATAGAAGAAGAAGAAGAAGCGTCCATCTCTCACAGATTTCTTCGAGCTGGTGGTGACATCGCTTTGTTTTTGGTAACGGTAGATTAGGCCTGGTGGTGAAACAATATGCCTATCTCGCAACTAAAAATATATCTTCGAAATGTTCTTATATATCTCCAACTTGATCCAACTTCAGTTATAACTGCAATGCGAGGTTGTGACTAAATGGTGCAATGGTGGGCTAAAGGTAACTTAGCTTGCTAGCTAAAAAGCTGGTGACGGAAGTGTAGGCCTCATGACTCCGTGTACAGCACATGTTAACAGGGTAAGTGGCTAAAAAAGTAACCATGCAAATTATAACTACATATCAAGTGCAGTTAAATGCAACCCTGAGAGAGGAATCCTGTGTTTGCTTGCCAGAGAGCTAATCGTTACACTAAGAAATCTGCTTGTACTAGTATTAGTAGGAAAACTATAGCGAGCTGTTAAGAATTTTTTTGCAGGGGAGTCGGCTAACTAACTTCCGATGATCTTAGGAAGGTGTAACTTTTTTGTATCTTTGCTTGCTTTAACCAGCACCCCTAAACCTCGAGGTGCAAGAGTGTTCTCTAACACATTCTGCCCTGGTTTTGTGTTCTAGTTTGGGATGGCTGCCCCACGTGCTGCTGGTGTGTGGGAAGGCTCATGAGACACGTGGCGGGTAAGGTCATTTAAGTTGGCTAAAGTAGGCTATCTAACTAACTTGGCATATTTCAGTCAGGTTGGTGATAAATAAATAAATGCTGTGCTTTAAGAGCATACTGCAGGTTGACTTTTTCCTACCAGCGTGACAATCAAATCACTTTATTGTGACTTTTGTTGTGGTAAACCATTCACACACAGCTATCCTAATTTGTTGCATCTGAAAGATGGCTAGCTGGCGTTATGCTGTTTCACTTAACATAACTTTATAGCTGCAACAAATGATGAGTTAGGCTACTGTAATGTACATATTATATATCATTTTTTATGAAACTCGGAATTAGTCTACTACATATTCCTACACGTTGACTCACTGGGGTCTACAACCTGCAATTTTCTCTTCCCTGAACTAACAAAATATATTGGCCTAATGTTGAATGTGATTTCCTTGGAACAGATTCAAGACACACGGACATTCAAGACACGGACAGATTCAAGACACACGGACATTCAAGACACGGACAATCTTAAGCAATTTGGTGACAGTCTATTTTGAAAAGGTAACGTCCAGACATGGCAAACCCTATAGCTGTTAATCTTGTGATGAAATGCAAACTGAAATAGCTGGAATTACCGGCAGATTGTCCAGTGGTGAGACTCGGTTTTCTGAACCTTATAGATGATGACCATTTAACACTAGACTGCAAAATGTACTCTACCCACTTACATGTCTTTCCCATCATATGTTACCAGTAGTGTTTCCCCCTACAGTTAACCTGGTGAGAAAATTAACCAGAAATGATTGGTGATACACATGGCACATACTATGATGAAATTTAAACTGAAATGGCTGGAATTACTGCCAGATTGTAAAGTGTTGACCTTCGGTTTGCTGAGACTTACAACATTCTAGACTTAAAGTCATAGTCTGTAATTTTGGGATAGGGCCTCATTTACAACATTGGCATTATGTTGTCAGCTGCTTACATGCTGCCCCTCGTTTGGGCATTCATGTCTTGCCAATTTTTAAGTGTACGTAAGCAGATGGGTAGGCAACTGTATAATGTGAGTATAGCCTATGAGCAGCTGCATTTTTTACTTTTTGCGCAAGCAGTGTTTGTTTCAAGGGTAAAAAAAATATTCAATGTTTAAAAACTATTTGAAAATCTATTTCCCTTTTGGACCTTTACCTTTTTTAAGTGCTACAATGAACATTTTTGTAGTAAGTAGCCTTGAGAACCAATGCTCTCAAGCCTAGTGGCCCATAGGGCATGAGCCTATCTCCTGATTCCTTAGTGTGAGGCAGCTTGATGTACAAGTACACCCTCTGGGCATGACGCTATGTTGTAGGGACTTGCCCCCAATCTGACCCTTGATGCTGAGTGCCAAGCAGGGAGGCATTGGGTACCATTTTTATAGTCTTTGGTATGACTCGGCCGGGGGTTTATAGCTGTATTCTCACTGGATTTTCCAGACGAGTATGATGGCTCTATCTAACCTGTATTAATGTCATTGTGTCAGATTCAGAGGAACTGGACTGAAAGCACTAGGCTTTGTTACTGGTTAATGAACACCTGATTATTTCTCTGTTTATCCACACTGATGAGGTCTGCATATCTTTGGCTATCTGACTAACCCATTAAATATTTAGTTATTATAATTAAAATCTAGATAAATTATTGCTGACCAGACTGGCAACGTATGCATGCAAGGTATTAGCTAGCCAAGTTATCTGAGGCCTTGCTAGCTAGCCATCTAGCTAGATGCTCACAAAGCTTGTCCATGAGCATCTCTTCTATGTGCGTCACACATCTAAACGTACATTTTATAAATGAGTCACCAGGTAACCTGGTGCACTAGGCAAATGATGTTCGATTATATATTTGAATGCTAACTAATTACAAAAATTAATATTCACTCAAATTCATGGCACTTTTTACAGCCTTAGTGGTGACCTTTTGGTTTTCTGAGACGTGCAACATTCTGGACTTAAGTCTTTGTAAACACCTGTTTGTAATGAAGATTGTTTTACAGGTTGTCCTTCAATTTGTTGAACCCTCTGCCACCAACATATCTTAGACTGCAAAACATCAGGTGAGCATACCACCATCTACAAGAAACCGTAGTCTTTGTTCACCTGCAAAAAGTAATCTCTTCTGTCTCAGTGATGTGTTAATGATGAATTCCAAACTGAAATAGCTGGAATTACCGGCAGATTGTTTAGTGGTGATCCTCGGTTTTCTGAACACATTACAGCAGTTTTGGTTAGGATGGGATGATATTTTGTTTTTCTGAACAAAAAATCCTTAGTGGTGACCTTTGGTTTCCTGAGACGTGCAACATTCTGGACGCAAATCTTTGTAAACACCTTTTTGTAATGAAGATTGTTTTACAGGTTGTCCTTCAATTTGTTGAACCCTCTTCCACCAGCAGATCTTACACTGCAAAACATCAGGTGAGCATACCACCATCTACAAGAAACCGTAGTCTTTGTTCACCTGCAAAAAGTAATCTCTTCTGTCTCAGTGATGTGTTAATGATGAATTCCAAACTGAAATAGCTGGAATTACCGGCAGATTGTTTAGTGGTGATCCTCGGTTTTCTGAACACATTACGGCAGTTTTGGTTAGGATGGGATGATATTTTGTTTTTCTGAACAAAAAATCCTTAGTGGTGACCTTTGGTTTCCTGAGACGTGCAACATTCTGGACGCGAATCTTTGTAAACACCTTTTTGTAATGAAGATTGTTTTACAGGTTGTCCTTCAATTTGTTGAACCCTCTTCCACCAGCAGATCTTACACTGCAAAACATCAGGTGAGCATACCACCATCTCCAAGAAACCGTAGTCTTTGTTCACCTGCAAAAAGTAATCTCTTCTGTCTCAGTGATGTGTTAATGATGAATTCCAAACTGAAATAGCTGGAATTACCGGCAGATTGTTTAGTGGTGATTCTCGGTTTTCTGAACACATTACGGCAGTTTTGATTAGGATGGGATTATATTTTGCAATTTTGATTTCCTTAAACAAAAAATCCTTAGTGGTGACCTTTGGTTTTCTGAGACGCGCAACATTCTGGACCTGAATCTTTGTAAACACCCGTTTGTAATGAAGATTGTTTTACAGGTTGTCCTTCAATTTGTTGAACCCTCTGCCACCAACAGATCTTAGACTGCAAAATATCAGGTGAGCATACCACCATATATAAGAAACCGTAGTCTTTGTTCACCTGCAAAAAGTAATCTCTTCTGTCTCACTGATGTGTTAATGATGAATTCCAAACTGAAATAGCTGGAATTACCGGCAGATTGTTTAGTGGTGATCCTCGGTTTTCTGAACACATTACGGCAGTTTTGGTTAGGATGGGATGATATTTTGTTTTTCTGAACAAAAAATCCCTAGTGGTGACCTTTGGTTTCCTGAGACGTGCAACATTCTGGACGCGAATCTTTGTAAACACCTTTTTGTAATGAAGATTGTTTTACAGGTTGTCCTTCAATTTGTTGAACCCTCTGCCACCAACAGATCTTAGACTGCAAAATATCAGGTGAGCATACCACCATCTCCAAGAAGCCGTAGTCTTGGTTCACCTGCACAAAGTAATCTCTTCTGTCTCACTGATGTGTTAATGATGAATTCCAAACTGAAATAGCTGGAATTACCGGCAGATTGTTTAGTGGTGATTCTCGGTTTTCTGAACACATTACGGCAGTTTTGGTTAGGATGGGATGATATTTTGTTTTTCTGAACAAAAAGTCCTTAGTGGTGACCTTTGGTTTCCTGAGACGTGCAACATTCTGGACGCGAATCTTTGTAAACACCTTTTTGTAATGAAGATTGTTTTACAGGTTGTCCTTCAATTTGTTGAACCCTCGTCCACCAGCAGATCTTACACTGCAAAACATCAGGTGAGCATACCACCATCTACAAGAAACCGTAGTCTTTGTTCACCTGCAAAAAGTAATCTCTTCTGTCTCAGTGATGTGTTAATGATGAATTCCAAACTGAAATAGCTGGAATTACCGGCAGATTGTTTAGTGGTGATTCTCGGTTTTCTGAACACATTACGGCAGTTTTGATTAGGATGGGATGATATTTTGCAATTTTGATTTCCTTAACAAAAAATCCTTAGTGGTGACCTTTGGTTTTTTGAGACGCGCAACATTCTGGACTTGAATCTTTGTAAACACCTGTTTGTAATGAAGATTGTTTTACAGGTTGTCCTTCAATTTGTTGAACCCTCTGCCACCAACAGATCTTAGACTGCAAAATATCAGGTGAGCATACCACCATCTCCAAGAAACCGTAGTCTTGTTCACCTGCACAAAGTAATCTCTTCTGTCTCACTGATGTGTTAATGATGAATTCCAAACTGAAATAGCTGGAATTACCGGCAGATTGTTTAGTGGTGATCCTCGGTTTTCTGAACACATTACGGCAGTTTTGGTTAGGATGGGATGATATTTTGTTTTTCTGAACAAAAAATCCTTAGTGGTGACCTTTGGTTTCCTGAGACGTGCAACATTCTGGACGCGAATCTTTGTAAACACCTGTTTGTAATGAAGATTGTTTTACAGGTTGTCCTTCAATTTGTTGAACCCTCTGCCACCAACAGATCTTAGACTGCAAAATATCAGGTGAGCATACCACCATCTCCAAGAAACCGTAGTCTTGGTTCACCTGCACAAAGTAATCTCTTATGTCTCACTGATGTGTTAATGATGAATTCCAAACTGAAATAGCTGGAATTACCGGCAGATTGTTTAGTGGTGATTCTCGGTTTTCTGAACACATTACGGCAGTTTTGATTAGGATGGGATGATATTTAGCAATTTTGATTTCCTTAACAAAAAATCCTTAGTGGTGACCTTTGGTTTTTTGAGACGCGCAACATTCTGGACTTGAATCTTTGTAAACACCTGTTTGTAATGAAGATTGTTTTACAGGTTGTCCTTCAATTTGTTGAACCCTCTGCCACCAACAGATCTTAGACTGCAAAATATCAGGTGAGCATACCACCATCTCCAAGAAACCGTAGTCTTGTTCACCTGCACAAAGTAATCTCTTCTGTCTCACTGATGTGTTAATGATGAATTCCAAACTGAAATAGCTGGAATTACCGGCAGATTGTTTAGTGGTGATCCTCGGTTTTCTGAACACATTACGGCAGTTTTGGTTAGGATGGGATGATATTTTGTTTTTCTGAACAAAAAATCCTTAGTGGTGACCTTTGGTTTCCTGAGACGTGCAACATTCTGGACGCGAATCTTTGTAAACACCTTTTTGTAAGGAAGATTGTTTTACAGGTTGTCCTTCAATTTGTTGAACCCTCTGCCACCAACAGATCTTAGACTGCAAAATATCAGGTGAGCATACCACCATCTCCAAGAAACCGTAGTCTTGGTTCACCTGCACAAAGTAATCTCTTCTGTCTCACTGATGTGTTAATGATGAATTCCAAACTGAAATAGCTGGAATTACCGGCAGATTGTTTAGTGGTGATTCTCGGTTTTCTGAACACATTACGGCAGTTTTGGTTAGGATGGGATGATATTTTGTTTTTCTGAACAAAAAGTCCTTAGTGGTGACCTTTGGTTTCCTGAGACGTGCAACATTCTGGACGCGAATCTTTGTAAACACCTTTTTGTAATGAAGATTGTTTTACAGGTTGTCCTTCAATTTGTTGAACCCTCGTCCACCAGCAGATCTTACACTGCAAAACATCAGGTGAGCATACCACCATCTACAAGAAACCGTAGTCTTTGTTCACCTGCAAAAAGTAATCTCTTCTGTCTCAGTGATGTGTTAATGATGAATTCCAAACTGAAATAGCTGGAATTACCGGCAGATTGTTTAGTGGTGATTCTCGGTTTTCTGAACACATTACGGCAGTTTTGATTAGGATGGGATGATATTTAGCAATTTTGATTTCCTTAACAAAAAATCCTTAGTGGTGACCTTTGGTTTTTTGAGACGCGCAACATTCTGGACTTGAATCTTTGTAAACACCTGTTTGTAATGAAGATTGTTTTACAGGTTGTCCTTCAATTTGTTGAACCCTCTGCCACCAACAGATCTTAGACTGCAAAATATCAGGTGAGCATACCACCATCTCCAAGAAACCGTAGTCTTGTTCACCTGCACAAAGTAATCTCTTCTGTCTCACTGATGTGTTAATGATGAATTCCAAACTGAAATAGCTGGAATTACCGGCAGATTGTTTAGTGGTGATTCTCGGTTTTCTGAACACATTACGGCAGTTTTGATTAGGATGGGATGATATTTTGCAATTTTGATTTCCTTAACAAAAAATCCTTAGTGGTGACCTTTGGTTTTTTGAGACGCGCAACATTCTGGACTTGAATCTTTGTAAACACCTGTTTGTAATGAAGATTGTTTTACAGGTTGTCCTTCAATTTGTTGAACCCTCTGCCACCAACAGATCTTAGACTGCAAAATATCAGGTGAGCATACCACCATCTCCAAGAAACCGTAGTCTTGTTCACCTGCACAAAGTAATCTCTTCTGTCTCACTGTTGTGTTAATGATGAATTCCAAACTGAAATAGCTGGAATTACCGGCAGATTGTTTAGTGGTGATCCTCGGTTTTCTGAACACATTACGGCAGTTTTGGTTAGGATGGGATGATATTTTGTTTTTCTGAACAAAAAATCCTTAGTGGTGACCTTTGGTTTCCTGAGACGTGCAACATTCTGGACGCGAATCTTTGTAAACACCTTTTTGTAAAGAAGATTGTTTTACAGGTTGTCCTTCAATTTGTTGAACCCTCTGCCACCAACAGATCTTAGACTGCAAAATATCAGGTGAGCATACCACCATCTCCAAGAAACCGTAGTCTTGTTCACCTGCACAAAGTAATCTCTTCTGTCTCACTAATGTGTTAATGATGAATTCCAAACTGAAATAGCTGGAATTACCGGCAGATTGTTTAGTGGTGATCCTCGGTTTTCTGAACACATTACGGCAGTTTTGGTTAGGATGGGATGATATTTTGTTTTTCTGAACAAAAAATCCTTAGTGGTGACCTTTGGTTTCCTGAGACGTGCAACATTCTGGACGCGAATCTTTGTAAACACCTTTTTGTAATGAAGATTGTTTTACAGGTTGTCCTTCAATTTGTTGAACCCTCTGCCACCAACAGATCTTAGACTGCAAAATATCAGGTGAGCATACCACCATCTCCAAGAAACCGTAGTCTTGTTCACCTGCACAAAGTAATCTCTTCTGTCTCACTGATGTGTTAATGATGAATTCCAAACTGAAATAGCTGGAATTACCGGCAGATTGTTTAGTGGTGATCCTCGGTTTTCTGAACACATTACGGCAGTTTTGGTTAGGATGGGATGATATTTTGTTTTTCTGAACAAAAAATCCTTAGTGGTGACCTTTGGTTTCCTGAGACGTGCAACATTCTGGACGCGAATCTTTGTAAACACCTTTTTGTAATGAAGATTGTTTTACAGGTTGTCCTTCAATTTGTTGAACCCTCGTCCACCAGCAGATCTTACACTGCAAAACATCAGGTGAGCATACCACCATCTACAAGAAACCCTAGTCTTTGTTCACCTGCAAAAAGTAATCTCTTCTGTCTCAGTGATGTGTTAATGATGAATTCCAAACTGAAATAGCTGGAATTACCGGCAGATTGTTTAGTGGTGATTCTCGGTTTTCTGAACACATTACGGCAGTTTTGGTTAGGATGGGATGATATTTAGCAATTTTTCGTAACTTAATAATAAATAAAAAAAATCCTTTTCACAGATTCTGGTTCAATTCACGGGTTCCATGAGGACATCAGTTCAGAGGAATTGGACTGAAAGCACTAGGCTTACTGGTTAATGAACGCCTGATTAATTCCCCTGTTTATCCACACTGACAAGGTCTGCATATCTTTGGCTATCTGACTAACCCATTAAATATTTAGGAAATGTGCATCTGTACTATGGCTATCACAATGACATTTTCACAATACTATTATCATAGCAATGTTAAAAAATAAAAAAAGTGTTCACTTAATACATCGTTAACTGTATTTTGGTCCAATTTCTCTAACATCTGAAAGTGCTGTGTATAGCATATTAAACAAAGGTGCACATTACTTATTGAATTTCCTGAACACGATGTACCATGGCTGGATTATTAACATGATTTTGTGGTCATTTTAAATACTACAATTATCACTATATATCGCGACACCCCTAATCTGTGCTGTGGTATACTGGCAGGGTTCCCATGGGTCATGGAATTCCTGGAATATCATGGAAAGGCTACTAGGCTACTATTGATCTGTCAAATATGGGAGATGGAACCCTACATACAGCCACGCAAACTAAGCATGCTGCCCGCATGAAGCCGAAAGGAGCTTCATCTTAGACCCAAGTCCTGTCTGCTCAGCAAAAAGGTGTCCTGTATTTCTGTTCATTTTCGGTCATGGAAATTATGTGTTTTAGTCAGTGAAAGTCAGGGAATTTGACTGGTTGCATTTACACTGCCTGGTTGAAGTGACCCAATTCAGTGTTTTTTGCTCACGTGGCACATATCAGATATGTATTATGCATGTGTAAGCAGGAAAAACGGTGGTATATTTTTCTTTGTCTTTTGACTCTTACTGCTGTTGCTTCTATGACACCTGAATTATGCCCAGTCATCAATAAAGATTGACTTTTCAATATTAACTTGACACACTTGTAACTTTGTCACATCATAGGTTCCCCTTATGTTTTTTTCAGGTGAAAATAATTAAATTTGTCACTGCTCGGCCTAGTAATGGACTAGAGACCCCTGGGTGGCAGATCTCTGATCAGAATTGATTGGCCTATATACCTGTGAATGTTCATGAAGATTATAGATAAAAATAAATGTGGTCTGAAAAAAAAAAACGCCGTACGCCATACATACCCCTTATGTTTTTTTTTCAGGTGGAAATAATTAAATTTGTCACTGCTCGGCCTAGTAATGGACAATAGACCCCTGGGTGGCAGATCTCTGATCAGAATTGCTTGTACTACATACCTGTGAAAGTTCATGAAGATTGTAGACAAAAAATAAATTTGGTCTGAAAAAAAAACCGCCATACATACCCCTTATGTTTTTATTTTAGGTGGACATAATTAAATTGTTCACTGCTTGGCCTAGGAATGGACTAGAGACTCCTGGGTGGCAGATCTATGATCAGAATTGATTGGCCTATATACCTGTGAATGTTCATGAAGATTGTAGATAAAAATAAATTTGGTCTGAAAAAAAAAAACGCCATACATACCGCTTGTTTTTATTTCAGGTGGAAATAATTAAATTTGTCACTGCTCGGCCTATTAATGGACTAGAGACCCCTGGGTGGCAGATCTCTGATCAGAATTGCTTGTACTACATACCTGTGAAAGTTCATGAAGATTGTAGACAAAAAAATTGTCTGAAAAAAAACCCGCCATACATACCCCTTATGTTTTTTTTTTAGGTGGACATAATTAAATTGTTCACTGCTTGGCCTAGGAATGGACTAGAGACTCCTGGGTGGCAGATCTATGATCAGAATTGATTGGCCTATATACCTGTGAATGTTCATGAAGATTGTAGATAAAAATAAATTTGGTCTGAAAAAAAAAAACACCATACATAACCCTTATGTTTTTTTCCAGGTGGACATAATTAAATTGTTCACTGCTTGGCCTAGTAATGGACTAGAGACCCCTGGGTGGCAGATCTCTGATCAGAATTGCTTGTACTACATACTTGTGAAAGTTCATGAAGATTGTAGACTAAAAATAAATTTGGTCTGAAAAAAAAAAAACATACATACCCCTTATGTTTTTTTTTCAGGTGGACATAATTAAATTGTTCACTGCTTGGCCTAGGAATGGACTAGAGACTCCTGGGTGGCAGATCTATGATCAGAATTGATTGGCCTATATACCTGTGAATGTTCATGAAGATTGTAGATAAAAATAAATTTGGTCTGAAAAAAAAAAACGCCATACATACCCCTTATGTTTTTATTTCAGGTGGAAATAATTACATTTGTCACTGCTCGGCCTAGTAATGGACTAGAGACCCCTGGGTGGCAGATCTCTGATCAGAATTGCTTGTACTACATACCTGTGAAAGTTCATGAAGATTGTAGACTAAAAATAAATTTGGTCTGAAAAAAAAAAAAACATTCATACCCCTTATGTTTTTTTTTCAGGTGGACATAATTAAATTGTTCACTGCTTGGCCTAGGAATGGACTAGAGACTCCTGGGTGGCAGATCTATGATCAGAATTGATTGGCCTATATACCTGTGAATGTTCATGAAGATTGTAGATAAAAATAAATTTGGTCTGAAAAAAAAAAAACGCCATACATACCCCTTATGTTTTTTTTTCAGGTGGAAATAATTAAATGTGTCACTGCTCGGCCTAGTAATGGACAATAGACCCCTGGGTGGCAGATCTCTGATCAGAATTGCTTGTACTACATACCTGTGAAGGTTCATGAAGATTGTAGATAAAAATAAATTTGGTCTGAAAAAAAACCCGCCATACATACCCCTTATGTTTTTTTTTTAGGTGGACATAATTAAATTGTTCACTGCTTGGCCTAGGAATGGACTAGAGACTCCTGGGTGGCAGATCTATGATCAGAATTGCTTGTACTACATACCTGTGAAGGTTAATGAAGATTGTAGATAAAAAATAAATTTGGTCTTAAAAAAAAACGCCATACATAGCCCTTATGTTTTTTTTCAGGTGGAAATAATTACATTTGTCACTGCTTGGCCTAGTAATGGATTAGAGACCCCTGGGTGGCAGATCTCTGATCAGAATTGCTTGTACTACATACCTGTGAATGTTCATGAAGATTGTAGATAAAAATAAATTTGGTCTGAAAAAATAAAAAAACATACATAACCCTTATGTTTTTTTCCAGGTGGACATAATTAAATTGTTCACTGCTTGGCCTAGGAATGGACTAGAGACTCCTGGGTGGCAGATCTATGATCAGAATTGATTGGCCTATATACCTGTGAATGTTCATGAAGATTGTAGACAAAAAATAAATTTGGTCTGAAAAAAAACCCGCCATACATACATACCCCTTATGTTTTTTTTTTAGGTGGACATAATTAAATTGTTCACTGCTTGGCCTAGGAATGGACTAGAGACTCCTGGGTGGCAGATCTATGATCAGAATTAATTGGCCTATATACCAGTGAATGTTCATGAAGATTGTAGAAAAAAAAGTAAATTTGGTCTGAAAAAATAAACGCCATACATACATACCCCATATGTTTTTTTTCAGGTGGAAATTATTAAATTTGTCACTGCTCGGCCTAGTAATGGACTAGAGACCCCTGGGTGGCAGATCTATTATCAGAATTGCTTATACTACATACCTGTGAAAGTTAATGAAGATTGTAGATAAAAATAAATTTGGTCTGAAAAAAAACGCCATACATACCCCTTATGTTTTTTTTCAGGTGGAAATAATTAAATTTGTCACTGCTTGGCCTAGGAATGGACTAGAGACTCCTGGGTGGCAGATCTATGATCAGAATTGATGGGCCTATATACCTGTGAATGTTCATGAAGATTGTAGATAAAAATAGATTTGGTATGAAAAAAAAACGCCATAAATACATACCCCTTACAGTATGTTTGTTTTCAGGTGGAAACAATTACATTTGTCACTGCTCGGCCTAGTAATGGACTAGATACCCCTGGGTGGCAGATCTCTGATCAGAATTGCTTGTACTACATACCTGTGAAGGTTCATGAAGATTGTAGACAAAAAATTAATTTGGTCTGAAAAAAAAAACGCCATACATACCCCTTATGTTTTTTTTTAGGTGGACATAATTAAATTGTTCACTGCTTAGCCTAGGAATAGACTAGAGACCCCTGGGTGGCAGATCTATGATCAGAATTGCTTGGCCTATATACATGTGAATGTTCATGAAGATTGTAGACAAAAAAGTAAATTTGGTCTGAAAAAAAAACGCCATACATACCACTGCTGTTTTTTTTCAGGTGGAAATAATTAAATTTCTCACTGCTCGGCATAGTAATGGACTAGAGACCCCTGGGTGTCAGATCTCTGATCAGAATTGCTTGTACTACATACCTGTGAAAGTTCATGAAGATTGTAGATAAAAATAAATTTGGTCTGAAAAAAAACGCCATACATACCCCTTATGTTTTTTTTCAGGTGGACATAATTAAATTGTTCACTGCTTGGCCTAGGAATAGACTAGAGACCCCTGGGTGGCAGATGTCTGATTAGAATTGCTTGGCCTATATACCTGTGAAGGTTCATGAAGATTGTAAATAAAAAATAAATTTGGTCTGAAAAAAAAACACCATACATACCCCTTATGTTTTTTTTCAGGTGGACATAATTAAATTATTCACTGCTTGGCCTAGGAATAGACTAGAGACCCCTGGGTGGCAGATCTCTGATAAGAATTGCTTGTTCTACATACCTGTGAAGGTTCATGAAGATTGGAGATAAAAATTAATTTGGTCTGAAAAAAAACCCGCCATACATACCCCTTATGGTTTTTTTTCAGGTGGAAATAATTAAATTTGTCAATGCTCGGCCTAATAATGGACTAGAGACCCCTGGGTGGCAGATCTCTGATCAGAATTGCTTGTACTATATACCTGTGAAGGTTCATGAAGATTGTAGATAAAAATAAATTTGGTCTGAAAAAAAAAACGCCATACATACCCCTTATGTTTTTTTTCAGGTGGAAACAATTACATTTGTCACTGCTCGGCTTAGTAATGGACTATAGACCCCTGGGTGGCAGATCTCTGATCAGAATTGCTTGTTCTACATACCTGTGAAGGTTCATGAAGATTGGAGATAAAAATTAATTTGGTCTGAAAAAAAACCCGCCATACATACCCCTTATGTTTTTTTTTCAGGTGGACATAATTAAATTGTTCACTGCTTGGCCTAGGAATAGACTAGAGACCCCTGGGTGGCAGATGTCTGATCAGAATTGCTTGGCCTATATACCTGTGATTGTTCATGAAGATTGTAGACAAAAAAGTAAATTTGGTCTGAAAAAAAAAAACACCATACATACATACCCCTTATGTTTTTTTCAGGTGGAAATAATTTAATTTGTCAATGCTTGGCCTAATAATGGACTAGAGACCCCTGGGTGGCAGATCTCTGATCAGAATTGCTTGTACTACATACCTGTGAAGGTTCATGAAGATTGTAGACAAAAAATTAATTTGGTCTGAAAAAAAAAAGGCCATACATACCCCTTATGTTTGTTTTCAGGTGGAAACAATTAAATTTGTCACTGCTCGGCCTAGTAATGGACTAGAGACCCCTGGGTGGCAGATCTCTGATCAGAATTGCTTGTACTACATACCTGTGAATGTTCATGAAGATGAAGATTGTAGATAAAAATAAATTTGGTCTGAAAAAAAACGCCATACATACCCCTTATGTTTTTTTTCAGGTGGAAATAATTAAATTTGTCACTGTTCGGCCTAGTAATGGACTAGAGACCCCTGGGTGGCAGATCTCTGATCAGAATTGCTTGTACTACATACATGTGAAGGTTCATGAAGATTGTAGATAAAAATAAATTTGGTCTGAAAAAAAAAAACGCCATACGTTCACATGTGAAAGAGTGGGATACATTATTTATTGTACAAACTCCCAACATTTGCAGTTTCAAGAAGATGGAGAACAAGTAAAAATAAGTATTCCTAATAGGAGCATTGTCAAATATCCACATATAAAGTGCATGGATAAACATATCATAAAACGAGGCAGTTAAAATAGCTTCTAGTCCAATTGGATAGACATTGCAGATATAGCAGCAGCATAGAATCAGGCTCTTAGCAGTAGACAAACAAGTTGGTATATACTGTACATAAGTGACAGTGGTCTCATCTTCTCTGTGATGCACTTTCTCTCACTGTGTTTGTAAAAGTACAAGTGTATTTGTGGCAAACTATTGCGTTTAAGCTGTTAATGTATGGTGATGGTGTATGACATGTTAATGTTGGTGTTGTCTGTGTAGGTGCCAGTACCTGGACAGTGGAGGGTCTGGGTGGAATTTAAATGAACAGATACAATGATACAGCATTAGGAAATGTGGGTCCTTTTTTGCTATCAATCAGTAGGCAAGAACTGAAGAGACTTGAGTCGAACACCGCTGAGTTGAAATGGAGCAAAGATTTATAAGGGTTTCCCCCCCAAAATCCCCTACCCTTTTAAACCCACACATTACTGCTTAATATGGACAATATCTTGCAACATTTCCTATCATCTCGAACTGTGCAATTACATCAGTCACTCCCCCCACATCTGGTAAGATACACAGTGGTTAGACAGTGGACAGTGCATTCCTTTGCTCCATTCGCAGCCCCCAGGACTACAGAATTACTCCCGTTTTTGACTGCCATGATAATATAATACATGCGGCTTCGTTCCATACCTGGTTTGTGCCCCTTAAAATAACCACAGAAATCAATAATACTGTACATAGAATCAACCTCTGATTTTGAACTTTCAGTGCTAATCTCAAATTCATCTGAATCCTCTGTGTCCAGAACACGACTGTCATGATAAGACCTGCAGGTAGAATTTCCTTGCACTCCTCTGCAGTTCTCATTTGCCACTGCCTTCTGCCGGTGAGACACTTTCTTGCATCTATTGAATGTCTTAAAAAGGGACCAAAAGTGTCACTATACAGGAAAGCAAGTCTTTTACAACTTTGTGAAACAAAAACTTCAAGTAGCAGTGTACATTTACTTTGCAGTGTCTTCACTCTGATGGAGAGAACTCAGAAAGGACACAGGCATGGGCCTTTAGAGAATCCCAGTGCTGCTCATTTCTCTCGCAGAATCCAGACCGTGTGGCTGTAGCCTATGCCCCATTGATTTAAAGTAGGCAGGGATGATTGATTCAGGTAGAGAGATACTGAAGGCATGTATAGGTTTTTGAGGATATTATTAAAGGGCAATGCTCGTTTTTGACAACCTGGACCTTATTTACGACATATTATAAGAAGTTTGACTCACCGAGATCACTTTGGTGTAGTTCGGAGGCCTGTAGAAGAAATTTAAAATCCAGCGCGAGCCAGTATATCTGTTACGGTCAATGTGAGAAAACGGGGAATGTGAGCTTTTCCCGGTTATTGCGCACATTCCCCGACCTCGCGGGGAATGTAGGAGAAACATGTGCGTTTCTCACTTCTCCCGGGTAATGTGCACATTCCCCGACCTTGCGGGAGATGTGAGAAATTGGTTAGTATTTCTCACATCTCCCGTACGGTCGGAGATTGTGCACATTAACCGGGAAATGCTGACAATTCCCGACCCTGCGGTAAATCTAGGAAAGCGCAACCGTATGCAAAACCTCTGCGCAGCCGGGTGGTGGGAGAGGGCTCGTGCGCTTAGAACCAGAGGCGCTTGACATTTTGCCCATGGTTTTCGAATACATAGCATCAATTGCATTAATGGAAACATTAAATTGGGTCTAACTATACGTGTTGAAAGTTAAGATAATTAGCCTACAAGCCGCGAGGCTACGCAACACAATAATCAAAACAATCTCACTGTTTCACTCGTCCCACTCATCTGTTTCACTCGCCCCGCACGGCAGGGACAAGAGAAACAATGCACATCTTCTGTTCATTCGTCTTGAATTGAACTGTTACACCACAGAACGAAACTTACAACTAATAGGTTAGTAAAGGACATGTACAAGTTGTTTATCATCAAAAAATGTAATCTCCATCTTTATTAATTTCTGTGTAAATCTGATCAAACCAAAAAGTGTTTCATTCGTCCCGGTCCTCCCCTACAGTTAATAACAGTCTGTGGTCTACCTTGAACAGTAATATAGCCTATGCTGCACACAGTGTAAGTAGTATTAGGAGGATAGGCCTACACTGGTGATCAAGTTAACAAACGCAAAAGGAACATTGCAACAACAGGAAGGTGGGAACCTCCAAAGGAACCCTACACGTTAGCTAGCCGAAAGACAGACGAAAGGACGAAAAATCTCTCACAGGTGTGCGCCAGTAACGTTAGCCCAACTACCGTGGGTGCCTCTTATGGTGCACATCCTCCGAGGCGTCACATAAGCCCTCTCCCACCACCCGGCTGCGCAGAGGTTTTGCATACGGTTGCGCTTTCCTAGATTTACCGCAAGGTCGGGAATTGTCAGCATTTCCCGGTTAATGTGCACAATCTCCGACCGTACGGGAGATGTGAGAAATACTAACCAATTTCTCACATCTCCCGCAAGGTCGGGGAATGTGCGCAATAACCGGGAAAAGCTCACATTCCCCGTTTTCTCACATTGACCGTAACATATCCATGTAATGACGGTGATCGGGGCACCGAGAAGGCAGTTTCTCAAAATCTATTTTCGGCCGCTAAACGGTTGTTTTCATCAATCAGATTGGATGAATCGACAGTTGAGATTCCTCAACGCGAGGCATTGTTTCGGTTTTCAAATACGGGGTCTTTAGCCTCTGTAATATGATCTTTACACGCCTTTCCCCACTTGCTCCAGCACGCATGCGCACAGGCCAGCTATTCTCCGGCTCACATTCTCTGCGCTACGATCGTTGTTGGTGCCGAGAATATTGTCGTCGTCATTCGTCAGCAACAATCCGATCGTAGCGCAGAGAATGTGAGCCGGAGAATAGCCAGTCTGCGCGCTGGCCTGTGCGCATGCGTGCTGGAGCAAGTGGGGAAAGGCGTGTAAAGATCATATTACAGAGGCTTAAGACCCCGTATTTGAAAACCGAAACAATGCCTCGCGTTGAGGAATCTCAACTGTCGATTCATTCAATCTGATTGATGAAAACAACCGTTTAGCGGCCGAAAATAGATTTTGAGAAACTGCCTTCTCGGTGCCCCGATCACCGTCATTACATGGATATACTGGCTCGCGCTGGATTTTAAATTTCTTCTACAGGCCTCCGAACTACACCAAAGTGATCTCGGTGAGTCAAACTTCTTATAATATGTCGTAAATAAGGTCCAGGTTGTCAAAAACGAGCATTGCCCTTTAAGCTACTGATATGTTACCATTTATCTACTAGGTTATATGTTATTTACTAGGTCTACTCAGATTTAATGTAGCCTAATGGTGTTAGTGGTTGATGATTAAACTTGTAAATATTTAAATGTATGTAAATGTCCATATTTTGAGACTAATTGCGTTTCCCACTAGCTATTGTGGTCCCTATAAAATGTTATTCATTTTGTGTAGGCCTATCAGTCTATTTAAATCTTAAAGGAGTAGTAAAGGGAAAAATCATGTTTAGCCAAAGGGTCACGTTGCTGCAACCCACTGTGTTAGTAGGGTCTTGGGTCCCTCTACACTATATCTCTGGGTTCTGTCATTCGCTCGCATGGCTTCTCTTACCACTGTTATGCCGATGACACCCAGTTGGTTCTGTTCTTTCCCCCCTCTGACACACAAGTGGAGGCACACATTACTGCGTGCTTGGCTGAGTGGATGGCGACACACCACTTCAAGCTCAACCAGAACAAGACCGAGCTGTTGTTCCTCCAGGGTATGGGCTGCCCGCACCTTTACCTGACTATCACCATTGATGACACAGTGGTGACGCCAATTCGGACTTCAAAATCTGGGTGTGACCCTGGAGTACCAACTGTTGTTCTCGGCACATATCACATCCGTTACACGGCCTTGCAGATTCCTGCTCTACATCATCATGAGGATTCGCTTTTTTCTCACTGATGAAACGGCACAGGTGCTCATCCAGGCTCTTGTCATCTCCCACCTAGACTACTGCAACTCCCTCCTTGCTGGGTAACTGTGCTGGATTGATGATTTTAAAAATGAATGAATAAATTAACGATCACCATTGCAGTGTATATGAAATATAAATGTCAAATTAGGTAGCCCTGGGTACAATCCAAGCAATCTTGTAAGAGTGGGCATATTTGACGCGGTTGTGACAGTTGCCAATGATGGCTCCCACCTCACCAACTGTCTTTAAAGCTACGGTACCTACCTCCAAAGAATGATTAACACTTGCACAGCAATTGGCAAGAGTTTTAGAACATCCAATACATCACATTGACTCTTTTGTAAGATTGTTTGCTAAACTTGCATTCATAGAGAACATTAGTCATGTTTTGAGACCTTAATACTATTTGCTTACCTGTATGCCTCATCAGTTAGGTCGTTCACAAAATAATGTGCTTTTGTGGAAAATAGCAACACGCAGCACTATATCAGTAAAGCAAGTACATCTCCTTACAGTAAGTGTTGTAGGTCCACTGCTAGAAAATATGTTCTTATCCCCCCAAAAAAAATATAATAAAAAATTGGGGTTATGAGAGGAGGGGCCAGTGGGGTTGCCAAGCTTCACAGCAGGTTCATTGAATCTATGTTTCTCTAACCAAATTATTATAACTTTGAATGTGGAATTCTCAACGCTTTTAGAACCCCTTATTGAAATATTGTTGTTTCAAATAAAACTGATAATTGATTACATCTACAGAATGTGCCAGTCAGGTCAAAAAGTAATTTTAAGAATTCTAATGACTTCAGAATCAATCTTATTTCTCAATAAGAAAAAGTTAATCAAGAAATCTTCTCCAACTCACTTTTAATAGCAGGTTGTCACTGCTAAACAAATAGTATATATTCTAAGTGGGAGAAAACAGGTGAAATAATATAAAATAAATAACCACAATAACCACAATAATGATCAGATGCATGAATGTGCACTGTGTATGCAAATTACATTCAATTTATATCTTTCATTTTCCAGCACATGCAACAAAGTTGTTTGAAAATTCAAAATTGATGAATATAAAAACTAGTCAGCAGGAGAAACTAGGAGGCTGAACATAATAAAAACAACCATCACATAAAAGCTTAACAAGATATAAACTGCTAGGAGGAACCTTTTTCCCTTTTAAAACACTTTTGACACTGTAGCCTTAAAGGGCAGGGTCTCATACCACCTTGTAACATCCTGGAAAGCACAAAGAATCAAATCACACTCAAAACATAGTTACCAACAAAGAGAAAACAAAACACAAACATCAGTTTGAATTGTACTGTACATATGAAGTATTCTATCACTCAATCAGAAACCATACTCATCTTTTTCAAACATCAGACTTGAACAGAAATTAGGACAACCAGAGGAGGGCGGGTGCTAAAAGCATGATGAGAGTCCAAATCGTGAGTAAACTTCTGCATGTTCAGTGTATCCAAGTGACAGCTCAATGCTGCCCCACAGCTATCCCTACATGCCACATGCACAGACAACTACCCACACAATCAACAACAACCAAAATCTCTGGCAAGTGTTAAGACATAAAACAAAAACAATTCTGAGTGAGGGAGGGAAAGAAAGAGATGGAGAGACAGCGGGGGGAGGGAGAGTAAAACAGTGTTGTCTCTCCACTCAGTACTACAGTGGAGTCTTCACATTCCAGCAGGAAAGGGTCAAAGGGGAGAGAGGGAGGCCGTCACTTCTTCCACACCGTGTAGAAAACCCACCTGCACAAGGTTGTTGAGGACTATAAACAGTAGGGGTGTGATGAGATATTGTGCCACGAGATATCGCGATATAAAAACGTGCTGAATATTTTAAAAAGCCTTTCCAGATGAACTAGAATCTTACTTTATGGCGAATTATGTCAGAACGCCAACTAACACCTCAGTGAGTTTCTTGTCTTTGAAATCGAGTTTAACATGTTTTTGAAAGATTTTAAGATGCCCACCCACATCCATTGTATGACCAAAACGGTGGTAAAGCAATTATCAGACTCTCAAAAGTGCTATTATTGTCAACGTTTTGATCTGAACCATTGTATATGATCATAAGTAACCTTAAAATAGGGCTTAACATGCATTTTCCCTTTACTACTCCTTTAAGCCTAAGGTTAGCTTCTCATAACTTAATTCAGATAATGACCCAAAGCACACTGCGTCTAGAGCGCGTGCCTCAGGAGCAGGATCGCAGCCGAGGGCATCAACTGGATCAGAACACTAACAGAGTAAGTAGGCTATTTAATTGTTTATTGTTGTTCGTATTTTGTTGTGTAGTGATAAAGAAAGTCATTGCAGTTCGTGGTGGCAATACAGGCCATTAGGCTACTAGCCTACACACCATGTTAGGCTACACAACGCTTGACATGTATTTTCAGTATGCCCATTTCTGGTCAGATGGCGCATGAATGTGTCTGTATTCTGTAAAACTGAAATAATACAATTACATTCATCTGAGTTGTCCAGTTGTATGGTTGGATAGGCTAACCAGGCCAGGTCCAGCCTGGCTTATGTGTGTGGCTGGCTTGTTTCTGTTCAGGACTGGTAGAACGGAAGCTAGTCATGCCACTGAAATAGCTGTGAATTGAAATTACATGAAATAATGCCTGCTAAATTAAGATGGGTCTTGTCGCCTAGACACATCAGTTCCAATGCTTCCAATGCTAATCCAGCACAATAAGAGTTAGCCAGTTAGCTCATGAGCTCACAACAACTACTGTAGCAGCAGCTTCCATAACATTAATGGTAGTGGTCAGTGGCTAAAGCAGTTACACTGGTGATTCCTGTAATGTTAGCTATTTTGCTGCAATTGGTTCAATTTCTGTTTCTGGACAAAGGTAAGAGATAAACCCAGATAACACAAGGCTAGCAGACCTACAGCAAAATTTAGATGAGTGACATCTGTAAAATACTGAATAGAATGTCAGTTTGTTAGTCAGTGATGTGATGAAAGTGATGTTGGTGTGTGTGTGTGTGTGTGTGTGTGTATATGTCTGTATATACAGGGCCCCATGTTGGGAAGGATACAGCTCCATGTAGGAAGGCACACACACCACCTCCTTGGAGAAGTCTACAGGACATGACAGGCTTCCCAGCTGCTCTTCGTACAGACTCAGAGCTTCAGTCAGGTTTGCACAATTACCCTGGGGACACACAAAACACAGACAGAGCTGTACAGTATACTTCAAGGGCAGTGCCAGACATAAAGAAGTCAGGAAAAAAAATTGTGCATTATATTTTATGCCGGAATCTATACCATATTGTGAATATACTTTCAGTAAACACTGAGGACCAGCACTACATGAACAGAAAATCATCAAGGCATCTGCATACTGTACATAAGGTGGTTAATGAGCAAATCACCAACCATGCACCTGTACCACCCATTTAACTGCACAGAAATATCATCCATATACATGTTAAAGGACAGGTTCGGAATTTTGGCATTATAACCCATGTCATAAGGTTATTTACGATAATATACAACGGCCAACATAAAAGTTTCACCAAACGGTGCACTCTCGAGATAAAGCCTGTCACCGCTAACACACTCAACGGATCCATAGGTCATAGGTACATATACAAAATCCCTAAAAAACACCATAAACTCTAATTTTCAAAGACAGGAAACTCAGTGGTCATTGGTGTCCGTTGATGTTCTGACAAAAAAATTGCCACAAAATATATTTCCGATCTGCTTAGGCTACTAATTAGCTAATGTTTCTGTTGTGTTGACAAGTGTCGGTGAACCAACTTATTCACAGCAAGCAAACTTGTCATCTAAAGCTATATGCTAACGTTAGCTGACTGGGACTGTCTCTCGTGACTTGCTAATATTAGCTAGCTAATGCAGTAGTTGATATGTTGCACAGCAAACAAGCAGTGCAATATCATTAGGGCTAGGTTAGGTAGGTAGCTAGCAAATTCAACTTGTCCTGCTGGCATATAGGGCTCATTCCTATGGAATAACTAGCAAAGTAGTTTATTATTTAGTTGGTTGGCTACTTATCACCATAGATTGATATTATTTTCAGTGGGGGACATGACAACAATCCCACATGTGCTGTGGCACCAAGAATATTAATTGGAATGCCTTTAATCAAAGTCATTCAAATGGCTTTGCCATTCATTCATTGTGAATGTTGGATAGCTTATAATCATGCCTTTTAAGAATTGATTCGTCTTTGCTATATTAAAATAAAGTAAGACTATTAATCCCAATGGGAGATTGTGGATGTTACAGCACCAGAGTGACATAAAAGGCCCTTTCTTTTGCATAGCATAGCCTACATAGTTTGCATATTAAAGTAATCAATCGTCATCGTGACTTGAGTCATTTCCTTACTTAACTTTAATAATGGTTTGCTGCTTAGTCACAATAAAGTTAGCGCTAACAAAATGATAATCACCATTCTTTCCTTTAGGCCTATTTCTCTGTCCCATCGTAAAAAGTGTAATTCTCCTACTTTAAAATACTTTTTGGTGTTCTGAGTCAGAATAGTCCATTTTGTTTTCATAAACAAACACTGGAAATATATTTCCCTTGCCATTATGAGAAATAGGCCTACCTCATACAGGCACATAAAAGCATCTGATTATGCCTTCAGGACCATTAAAAACAAACATAAACCATGCATAAGTTTAAGGCCACATCATCAGTTAGACCGGCATGACACAAAACTGGATTATAGATCTGACCATGACTAGCCCGACCCCGCTTTGGAGGGGCAGTATTTCAAAACAGATTTGGCCTACACACAATAGTAGTATCAATAGTAACATTATCAACAGTAGGTATAGAACAAAATAACACAAGATGGAGTAGCATTAATAGTAGAAACAATGTCTAGTTTTGGGATGTTGTTCATCTTGTGTAGGGCCTATGTTATGGCTTGGTTGGTACTGGACCCAAATGCATGATTCGGGAGACAGGAGAATATACAAGTGCTTACTTGCAACAACATAGAGGATATGATGATGATAAATTCCAATGTCCATTATGCCCAACGTGTGACTTGAATTGCATTCCTTCGCAAGTGAAAGCGAATGAGTTTTTCTTCCTTATAACGCAACGTCAAGCAATGTCAGGGGATGACAGATATCAGTGTGCCCTACTGAGGATTGCACACTACAAGCATGACACGTTTTAAATGTGCTATACAAATAAAGTTTGACTTGACATGTATCGTGAGGTCCTTGTCAAGCCCTAAATTACCTATATAAATCACACAGAAGCAAACATACTTAAGACTTCCTCACCTGTGTGAAGTACTTCCCAGTGGCCCGCAGTACTTTGATGGAGAGATCCAGGATAAGACGGAGAAACTCCCATGTCGAGTCTGAAACATACAGGATTGTTGCTGTTAATACACAGGTTAGTTCTAACAAATTATGTTTTAACCACATATCTTTTACTATGAAAGAACTGCCCCTCCAGACACGAAAAAACAAGCATCCGAATGAAAGAAGCGCAATAGAATATACAAATGCAGTGACAAAACAAATTGGCGGACTTGAAGCCTACTGAATGTCAGATATTGGCAGTATGCCTTACCTTATTGTACTGTACTACAAGAATGACCAATTATCAGTATTTGGTAAGTTACTTTCAAAATGTAACTATTCCACTTTACTAGTTAGGTTAATTTGAGAGTAATCTGTTACTTTCCAATATTACTGTCTGTATAGAGTAACTCGTTACTTATTACCATTTACTTACTTGAGTTACTTTCACCAAAACAGAAGTACAACTAAGCTAATTATTGAGTTACTTTCACCAAAACAACTAATTATTAATTGGGAGAGTATACAATACAATACTTCTATAATGTAGTCTATTAATGACAAGACACAAACTATTTTCTATACCATCTTCATTAACAGAAGAACAATACTGGATATGTGATTTGAGTAGAGAATGAAAATAAAGGTAGGCCTAGCCTATACAGTAAGTATGGCAGATTCTTGTTCCTAAGCCATTTTACTTGAATCATGGTATACGGCAAATAGCTAATAATAAAAAGCTGGTGTGCTTGATTTAATGGACAGATTGGGAATTTAGCATTATAAGCCATGTTATAAGGTTATTTACGATCATATACAACGGCCGATATCAAAGTTTCATCAAGCGGTGCACTCTCGAGATATAGCCCGTCGCCGCTAACACTCAATGGATCCATAGGTGCATAGACTGAAAAAAAAAAACACCATAAACTCTAATTTTCAATGTCAATATAATTTTTTCATATAGCACCATTCACACAAATTAATGTAGCACATAGTGCTTTCCATAAAAAGAGATGGATGAAAACATAAATCACAAAAACACAGAGAACAGATTTAAAATAAACAAAGTAAAATACAAAATTAAAGATAGCATAAATTAGAATAAAAACGATAAAAACAGAAAGCAAATTTAGAAACACTAGGATATTAAGACAAGTAAGGCTACGTGGTAAAAGCAATACACGGATTGATCTACACATCTACAACGGTCACATCAATACAAGTCAATGGATTTCATAAAATGATCAATAAAACCCTACAGGATTCATACTTTGCGGCGAATTTGATGTCAGAACACCAGCGGACACCAATTACCCCCTCGGTAAGTAAAGCTTCTTGTCTTTGAAATCGAGAGTTTAACATGTTTTTGAATGATTTTTCAAGGTGTCCACCCACATCCATTGTATGACCTAAACGGTGGTGGAGCAATTATAAACTTTCTCAAAAGTGCTAGTTTTGTCAACGTTTTGATCTGAACCATTGTATATGATCATAAGTAACCTTAAAGCAGGGCTAAACATGATTTTTCCTTTTACTACTCCTTTAATACATGACAAGAATAGATTTGATTAAAATCCATTAAGCTAACATTAATAAAACTGCATCATAACATCCTCACACTCACCTTCCTCTGGTGCTGTGGAGATGGGGACTGCAGTAAGGTCATTGATGACATAATCAAATGTCTTCCCTTCCTCCATGTACTTCCTCAACACAGGAACGCAGTCCTCCACTAAAACCTGAGAGGAAAGATAAGAGATGGATGAGGGGCGGTAAGAGACAGATTACATTGAATATAGTAAAATGTCATTGTATGGCTGTTTTCATGTAACTGGATGCAAGAGAAATATGTTCAAGCCCAGGATGGTCAATAAAGCCACATCTAATCGACACAAATATTCCTCCGAGAAGAAATATGAAGCTATGTACATTCCAGTGACAAAAATGTGGAGGGAAATTGTGTATTAAACTTATCCTCATTCTCACCTGGTAACAATCTCCCTTTAAATTGTCCAGGACACTCCCACAGGTCTTCCTCATGTGTGTTCTGCACCCATCAATCACCATCTGGTCGATGTACGGGCAGTGTCAAGGTTGTTAAAAACCAGGCATAGTTTGAAAACTGAGATATTGTGTCTGCATCCATGTCGGTAAATGGACTGCACTTATATAGCTCTTTACAATGGCCTCTCATTCACACACACATTCACACACCAATGATGGCAGCTGCCATGCAAGGTGCTAGCCTGCTCATTGGGAGCAGTTTCTGGTTCAGTGTCTTGGCCAAGGACACTTTGACATGTGGACAGGAGGAGCCCGGATTTGAACCGCTGACCCTGCGATCATTGGACAACCTGCTCTACCTCCTGAGTCACAGCCGCCCCTATACAGGTACTGTACATGTAAGCATTCCAACCAAAACACAAGAGTCTACCAGTCTTACCATGAAGATCCCATAGCAGTTTGTGAGACACTATTCAAATAAATATCAAGGTTTTTTGCGGGGATATCTGAAGTTATATTCTGCTGCATGATTATAATGCAAATTTGCCTGATGTGTCCCAAAGCATTCAGTAGGGAACAAATTAACCATTAAACAAATATCCACTGTGACAGTTTCCCAACTATTCATTTATTAAATAATGAAAACATCAATGGATTGAACGTGGAAGAATCCTCGCAGAGACTTGCAGCGGGCAACAACACTAAATGCATTAGGCATTAAGTTGACGTGCTTAGTGGACAGACAAGAGTGCAATTGATTCAGTCAGTTCTGTGGTGGAGAAGACACTGATGGAACAGAGGTTGCCCGTCTGTCTATCTTGCCTTTGTCTTCCAATAACATGTTTTAGCCTGATGTGGTTCTGCATTGAGTTGGTGGACTTGTGATATGCTTGAAGTTACATAGATTACTGCGAATTGTAGTCAATGAATTATAGTAGTAACAGCAATACTCAGGTCATCAGGTATTGTCCTATTATACCAGACTGCCCTCTAGTGGTGCCAACAGTACATAACAGTAGATTATTTTTATTCACTAAGGAATAGTCTGTCCTTTGTGGCTTACTGTCATCAATAATTTCAAATGTATATATACTTTTATGCATGTATTTTTTTTATGTATAGGCTGTCATCAATCATTATTATACATACTCATAACGAAGAGCCATCGTTCTATATAAAAAAGGAGATCTTGGTCAGGACAGACCACTTGGCCACCGGGCAGTATGGTAAACCTGGCAGAAGTAAGGATGAGGTGAAGGGAGATGGTCCAGGTATGGCCAACTTTAGTTCTTTTAATTAGTGTATCTGCCCAGTGATTCTGATCCGCTCCAAAATTTAATGGGTTCTAAGTTGGCCCATGCTACACCCCAATCCTGCTAAGTAACAAACAAATTAAATAACACACCCGACTGAAAATATATCTACCAAGCTGCACAGGTAAGTTGTGTGTTTTACATCAGTGTGGTTGGTTCAGAGAGGATGCTGAGGCAGAACTGGTGCTCTGGCGGCAGTGTTTGTCGAGTGCTGACATCACTGAAGTTAAAACCTAAAAGGCATCGATAGCATCAGGGTTGGTGATTTTTGCCACCATTGCAGTATAGATTTCAGGAATAGTATTAATGGCTGCGGACTGTCTAATCTGATGGGATTTCCATCTTTTTCTCCATATTCATAAAATGTTGAAAAAATGTTGCTCTGTGTTTAATGTATAGATTGTCAAATTCCGTTTTTAACAGTAATTTTTCCTTATAAAGCTCAGGTGTCGGAGAGTCTGCTATGCTACAGTATGGAACAGTTCCATTAGACGATGTTTACGTTTCTTTCTCTCGTATGCTGTGTAGGAAATTATTTGGCCCCTAAGGTAGGTTTTAAGAGCTTTCCAGATGGTGGTTATTGACATATCTGGAGTGTGGTTGAGTTCCATAAAAAGATCTATGTGATGAAAGATAAAGTTTTTAAAGGAGTCCCTGGACAGTAGTAGAGGATCATATCGCCAGGTGCATCTGGGTCTTGGGCAGTTCAGGAAGCCTATATCCAACTGTACAGGACTATGGTCCAAAATGACAATGCTTTTATACTGACTTCCCTTAACCATGGTAAGAACCCTACTATCCTGGAGAAAAAAGTCGATCCTAGAGTAAGAACAATGCACCGGGGGAAAAAAATTGTATTGTCTAATAGTTGGGTTATTTCTTCTCCAGGTGATCAAAAAGAGTGTAGGATTCTATAAATGAATGAATAACAGCACCCACCTATGATATCTAACTGTTAGGTATTGGGTTTGATCTGTCCAAAATTGGGTCCAGGACACAATTAAAATCTATTTCTCTCCTGTGAAAGAAAGCACGAAAATCAACTTTGACTATTTTTGACTTAAATGCGTCTTGTATTCTGCCATATCGCTTCATTTTCATCTGTGTTTAGCGTTTTGGTAGTGCTCTGTCGCCCCCTACAGTCCTCATGAAAAGTCTACAGTCCACGTTACGGTCCGTTGACACTGGTCTTACTAGCTTGTCATTCACTTAACATTGTAGGCCAGGTAAAATGAATCTGGCTTACGGAAATCAAGACCAAATGAAAAATCAACCAATCAAATTAGCCTACACATACAAAACCGCGAACAATGTAATCAGTCGAAATGTAACCCAATCTGTAATTCGTCGAAATGCTTAAAAGTGGGTGTAGGGTAAACCAGTTCTCGAAGTGCTTACATTGGAATTCCCATTGACATTTTAACATTGGGACAGTTTATCCAATCAAAACTTCCCTAAAAGCTTGGTTGTTTCGGCCTAAATATTGCCCTCTTATTCGCTCGCTCTCAAATTATTGGCCTAGGCTACTGTAGTTTTCCTGTATGTTTTTACATTAAAATGCTCAGTGCCCTTCAATACAGTGCAAGAATGACAGGAAAATATGATGGGAGATAAAACACAAATCCAACCATGTAAAGCGATGGGTCAACAAAAGCAAACCTTTATCTAGGTTACTTTGTCGTTCAAGCGACAGGTCAATCGCATAAGACGCACCTAATCACACAGTACTAGGCTGTAAACGCACCAAATCATCTGACATTCAACCTGCTAGACGTCCTTTGTGCGCTAATGTCTGACACCATCTAGATGAAGTGGCCTATATCTCCCTTTGGGCTATCTTGTATGATCAAAACCTGTTAATTGGCTATTGTCCTATAGCGTGTGCAGTAGCCCGCAAGTGCAAATGGAGCTAGATAAGGCTAAAGTGAAGCAAAAGGCACCTAAAGGACTTTCAGGCCATGAGAAACAAAATTATCTGGTCTGATGAAACCAAAATTGAACTCTTTGGCCTGAATGCCAAGCGTCATGTCTGGAGGAAACCAGGCACCTGGTCAATATCATCCCTACAGTGAAGCATGGTAGTGGCAGCATCATGCTGTGGGGATGTTTTTCAGCGACAGAACTGGGAGACTAGTCAGGATCGAGGAGATGATGAATGCAGCAATGTACAGAGATCCTTGATGAAAACCAGCTCCAGAGTGCTCTGGACCTCAGACTGGGACAAAGGTTCACCTTCCAACAGGATGACCCCAAGCACACAAGGATAACAAAGCAGTGGCCTTGGGACAAGTCTGTGAATGTCCTTCAGTGGCCCAGCCAGAGACCAGACTTGAACCCATTTGAACATCTCTGGAGAGATCTGAAAATAGCTGTGCGCCGAAGCTCCCCATCCAAACTGTTGGAGCTTGAGCAGATCTGCAAAGAATGGGAGAACCTGCCCAAAAAGGTGCGAAGCTTGTAGCATCACACTCAAGACTTGAGGCTGTAATCACTACCAAAAGTATTGAGTAAAGGGAGTGAATACATAAGCACATGTGATATTTGGCCGTATCTCTCCCAAATCTCTGACCACCTGTGAAAGAAGACTCCTCTCTCCATAGCAGGGGTTCCCCCTGGAGAGTAGGTGCACTCCCACCTTCCGTACACCTGGGATATGGGCTGTGTGCAACGAAGCCAGGAGCAGGTCGCGCTTGATGATCAGTCTGTGTGCCGGTGTGTGTAAGCGCAGGGATCGTGTGCAGTCTTGGAAGTTGATGCACACTGCAGTGGTTGTGTTGTCCGTCCTGACTAAAACATGGCAACCCTGTATCAAGGGCATGAAATGAGTTGGAGCTAGAAGCACCAAAAGGAGCTCAAGGTAATTTAAGTGGGCATGAATTCCGGAGTGTGCCAAAGTGTCCTTGAACAAGACACTGAACCCCAAAATTGCTCAGGTGCTGCACGGTGGTGCAGTACCTTGTATTTCTGCCTTACAGCAAGAAGGTCTCTGGGCCTTTCTGTGCAGAGTTTGCATGTTCTTACCACATTCGCAAGGGTTTCCTCCCAATGCGTTTTCTCCCAAAGACCCCAATATGAAAACATGCAAAAGAACAGATCGCTAACCCTGTCTGTCCCTGATGAAGACGGACAGGAGCACTTAGTTGGTCCCCATGGCGCGACCCCTGCAGTCTGCCTACTGTCTGTAGGAAGGATGACGGGATGGGTTAAGAGCAGAGAAACATTTAATCAGTGGACACTACGGTCACTCTGTGTGTGTGTGTGTGTGTGTGTGTGTGTCTCATCACTGTACTGTGACAATAAAAGTTGTTTGTTAGAATGTGTACTTCTGAAGGTGGCCATTGAGGACACGCAGGTCCAGAATAGGACGCATTCCCCCCTTATTTTCGTAATGAAAAATTACCAGGAATAGAAGCCTTTTCGGCTCTCTCTCCTGAATAACTCATATAGCTCTCTTGCTCAAAAAAGACTAAATTGTGCCCTCTAAGACCAGAGCCGAGTCACTGTAGCCAACACCCCATTGAACAGAGCAAATTGTAGCCAGTAGCCCTAGACAACTGTGACCAAGACCGATGGATGGACTGTGCATGCGAGCCAGTCCTCCACATGGGATGCAAGTGGGCCCTGAAGCTGTGTTCACTAGATAGATGGATATGAAGTTTAATAATCCCTTTAAGAGGAAACCTGGCGTTTCAGCAGTAGGAAATTACAGCAAAACATTGGAAATGCAGAATATGCATATTAGCAAAAAGCATAAAAAGATCAAGAAATATATACATCCATACATAAATCATGTCTAAAATATAGACTATGTACATACATCCAGAGTGTATCCATCCATCCATCCATGCATCCACAACACTCGCTCAGGCACTGTTAAAGACTGATGGCCGCTGGCACAAAGGAAGGCCTGAACTGCTGTTTTGCACATGGGTGGGAGGAGCGTGTGACTGAAGGTGCTCCCCATCTGCTGCCACAGATGGGGATGGTTGTCAAGAATAGACTTCAATTTGTCCCTCATCCTCCTCTCTACCAGTCTCAAGGTTGTCCAGTTGTTGCCCTGCAACAGAGCTGGCCCTCCTCACCAGCTTGTTCAGTTTGTTTGTCTCCCCAGACCTGGTGCTGCCTCCCCAGCAGGCAAAGGCCTCCCCAGCAGGCAAAGAACAATGTGTTGGCTACCACAGAATGGTAGAACAACCTACTACATGCATCAAAGACCAGAGCCTCTTAAGGAAGAGCAGTCTGCTCTGTCCTTTCCTATAGAGGGCCTCAGGGTGTTGTCAATCCAGTCCAGTTTGTTGTTCAGGTGCACTCCCAGGAACGCGTATGAGTCCATCTCAATTTCCTCTCCCTGGATGGTAATAGGGGTCTCCTCCCTGGTCCTGGCACAGGGAGTCCCGGAGTCCTTTGTGTACTCGGGTCAGGAGTGGTGGGGTCATCTGAGGTAGTAACCGAGACCTGCATCCACTTCTTGAGGAACTTGGACGGGAGGGAGACACAGTATGCACAGGTAGTGCTGTCAGCCAGGGCGGCTTGGGCATGCTACACTCCCAGGCATGCAATGCAAAATGGATGGATCCTTTGCCACTACCAGGGAGCCGCAGGCTGTCTCGCATGGATGGGGCTCTGGCTGTCTCTCGGTGGGGCTATACTGTAGTCCGTAGAGCTAGCCGCCGCCCAGTTGACAGGAGGATGAGTTTGGTGTCTGTCTGGTCACCATGGCACATGAGTATGAAGGCTCGTGGGGAAGAGAGTTAAGGAAAGCAAGGTATGCTAGCCTAACCTCAACAATTTCCTAGGTTCAGTCGCCTGGAAATACAAGTTTGTTTGCAGAGAAGTTAACATCGTGACACCACCCTGAGCTCACGTTGTTCACTGAGGTCACGTTGTTCACTCCACTCATCAGTCTGGAAAAGCTCCATAGAGATCCGTTTGAAAACGATTGGCAAATCAGCGTTCTGAGGAAATTTAGAAGCTACGCCGGGCGTGGTTTAGGGGTGACGACAGCGAGACGTGACTGTCCATTCTAAAACGGTGGCTCCTAAAGAAGAGGTTAGCGTAGATGCTGCTATAGCATCAGTTATATCTAAACTGGAGAATGTTTCTTCACCGTAAGAAGAGCAAAGAACGGCACTGAAGGCTTTTCTCTGTGGAAAAGATCTCTTATCTCAATTGGCTTCAGTATGAGTTTGATTTATCAACTGGCTCCGTAGGTAGCGAAGAAAATGCGATGGGCGCAGAATCTCATTGATTATCGTGTCTCTGTTGGTTACCCTAATAGAAGATTAAATCAGAGAGGCTGGGAAGCTGGGTGTCATTGGTATGCAGCTGGAGGAATGAACGATGCAGTTATCCTTCAAGGGTGATGCCAGCTGGTATTTGGTAGCCCTGAATCGTGCTTACAAACGAGAAATGGCAGAATATACTTTCTTTAGAAGTGTACCATGAGAACTTAGTGGGAATTGATGTTGTTGAGGTTCATGTCACATACAAATGGTAAGTTAAAAAATGTTATAGCTAGCACTACATAATTTCATGTTAAACAATGGTATTAGAACTGAAAGGTAGTTGAAGCAAAGAAAGTTGCAAGCAATGAAAGGCAAAATCCAAGAAATATTTAGACATAGTAACAGCAACAGTAAAACTAACGTTAACCTGATCAAAATAACCCCCCCAATATTAATATTTTTTATTATTTGGTGTCTTGATGGTGATGGTGGAGAGTACTGTCTAACACAGGACAGACTGTTAAAAACAGGAGAATGGGATTGCTTCCTTCATCTGCAGGAGTACTTTGATGTGACAGCGTACAGTGACAGGATACTATTAGGCAGCAAGATGGCTGTAAGTGCTGTAATACTTATAGGCCTATTCTTTCTGTGCATGTTTGCCCCACATATGGCCAGATCTAGCAACTAATCAGCCACAGTGCACATTGCCCCAGTAGCCTACTCGATGATAGTGATTTGGAAAGTGAATTAAGTGAGACTGTAATCTGAAAGTGTAACATCGTAAACTTAAGTATAGATGTTAAAACGAAACCCTTGTTGAAATGCAAGAAGTAGGCCTGTACACAATTTCTCTCAAGCATCGCGGAGGAGGCGTGGAACCGCTTTGTGCATGTCAAAAAATTATATTCTGATTCAATGCTTTGGGGCATATAATCACATTTTATTGGATCAATTTATTTAGCGTCCACGTATAGTTATATTGCAATCGAATTGATGAAATATTGTCTATGTAACCACAGCTGCACCAAATAGGCTACTGGAGTGGAAAATCTCACAAATATGTAACCATTAAACGTGGAGCACGCCCAACTTGAGTGTATAGGAGAAAGTTAACCATTTAATTTAATTTATTTATATTGCTTTTTATTGTCTCCTATTCGTTGCCTTGTTAGTTACAGTAAATCTAGGCCTACCTTTTTTCTTGTTCTCCAGTATTCACTCCGACTCTGGCTGCATCCGCATCGCTCTGCATGAGGTAACCTCGCTTGTGTGGAGTCACCGCGCTCTCGCTCTTTATTTTGTTGTCATGAGCTACGATAAACGAGTCACTTAACTGTAACTTTGCTCCCAGTGGTTTACCCCCGTTGCAAAGGTAACGTTGACTATAGAGTAAAATTCAGATTGATGAAAACATCTGAAGAAAGAAGGAAGCCTTTAATTTGTAATATAGTGAGAACAATATGCAGCAGCGTCCACCAATGAAATGTTTCTCTGCGGTTAACCCATCCATGCTTTCCTTCCTCCAAGGGCAGCCAGGAGCAGTAGGCTGCATACATGGGCCACGCCCGTGGACCAAGTCCAAGTGCTCAGTCAGGGACAGGACTGAAGAGCATCTGTTCTTCTGCATGTTTTTTGTATTGGATTCTTGGGAGGAAATCCATGCGAACACAGGCAGAATATGCAAACTCCGTACAAAAATGCCCGGAGACCTTTTGTTGTGAGGCGACAGTACTGCGCCACCGTGCCACACTTGCCTGCACCGTAGTCACCACCTCCAGAGCACGTCTGGCTGTATGGGATTAGCCATGGGTCCACCGACGCCATCGCTACCATTTCTGCAAACCACCCAAACCCAGGACGGTCGGAGGCTACCAGAATCACTGACAGACGCAACTGGGTGAACTGCCTCTGGAGGCTTCACATGTGAAGCAGACCCATCAGACCAAGGTCGAGGGGCGAAACAAATGGAGACAGCATTAAGGCTTCTCTCCACAGAGAAAGACCCGGTCGAAAGAGGGCATTGTTCCCGTCGACCCAGAGTACTCGGAGCCCTGGGGGCCGACCCGTCATCGGGTCCTCCGCGAGCCCACTCTCTGCCTGTCAGACCCAAGAGAGGGGGCTGGAGGCACAATCCAAACATCACTCTCCCTCAACATACTCCTGCCCCACATCGCCCTCGTCGGGGCCGAACCCCGGGTCGGAGGCAGCTGCCGGGAGGACACTGACGGAGGGTAGTAGGACGTCATCTGCGAAGAAGACCGCTCAGTGCCTCCTCTCTTCTTAGGGAAAGGGGAAGCAGGAGGCACACACAGAAGGGTCTTGCAACCCACCCTGAGCATGCCATGGCCTCAAAACAGATGAAGCAAGAATCGCGCCAGACCCTGGCAGGATCCAGGAATCTGCAGCAGCACTGGGCAGGAGGATGGGATTCCAATCTCGTGAGGTAGGTCCGTCATCTTTAAAATTTCACTCACTGAAATTTTTGGGGAATAGAGTGTAGGCAGCACCTGCCTTATATACTTGGAGGAGGAGGCACTTGTACTCTTGATTGTCTGATGTGTTCTTTCTTTCTATTCTATTTTTTTCTCTTTAGTCAATGTTGCCTTGGGAACAGGGATAAACCAATAGGAGCGAAGCCCCCCCTATGGAGTGAAGCTCCATGAAATAGAACTGTTATTTTTGGGTATTCCAGAACATACTGGCATACAGACATGCTGAACAATAACAACAAAATAAATACTGAAAGGATATCTCCAACATGGTGATCATCTTTGGCTTAAGTTTGACGACCTCTGCGAGGATCCCTCCATCTCCGCCCCCCAGGATCAGCACCTCCTTTCCAGCGTAGTTCTCTCGCCCATTACCCATGATAGCCTGGGTGTAGGGCAGGTCGCTTTCTGCCAGGTCTGGAGTACAAAAAAAGTTTCACTGTCACTAAAAGCCACGAGGACTTTATTTTGTAAAGTCCTCGTCTATCAGTTATATCCCTAACATAAATTGGTATTTTCCAATTGTTTGCAAGTAACTGGGTAAACGGGTTTTTGGTGTAAAAGTAATTTCACTTTTATTTTGAGATAGCCTACTTGTTAGACTACGCAGCCTTAAAAGTCTTAAAATGGAAGTGAAATTAATATTACACCAATCAATCAATGCCATGGCTACACTGGTGATTACTACTAGCAATCAAAATTAACAAATGAAAAGGAATGGGTACACGTATTCAGTCACCTATTTAACAATGCTTGACAGTCCTCAAACAGGCTATGAGCGTCCTATCTCATCGTTACTGGCCGAGGTGAGAGGGGCTATGTGGAAGGAACTGTCCACTGACGTCAGTACAGTAGAGTCGCTGCCCATCTTTCGCCACAGGCTCAAAACTCACCTCCCTCTTAAGCACCTATTGTATTTTTTGTTTGCTATTCTTGCACTTTGCCTTCAATACTAGATTATGCTTAGTCACTTGTTTTAGAAAGGAGATGCACTTGTGAGTTCTAACAAGCAGTAGTACACTGACGAAGACAACTAGGCTATAGTTATAGAGTTAAGTTATATTTTGTTTGATCGGCCCAGTAACGGAGGTTTACCCTAGAGCGCTAGAGGGTTCGAGGTGTGGACATGAGACTTGGTCAGGAGGGTCATGGCACTGTCCCGAATGAGTATGCCAATTTTCACAACTTTTTACCATATGGTTCTATGGGCTGCCATAGACTCCCATTGCGGAAAAATAATAATAATAAGAAAACGTAGAATCACTTAGGGTGCCTACGCAGGCCCCCAACAAAAGGGTTCCTACTGCTGTAGGACCCCTAATAATAAAAACAATTAAAACAATAGGGTGCCTATGAACCTTCGGTGCTTAGCCCCTTAATTAGTTTGTACATTTACTCAACACTTTAAAATTGCACTGAATTCCTAGCACAACCCCTTAAGTTTACTAAGCAAAACAGCTCTCTAAAATAAATGTATTTTAAAAGCACTCTAAAATACATAGCATTTAACCACAATGTTTGCAATGTCTGTGCATATATGAAATGAAGCAAAACACATTACATGTAACATTAGAATACCAATACCATTTAGAATAAATGTAATAATAATAATAATAATAATACGGCAGTGTAATTATATAGTGCCTTTCCAGAGAGGAGAGGAGGTTGGGGGGGCCTGAAATGAAACTAAGGATGTCAGGGCTTGTAGGTATTGTCACATATTTGAATCATGAATAGATGTGTTTTACTTACTGACATCCCCATTGAGGATAAGGATATTGCCAAACTGCTGAGAATGCATGATCTTTATATTCTGGTAGGCAGAGTCCTCATCATAGACAACCCTGTCGATGTCATACTCCACCAGCCTGCCATCAGCGGTGGGCCAGTATCGATCAACAGCTGCTCCACGTGTGAGAGCAGGCAGCCTTAGAGGGAGTAACAGGTATGTATCATCATATAGCAAATGTGACTACAGTGAGGAGGCTTTGGCAAAATAGTTCACAAATGTTGGAAATTATGTTCTCTACTAATTCAACTTGGAATACACATCCATCACAAGAAGCCTACCTCTTGATCCTCTTAATGTTGCCATGTAGGAGACTCTTCAGCTTCTCTTCCAGTGCATTCAAAAGCTAGGAGAAAAGAGTTTAAGCTCAGTCACATTATACAGCTACAACTGAATTGTTAGCCTAATATCAGACAGTCTGACATTGCTTCACCGAGCCACGGTGTGGCTCCATCCACACGTTATGACGTCCATGTCCAAAAGCTCTCGTCTTTTTCTCCACAGGTTCTCTCAGATTGAACAGCACCCACCTAAGGGGCTGAGTGATGCGTTTGACAGATTGATCGATATATAGGCTAATCTGCTTAGTGTTCAGTTTGCCTACTCATTCAAACAGCCTTGGATATTGCTGCTGCAGCGTAGCCTTCATGTCTCTCACTGAAGCCATGTTGGCGCCCATCTTCAAAACTCCTAGTTTCATCGCAGTTTCTCCCCAACAGTGGCTCACCCTGGCCCCGGATCACTGGTCTGCGTGCAGTGTTCCCCTATTCCTACTCTGCACGTGAAGATGCCCTTCACAGGTAAGGGTTCACTGGATGAGTATGCATACAGCTTGCGTTACGCTTGTGGTACTCTTGACTCACATTCCCATTCGCTCTGCCTTGAGCCTGTCCCAGGTTCCCTCATCTATAATGTTGCTAGATGCCCCTGAATCAATGAGCATGTTCAGGTTAACATGACCTACTAGGGTTGCAAATTTCAAGGAATTTCATTAATCGATAACTGTTAACCTTAACAAACGATAGTCGATTAATTGATAAGAATGTCCTGTGTCGTTGAAATTTCCCGGCATCCCAATTAGCCTTCACTACATGGCGGGGCACCCTCATGTGCAGTCAGAGCTTAAATCATGATTACATTTCATGAAACTCCTGTTCCCCCCCAAAAAAGCTATGTTCCATTAACAAGCAATTCATCGAGTAACCAAATCTTACTTAATTCTTATCAGCAATTAATCGATAATCGATTAACTATTAACATACCTATTACCTACTGAGAATGTAATTCTCTCTGTGCTACCATCACTGTTTACTGTGAATGCATATTCTCTCTTCTCTTCCACACATTTTACCGTTTGCTTTTCTTTTCCCTTGCTCTTACACATTATAGCAAAATGATCTTTCCCATTAAATTTCCTGCAAGTCTGACCCCGTGCAGGACAATTAGTCTTTTGCGAAAGGGTGTCTCTAACCGCATCTAAAGCACAGTCAGATTTGCTGTTCTTGTCTCCATTTTTCCCTGAAAAAGTTTCCCTTTCTGGCGGTATTTCCCCCTTTTGTCTGAAATACAATGGACAGTCTCAGTCTCTTGGGATCTGTGTTCATGGCGGACATTTGCATTTCTATCCTCTCGCATCTAGCAGCCATCTCCAAAGTTTCCTGCGCACAAAATCGGACGTGCATTTACTCAGAATGACAATTTCCAAAATTTACCAGAAAGTGCTGTGTCAACAATATCTATGCATGACAGGCATTTTGCAGATCCATACAGATAACACCTAGGTCTAAATATAACCTGGTTCAAATTCTCTACAGCAGAGATGACAGCACATCTATCTGCATTCCAAATAATCCAATGTCACTAATAATACCAGTGCAAATCTCTCCTACATACTGTACCACTATCTCATGTGCGTAAAACACACATGAAATGAGCGCAAGCACATTATATCAGCAGATTCAGCTGAACGACTAGAACAAAGAATAGCCTAACTTACAGAAGTGTACACAGAGGGCCTTCATCGCAGCAAAGGTCTTAACTGCATCCTCTAGGCCTATTTAGATTCTTGGTGCATGTCCAATTCAATCCTCCCCAATGTTCTACAGAGATCATTGCCAATCCATAATTCTGTCTTGTCTGTCCTGTTTCATTGTACTGCGGAGGTAAGATCCACTTTCAACTTTCAAGAAACTGCGTTCTCCTGTAGGCTGCAACTGAAATGGGATAAATATATTGACAAGTGTGCTTGGTCCTTTCAACAGTCTCCTCTTTTTACATTCACAGCCAGATAATTGTGGTTGTTTAGACATACAGTAGGCTATTGCTTCCATTTTTCGCTATCCTCAGTCATGGCTCATGAGAGCTGGGGGTGGAGGTGGGGGAGGGAGAGTGGCAGGTGCAGCGTGATTGACACATTCCTCAACAATTGACGCGCCTGTCATATACTTTCATTTTAATAGTTGGCAAAATGTTGCTCTAGGCAGTTGCCTAGCTCGCCTCTATGGACGTGCTGCCTCTGCTGCTAACATTATAAAGGCAATACAAATCACAAAATGGACCCGCCTCCCATGCCTGGCGCATACCATCAACCCGATTGCAAGAGATACCCTCAAAGGCCAAAAGCCCACTCTGGATGAAGTGAAAGAGGCAGTGAAATACTTCCACAGGAGCACACTAGGTGCAGAAAAACAGAAGGCCACTCAGATCCGAATGGGGATGGCAGAGCTATGACCAAAACAGGACTGCTTCACAAGATGGAACTCTACATACGAGATGTTGAAGAGTGTTCTGCAATCCAAGGATGCCACCCTGGCCATCACAAATGCATCAGTCAGCCCTTTGTCCCAAGAAGAATGGAGCATGCTGCAGAGGTGCACTATCCTGGAGCCCTTTCAAGAAGTCAATGTGGAGATTAGTGCAGAAAGGTATGTTATTGCTTAGAGTTGGTCAGCTGTAGCTTTATTATAGCATACTAATAGCACAAAATACCTGATGAATTATTAATGTTTGAGACCATTTTATTGTATAATATAAATGTATATAGATACAGTTTACCAGTAAAACATAGTATGTAGTGTCATTGTCAGTTACACTTTATAATTGTCAAGATTCAAGATCAACTTTATTGTTCCAAGGATGGAAATTTTCACTTGGACCTTCACCCATGCTGCAGCCGTAAAAAGCCAAGAAACATTCCCAGATGATACTGACAATGTTAGTACATAAAAAGGTGCCCAAGTGCATCAAGTAAATTTTATTGTCATTCAACCATATACTGTACAAGTATACGGCATAACGAAATGTCATTCTCCAGTGGGCACAGGGGCCAACACCAAATGTGTTCTGTGTACGATGATACACAGAACATACTACACAACAAAAGCAGAACAAAAGCAGAACATTGACAGTATAAAATTGCAGCAGGATAAAGGGATATTATATAGACATAAATGTAATAAAAGGCGTAGAAATATGAAAGCTAATACTGTAGATAATTAGTAAAGTAGTAAAGTAAAAAAAAAGTGCAAGCACATACTACACAGAACACATGCAGAGCAATGTTGACAGCATAAAATAGAAGCAGGATAAAAGGGATAAAATATAAATATAATAAAAGGTGCAGAAATATGAAAACTAGAGATTATTAATAAAGTGCAGTTAATAAAAGTGAAAGCACATACTACAGAGTACAAGCAGAACAACTGACAGAATAGCAGCAGGATAAAATAATAATATATGAATATAATAAAAGGCTTAGAAAATATGAAAACTAGAGTTTAATTAATAAAGTGCAGTTACTATACTGTAAGTCCAATATCATACTGTTCATGTTGGGGATGGAGATGATTCCGTGCGTGTGTGTGAAGGGGGGGCTGCGTGTGTGCGGGTTCACCATATGGTAGTTATTCTTCCTGCAACATCTCGCCCTACCTCGTGGTGATGGCAGCAACGTATGCGCGCCAAGTAACTGAATATGACTATGACTGTGTATAGGACTGTTAAAGGGCAATGCTCGTTTTTGACAACCTGGACCTTATTTACGACATATTATAAGAAGTTTGACTCACCGAGATCACTTTTGTGTAGTTCGGAGGCCTGTAGAAGAAATTTAAAATCCAGCGCGAGCCAGTATATCCATGTAATGACGGTGATCGGGGCACGAGAATGCAGTTTCTCAAAATCTATTTTCGTCCGCTAAACGGTTGTTTTCATCAATCAGATTGGATGAATCGACAGTTGAGATTCCTCAACGCGAGGCATTGTTGTGGTTTTCAAATACGGGGTCTTTAGCCTCTGTAATATGATCTTTACACGCCTTTCCCCACTTGCTCCAGCACACATGCGCACAGGCCAGCGCGCAGACTGGCTATTCTCCGGCTCACATTCTCTGCGCTACGATCGGATTGTTGCTGACGAATGACGACGACAATATTCTCGGCACCAACAACGATCGTAGCGCAGAGAATGTGAGCCAGTCTGCGCGCTGGCCTGTGCGCATGCGTGCTGGAGCAAGTGGGGAAAGGCGTGTAAAGATCATATTACAGAGGCTAAAGACCCCGTATTTGAAAACCACAACAATGCCTCGCGTTGAGGAATCTCAACTGTCGATTCATCCAATCTGATTGATGAAAACAACCGTTTAGCGGCCGAAAATAGATTGAGAAACTGCATTCTCGGTGCCCCGATCACCGTCATTACATGGATATACTGGCTCGCGCTGGATTTTAAATTTCTTCTACAGGCCTCCGAACTACACAAAAGTGATCTCGGTGAGTCAAACTTCTTATAATATGTCGTAAATAAGGTCCAGGTTGTCAAAAACGAGCATTGCCCTTTAAGACTGTTGACTGTATGACTGTGTATAGGACTGTTAGTGCCTCATTTTACTCACTTGAACTGTTTAATGAAAATAAAATATATATATATATCTTGGTTTGTTGTGTGTCCAGCAGGTTTTCATGTGCATCTTGTTGTTGTTCGGCCACCCTGAGGTGCTTCCCCCTCTAGGAGCGTCATCGCCCGGCTCACCTGCGCCTCCTTCCACCTCGGCACGCGTGCTGAGAGCGTAGCGGCGGCTCGTTAGTAATAAACACACCTGTGCTCCTGCGTCTCTCCCTGAGACAAACGAGGGGCAGGCCCAGCGCGTGCATTTCTGCCGCTCTAGGCGAAACACAATTATGCCGCCCCTCTATTTGCGAATACCAGCAATAACGCACAGCATAAGGAAACAACAGTAACCAAAGTCTAGTTTATTGCAACGCACAGTGTCAACATTATAAGGAAAAGCATGACGTGCATAACGACATGCAATAAGCGAGAATAGGATAGGATTAGAATTATTATTGCCTATTGTTGTGAATCTTTGGAGTGAACTGGGCTTTAGAACAGCAGGTTACCTATTATTCTTCAATGATAGGCCTAATGTCTAATTTACATAGCCTACATTTGATTGTTGTTATATGCTATTAGGCTACTGTAGTTGTAGGCTATAATAGTTCGTTTCTGTACGCTATTCTATGTGCTGAAAAATAACTGGCCAGTATATGCCAATAGCCTACAGTCTGGAGTGGTCCGAACTGACCTCTAAAACTGCGCTGCTGCTGTCGTTGCTGCTCTCCGCTCAACGTGCTTCGCGAACGGTTACTTCCCAGGACTGTATCACTCCCTCCAGGAAATACACCTCACCATGGCTCTTGTACTTTGTCTTCATCAAATCCACCGTAGAACTATAGAATCGGCTCACAGAAACCGGCCAGTTAAAGCCAGACCGGCCGGTCGCAGATTGGGCTAATTTTAGTCAAATTGGCCGGTTTTGAATCGGCCACCGATCGATCGGTCCATCTCTACTTGACCCACAGTCTTTGCCAGTAGGTGCATGGAAATTGCCCAGAGGTCACTGTACTGGGCAACATCAGCTCTGACCCGAGCGGGCGGAGTCTCGCCACCACACCACTATGCATGCTATGTACTCCACAACTCAGCCCCTGAGCGGGCTAGAGACACATGGTGTCTACAGACCAAGGATGTGAAAACCACAGCAAGCCCTCGCTCTATGGAAGCACAATTAGCGATTCATAAAAATAGATTGATGAAAACAACCGTTTCGCGGCAGAAAATACATTTTTTAGAAGCTGCATTCTCGGTGCCCCATCCGCTGCCATTACATGGATATACTTGGCTCGCACTAGATTTTAAATTTCTTCTACAGGCCTCCGAATTACACCAAAGTTCTCAGTGAGTCAAACGTCTTATAATATGCCATAAATAAGGTCCAGCTTGAGAAGCTATGTAACGACCGAACAGGTGAACTTCCATCCATGAGACACCTGATTTGCAAATGTGTGGTGTTAAAGGATTCTATTTTTGTTGAATTTGGAGACACCACGTGTAATATTAGTTGTGTTGAGCTATTTCAATTATTCTTGTTCGATTTGTTTATTGCAAACAGCTGAAAGTTTGTACATTTTGCCAATACGCCTAATTTGCAATGGGGGTTGAATGATTTTGATTGTAACTGTTGGCTACTGTATGTATGGCAGTATTTTATAAGAATTATCAGGGATCACACATCATACATCTCCCCATAGCAAGTGATCCAATACAGTGCAATGAGTAGTAGTGTTGCACGATATACCGGTACCAGCGGTCTACCGCGGTGCCAAAACGTCACGGTGCCAACTATACTATAAGCTCTATACAACGGTACTACTGTGGAATACGGTACTACCGTTGAACACGGCAGGGGGACAATGTTACCTCTGTTCCCAAATTCACTGGTTTCTGCTAATGAGAAGACTGGCTCGCGACACCGTTGTGCAGCTCCCAATTTGTTGACTCGCGCACACATCTCCACAGTCACTGGCTCGCAACACCGTTGTGACAGCTCCCAATGTGTTGGCTCGCACACACATGCAACTCCGCAGTCACAATATTGACGTTATCTGTATGCCTGGGCGCAAGCCAGTCTTGTTCTCAGTAGGCTATCGTAATGTCAGAAGCGTTCCCTAGCTCCGAGTCCGTACCATCAAATGTAACATTATTGTAGAAACTCAAAGTTTAATATGGAACTATTTTGGTTTTAAACCATATAAACAAGGAAAAGCGATAGATGATGGCCGTCCGTTGTGCAGGTGATGCAGCAATGCCGTACAGGCAAAAGGAGGCAACACATCAAACTTAATAAAGCATCTACAATCTCGTCATCCAGACCTTGCACTGGAATACAGACGAGCTACTGAGGTTAGTATGACTATTTGTTATAACTAGCAGTGTTCTTGCCATTAGCTAATATTACAAAAATTAATGAATAAACCTCTTGGCTAAAGCGCCAGCTGGCTAGCTAATGAAGTAACGTTAGCCTACCTGCTGTCATGTCGTCATGCACAGCTGTTGAATGAAATTTGCCGTCCTCTCATTCCAACTCCAAACTCCTTAAAATAATGTGAGCTAGATTATGTAGGTTGAGACGAATCCAATGATAATCCAATGATATCCACCTCTTGACATTTGGTCATTTGATCTGGTTAATAAGACTTAAACTAAAGTGAAAGCTAGATAAAGCATGTTGATGTCACTGCTATCAACCAAAACCCAGTGGCTCTCCGCTGACCTTTACTGGTGGTTGGTGATACTACACTTGTGTATACATGGCGGATTCTGTTGTTAGATATGCATTTTAAATATTTAATATTAATAATTAATAATATGCATGATATATTTTTACTTACCTGTAGAGTTACAATGTAATGCGTTAAATGCATGTTATTCATGCACCACTCATATAAAGTGATTATACTGTACTGTAATGAACTGTACATTGCACGTTCATAAAAATAAAATAAATTTAAATGCTGCGGTATCGTGATACTACTTGGTATCGTGATACTTTGGCTGGTATAGTATCGCAGGTCAAATATTGGTATCGTGACAACACTAATGAGTAGTATATGCATATTGAGAATCCAAGTCCTTGACGGCACATGAAATGACATGGAAATCGCCTTTTTAATACTACATCACAGAACCTGGTATTTCTATGCACTGGAAGTGTTCCACTGTACCAAATTCAAATGAAATCTCACTAGTAGTAATAACAACAATAATCCGCAAGGCAATATCTTTTTTTGCATATGTAAAGGCGATTGCATTTTCAGATGACCTACATTGTCTACTTGCGCGAAGTTGTCCCCTTCACAACACTGCAAGTCCAGGGTGACCAGACCATGGGATTGCAGACGCAGAACTACAAACCTGTGTTTGAGAGAGAGAGAAAGAGAGCGGGGAGAGAATCAATATCAAATTCTGTCATTGCACATTGTACTGTTTGACCATTGGTAGAATTGTTCTCTTGAGGGAAATGGGTTAACCAGACCATTTCCCTGTTCCCATCCCCATTACCAGCCTGTCTGAGGTGTGACAAACTCATTTTTGAAGGGGGATTTCTCATCTAGCTGATTCTAGATCTACCAACATTCAAATAGTTCAGCTATTGTCAGATTTTAAAGTTTACAATCTGCACTTTCATAATCTGTAAAAAACTGAAAATTGACATTGCTTGACATGTGGAAATTAACACGAGCTCCTGTCACAAATGTAGCTTACCACAACTATATCTGCCTCATTAAAAACTAGTTGAAATATTCATCTGGAATTCCTCCCTCTTGTGATTCTGCTGGAGAGTCAGAATTCGGCATTCAAAGAAAATATTTGTAAACATAAAACGAGTGAAAAGCAAACATTTCATTTGGAAGCACATCTCCAGGTGACATGAAGAGGGTCGATGTCGGAACCGCATAGTCTGAAAGATGGAAAGACTACGGGGTTTCCATTAGAGTCTGTCCTGAGTCCTCTCCTTTTTCCCTCTACATCTCTGCGCCGTCATTCACAACATCAACAAGCTTTCATAGCTTCTCTCGCCTCGCAAAGCAGTGGATACTCGCTCAGCAAAGCTGCGCGCGCCTGTAGTCGTGTGTGTGTGTGTGGCACATATGTATGGGGGCTGTACTTAGGGTTTGTTTTTTAAGGGTCTGGGGAGGTTGGGATGTGGGTATAGGGATGAGTGAAATCTTTGCTACATAACTTTTTTTGTATTCCTTCTATGTATGTAACTTTCCTACTGTGTACCATTTGCCCCACTATTTTAAGACTATATTTATTTGCCCAAGGACTGCGGGTGGAAATTAGCTGTTTAGCTATAACCTTGTACAGTGCATCTCTCCCCTCTCCCTATTCTATAGGGTAAATGTCTACTGTACCTTGTCCCCGTCTTAAAAATAAATAAAATCAATCAATCAATTCGCTCGCATGGTTATTTATTCAGCTATTGCACTGCACACTTTCAGGAGCTGTTAAATGAAAATAAATAATGCCACATACTGTAGCCTAGCTCTATAGAGCTCAAGATCAAACGTAAAAAAGTGCATTCAACAAACGCTGAGAACAGAAAGTTCCCATTTTCCTGGTCACCTCAACATGTTAGTCATTAAAACAATAAGTGCACGTCTCTGTGCATGATGTCACCAAGATGACATTTGAAAACACAAAATTAAAGTGACCATTTTTGTACCATTTTGTTCAGACTAGGTTCCTTGCCAAAAACACAACCTTATCAACGGTGTCTGGTTTGAGAGATCTAGAACTATATTCCCACTGGTACTAAATACCCTTTCCGAAGGGGAACTGGTGGCGGGCACACAGATACTTGTAGAGCTCAAGATCAAACATAAAAGGTGCATTCAACAAGCCCTGAGAAAGACATTTCAAGCCAGTCATTTCAAAACAGAAAGTTCACATTTTCCTGGTCACCACAACATTTCAAAACGTATATTATTTTATTTTATTCATTAAATGAAAAAAAATCTCTACTTTGTAAAATAATAAGCTTGGGATGGTACAATTATAAGCTGAAAGTGTCTGCTGTGCTCCACTAGTCGGATCAGTAGCCTGGCACCCGCACCCGAATCTGAATAGCAATTCAATCTGCCTTCACTCTTTCTGCACGCGCAACAGAGTGGGTCGCAGCCTCGCAGCACAGAGCAACGGTGTTCACGTTATGGCATGACGAGCTCCAGAGTTTACAGACTGACTCTGATGTTATAAGTTTCCCCAGCTATTAACATTGGTGTAAATCCAAAATATTACCGAATAGGTGCTTTTGCTTTTGGAAATCCTCTGCCACCGTCTAGAGTAACCAACTGAGCAGCCCTCAGTCCTATCAATTTCCTGAAAATAAGAGCCGGCACACAGAGCAGTATCGTTCATGACTGACCCATCACTACTCTCGCCCCAACTCTTGCCCGAGGGAAGACGGCTGGCGGTGGTTTGGCTGGCGGTGGTTTGGCTAATTGGCGAATTGATTCATCAGCAGCATGGGATCCATTGTCTGTCGGTGAGAAAGAGCGAGAAAAGCTTGCGGCTGCGGCTGAAAACTAACATGACAAACTATACTCGAATATTCCCGACAGCGATAGTCATTTACTACATCGAGCAGAGACTAAGCTGTGATATATCGCGTATATTCGATGTATCGCCCAGTCCTAGTACACACCTCATCGTATATTCTATTATATGGTTTAGTTTGTCTCTGTTGTTACTTGATTATACATTTTTGGTTAATAAATCTTTCTCATATTCAAACTGTGATGCGTCTCCCTCGTTGTGGCCATCTGAGCCAGGTCATGATAAGTGGGGGCTCGTCTAGGATTTTGGTTTGGTACGGTTAGAACTTAGATTTGTTTGGTGTTTGGTTAAGAGTGTGTTTGGTACCTATTGGGATTGCGCAGATGATTGGATCCAGCCGAGCGCTGGCGGATTGGTGCTGCATCCTGTATAGGGCTTTTTGGTTATTGGTTTTAGCTCTGGTTTTGGGAGATGCATCATCTATATAACTCAACTTACAAGTTAAAAACTAGGTTGGAAAGGTAAAAGGAAAACCAATTTTCTTACTGAAACCAAGACCGTCAGAGCAATACGGCGGTCTTTACAGGGTTTTTCCTGGCTCAGAATCTGGTGGAGGTGGTACCTTAAGCGGGGGGTCTGGGCATCCTCCCCCAGGTAATGTTGGGCATCAAAATCTTAATTTCCTGCATTCTGGTGAACTTTCTATGCTCTGATGTGTGCTGGATTAGCTTGTCTGCCTAACTATATTAGCCTCCATTATCCCATTTTGTTGTGTTTATTTATTTTTAAATAACAAACAGCCTAGAACATTTGTGAGGGAACATCAAGGCACTGTCAAGCCAAACGTGTACTAGTGTAGGCTACACAATAGACCAGCGGTTTTATATCAATGGATGGAGAAGAGGCTCCATACTCGCATAGAGAAAGCATTGTTCGATAACCTGAGATTGATAAACTTAAAAATTAATTAAGTCAAGAGCTTTGTCCCAGTCCAAACCCTGTGTTTCTGCGACCCTTTCAAGTCAAGATATGGCTGAAAGGCGTTCAAGTCATGGGAGGGAAAACTCGTTTTCACCACTAATGCAAACACTGCACGTGAATGTGTATCTAGTGAATCGGAACAATTATGTGCATTCGCACAAATTTTATTTCGAGGTCACAGATTATACAACAAACAAAGAAAATAGTACCTACTACACAAAATGTGTACAGGTTGGCAGGTCTTAGTGTTTGTTTTTTGTCGAGAGCTGGAGGCGGCACTCAATTTGACGGAGGCTACCACCTCAAAATTCTCTATGCAGGAAAATCCCTGCTTTAATAATTTTTCCGCGGAGCCCGTTTCGTACCTGGTTTCGGTACCCATCCCTAGGGGGGGCAGTGTTTCCCACAGGATTTTGGGCAGCTATGGGAGGTAGACCCCCAACCCTGTAGGGGGGTCCGGCAGCATGCCCCCCCGGGAGAATAAATTAACAATGTAAAATAATTAACGCATCAATTTGGCACACTTTGAGAGCAAGATCAAGAAGCCATACATGGTGTAGCAATCATCGGACCACATTTGGTTATGAAAGGGGATGGCAAAGAAGTAGTCAAACACAAATCAAGGTAAACGAGACAGGACTTTAATAAATAAAAATCACTATTAAATAACATCCAGTGTTGTGCCCAGTCTTTTTTAATGAAAATACAGGTAACACCCTGACAAACAACTCAATGTGCCAAAGACCACATTTCCATCTACTGTACAAAAGATTATTTAATGCAACATACTGCAGGGCATGAGCCCTTAAAAAAATGCCAGTTCTGAAAAAGAAATCTGGGGGAAAAATGTGCCAATGGAAGCTGAAGTGACTGCAATTGCTAAAAAGAGCCAGCTGACCATCATCTAATAGAGATCCCTCAGAGATGGCAATCATGCAGTCTGAACGAAGCTTCCCCTCTGACACCAACTGCTGCCACACACCAGGGCAGAGGGCCTGGACATCTCACTGGTCTAATATATTGTGTATTTTATGGCCAAGTGAAAAGATCTCACTCCAAACTTTTGGTCAAACTTGGTAGCCCTGAAAAACATACAGGAAAACTACAGTAGCCTAGGCAACTGATGTTTTTTAACATGTCACCGAAGGCCAATAATTTGACAGCGAGCGAATAAGAGGGCAATATTTAGGTCGAAACAACCAAGCTTTTATGGACACAATAAAATAACTACAGAGCCATTATATGACAACAATGGCCAAGCACCACGAAGAGGAATGACAGAACGATAAAATACACCCCCTTAGGGCGCAGCACTCTATAGCCTACTCCCCTACTTAACTAATCAATGTTTAGGCCACTACTAGCCTACTAGGCTACTAGGCCTATTAGTCCACCGCTCCAGGAAGCAAAGTTCACGCTCTCGAGTGCTGATTAAATCTAGGGATGCGCATTGAAAACCGGTTCTTGTTGAGAACCGGTTCCCAGTGAATCGATTCCTTGGAATCGTTAACCAAAATCCTTAAAGTCCAGGTTAACCCAGTTCAAATTTTTGTTATGAGCTTCACACACCACAGGAAAACATGTCATTAACCACCCAGCCAAATCTGAGTGATTAAAAATGTCGCTAAGTATATAAAATAAGGCTTCAAAATCGGTTAAAAATCAGCAGCATTCTCTGGTCTGAGACTGTGGGGGCGTGTCTGCTGAAGGCTCCGAAGCCACACCCAATTGCGTGGGGAGGGGGTGTGGAGGGAAGAACCTGTCAAACCGTTCTCTGGTCTGCATATTGTCACACTGGCACGCCGTCTCTTTTGTGGTAGGAAGGCACAGCTTTGTGAAAACAGAGAGGAGTTGAAATTACACTTGTCTAATGAGTCAAACGCACAGATGCTTCCTCCTAACCTACCTCCTGACAAACAACACAGGTAAAACTGTAGCTACTCTATACCAACGCGCCAGTGTTACTGCCCTTACATGCAAAATACAAAAACAGGCAACGAGGAATGTATGAGTCTGTCCCTATTTTCTCCCTGCCACCTCCGGACCCATTCCTATCCCTCCCAGGCGATCCTGTCGTCCCTTGGGATCAATGGAAAAAGTTGTTTAAAATGTACCTTTTAGTCACTGTCTTGAACAGCGCTGATAGCGCGAAGAAGCGTACACTACCGGAGTTGATAATCGGGACAGACTCATCCACTCTCGTTGGCAATGTTATGTGTGAGAATAACGAGCACTCGGCTTCAACTTTCCCGCAACATATCCAACAGAACTGGAATGTTCAGCCAGTAGCCGCCGAGCACCGCTTCACTGGGAGAGGGTGCGTCTTTCTCCAGCTGCAGCTGGTCTACCTAACCATCCCCCTCGCTCCCGCCTCCCGGTCTCCCGCTGGAGAAATATACTGTAACCACTACCGGTGAACCCATACGCACATCAGGTGCCACAAATATGGCAGGCAGTTTCTGTATAGTTAACGCTTATAGTCATAATATATCATCCGTAACGTTATTTGGTGGGTGGTCGCCTGGTCGGTGCTGCTAGCTATGTTAGCTAGACTAAGGTTATATACACACTCCCATCTGCAACAAGCTACATAGCTAATGTTAGCTATAATTCCTCCTAAGATTACATATAATTCATCATAGCATTACCAAATAAATGTCAAGACACGTTTTGTAGATTAACGTAGCAGTGTATTTTCCTATTGCTTACGTTACCTAGCTAACGTTATAACGTTAATTAGCTATAAGCACACAAGGCAGCGGTGTCGGCACCAAAGGTTGATGCGACAGGAGGAGAATGGAGGCCGGGGAGGGAGATGGTTGGCTCCGCCGAATTCACCAGGACCAGTCGTGAGTCCGTGAAACCCAAAAGCCTCATATTATAATTGCAGAAGCTTTCGGGAGTGAAATGTTTGCTGCAGAGGCGGGCGCTAGCGGTGACAGACTCCTCTGTAACACCATGGCTCTTCAAAAATGCTAACCATTTGCTTCTCATTTCAGCTTTACTCGGGAGTGAAAGAAGGAGACCTTATCATCCCATTCCTGCTGGCATCCAGGAAGGATGCATTTTCGTTTAGTTCTATGCATAGGCATTGCTGACTAAGAAAAACTAGCTAATTCTAGACTGTTGGTTAAAACTAGCTAATTCTAGACTCAAGATTGAGCAGGAGAACCGAAGATTCAAATCCGTTCTAGCTTTATATAGTGTTAGGGCGGGGATATGCTAAGAACACCGCTCTACGTCATCCGGTACCGTTTTAAACCCGCCCAGAAAATCCAGAAATCAAAACTGGTCAAAAACACAAAACTGGTCTAACTTCACAATTCAGTACTACGCATGGTTCATCCCATTTTTACATGTTATCAGCAATGCATCACTAACACATAGAATGTGTTTTCAAGCAAATCTCTGATTTTGGTTAACTGGGACTTTAACGATTCCGCTATCGATTCCTGCCGTTGCTGCGCATGTGCGATGACGTCGCACGCACGATGCCTGGTTTTGTTTTATTAGACCGCGGTAGAAGAGGCCAGCAACATGTCGTCTAGGCATAAACGTTCGAAAGTGTGGTTACATTTCACGTGACAAGATGACAACACGGCCACTTGCAATGCTTGCAAAAAACTTATATCAAAGGGGGGAATACTACAAATATGCAAAAACATTTGGCCACACAGCATGCGATAACTTTGCAGGAATGTCACGTTTTTGATGCGCTCCAGAGTGACGACAGCAGCGCAGCTAACGTTAGTGTAGTCGAAGGTAAACTCCTCCAGAGTCCCTGCCTATTGTGTTAGTGCCATTTGTTTAATTGTATAAACCAGCTTTCACTATATGAATAATTTCCATTTCCATCCATGTAATTTAGATGATGACGTCAGGCTCGTGGGAGTCGGTCTGGGTCAGAGGCTACTTCTTGTAGAAGTAGTAGAATTGTTAATTCTCCATACAGTTGATGGTTGCAGACCTACTCAGTTCCATCTGGACTTCACTTGATTGTATTTGTTGCCAGTTGCTGCTGCTAGTTTTTTTTTTGTCAGCTCAGCTCATATACCCTTTTTAAATAGAAGGAGCATTGTAATTTCTACTAGTAACATGTTAGACTGTTATTGGATTTAAAATTCAACAGAATAATTCATGTTTTATTTATATTTTTCTATAGAAAAAAAATACTGATTTGTTTGTCAGTTTTATTTTTAGTTCAAGGTGAATACACCTAAAAAAAAAAAACAGCACTGTAATTGGCATGTTCAAAGTATATACAGTATAAAAGAAAAATCATGTTAATAAACCTGTTTGTACTCTTTTGCCCAGAGAATCGATAAGAGAATCGATAAGGAATCGGATCAATAAGCAGAATCGAAAATGGAATCGGAATCACTAAAATCTTATCAATATCCATCCCTAATTAAATCTAGGCAAAGCAAAACGCACAGCCATAACTGGTAATTTCAATGTAAGCACTTCAAGAACTGGCTTAACCTACGCCCACTTTTAAGCATTTTGACAAATTACAGATTAGGTTACATTTCGACTGATTACATTTTTTGCGGTTTTGTATGTGTGGGATAATTTGATTGGTTGGTTTTTTATTTGGTCTTGATTACCGAAAACCAGAATCCTTTTACCTGGTCTACAATGACTGTGTGACTGAATGACAAGCTAGTAAGACCGGTGTCAACGGACCGTAATGTGGGCTGTGTTTCCATGAGGACTGTAGGGGGCGACGGAGCACTACCAAAACGCTAAACTCAGATGAAAATGAAGCGATATGGCAGAATACAAGACGCATTTAAGTCAAAAACGCTAACCCTAACCCAAGCCAGGCTTACCCTGGTTTATAGGAGCAATCACCACTGTTGATAACCTAAATTTTGCAGCTTTGGCGGGACAAATTCATCCATGGCGGGCCGCCATGGATGAATTAACGTATGGGAAACACTGGGGGGGTAAAGTAATGTTAGCTCAGCATTGTTGACGCTAATCCAACTGAAGCTTAATTCAGAACAAAAATAAAGGCAAACGTCAAATCTGTCTGGGACCCAGAGTGGTTGAAGAACCAATATGCCATGCTTAAGTAAGATCATATGCTTGCTTACCTGCCATTCTTGCCAATGAAGGTAGCAAGGTATCCGTGTCCCTTAGTGTCATGCGCAGTCTGTGTCATTTCCTGCTCTTGGAATATGGACTGCAGCCCATGCACCGTGGAAGCGAAGTCAGCTAAAACCAAAAAAATTGAAAATAGGATTAAAATAAGAGTAGAATGACACCAGGACCCTGTGGTAATTTGTATATGATCAATGCTCTCTCAGTATAGGGTAAACGTCCCTATTAAGCCCACTTGCAACTTCTGAGTCAAATTTTTAAAAACTGCATTATCATTGTGTGCATCGTTTCTTCCAATGAAGATGCTTCTAACCTACTGTACATGCCAGTTTTTTTGTAAGCCAATCAGATTTGCTGATCTTGAATTATGAAGCACATTTCTTGACATGTGCCTGCTGAGTTGAGAAGTGGCCAAAAAAAGCTTTGGTCCTATAGGTACCCTGAGCAGGGCTCGAGCTTAAGGACGTCCAGTCGTCCTGGGGCCAATGAAAATAGGATCGGGGAGGATATAAAATAATTTGGGGCCGAATTTAGGATGAGTTGGGGAAAAAAAAATAGCATTAGGGATGTCATCGGTGAACAGACGAGAATATTTTGAGCATGTTGCGCATGTCGGTTAAGAATAGTTGGCAACACATTTCATCATCAATTCGTTGGGTCTATGTTGAACTGTGTATTTGAAATGGTTTCGATGCTGCGCTTTCTCGCTCCAACTCTCCGCCAGCCAGTTGAAACACACACGTGCACTGCAGTGCCCACATAGATCATCCTCTCCTCTCTCTCTCAATTCAATTCACTCACGTCACACTTCTCCTCGATCCGCTCGAAGCACACTGTACAAGTAGTTTAACTATTTAACTTGCATTTTGCACCTAAAATAAATCCATGCAAATTGAATCAAACTAGTCAAAGTTTAGCGCACCCGTATACAAAACTAGAAGTGCCACAACATTTTTATTTTATTACAAGTCCTGACAGCAACCTGCAACACGCAGAACTCGTGATGACGCGCAATGACAGCTCAGCTGCCCTCACTCAAAAACGACTGCAGACACCGAATGCCCCTGCCACTAACGTTAACAAAATGAAGAAAATTAAGCCCATTCAATCATATTTTGCCCGGCAAAGTGGGAACCAAGGAGAGAGAGGAATTCGGTGAGGACCGGGGGGAGTCAAATGAACTGTCACTCAAAAACCGTCGTTTACACAAAGTTCTATTGATTCGATTAGATTCAACATTGCACCGTAGCCTACCAGTAACTTGGATCCACATCAAAACGCAATGAAATGCCGTTGACATCGTAAAAAGCGATTTTTCTCTGAAAGGGCATTGTGTTGCCTCTGTGTATGAAATGTGCTATAAAAATAAAGTTTGATTTGATTTGACTAAAGTATTGGGACACACCTCTCAATCATTGAATTCAGGTGTCTCAGTCCCATTGCACCTGGGTACGCCATTCACATTGTGCTTCAGCTGTTATGTCAGCGTACTTCAGGTTTTTTCGTTCATACGCTTCACTAACTGAAGCCTACCATGGTACTATTAGTTCCACAATGAACAGAGACTTCTGCTTAGTTGACCACAGAATCAGATCTCGGGTAGAAACTTAAGTTGCTGGTCTAAATCCACTTGCATATTCCAGTCCCGTGCAGCAGCCAAGAGGGTCCATTCCACTCTTGCAGCTGATTTCACTGGACGTTGCCCTATCCTGTCCTACTACATCTCCATGCCTGAGCAGATTTTGCTTGCTCTACGGCCTCAGACGGAGTTCACTTCCTCCCAGTTGCCAGTCTGGGAGTAGCTGCTGGTATGACCGCATCTTTAGACTCAGTCAGGGTCATGTTCCGCCTCATTTTGCCACACTTGTGCAAAATGTGAGGCTAGAAACAGGCAGTTGCAGAGCACCCGTGTCCATACAAGCCAATATTGCTGAGGCAACTCGGGAGTCCAAGCCACTTCTTGATGTATGAACCAACTGTCCTCTCCAACTTCTCAGCTTTGTAGATGGGGATGTCGTAGACTGTTAAGAGGCCACATCAGACAGGGGAGAGATAATGGTCTGGGGTTGTTTTTCTGGGGTTGGTGTAGGCCCCTTAGTTCCAGTGAAGGGAAATGTTAATGCTTCAGCTTACCAAGGCATTTTGGACAATTCTATGCTTCCAACTTTGTGGGAACAGTTTGGGGAAGGCCCTTTTCTGTTCCTTTTCTGTTCCAGCATGACTGTGCCCCAGTGCACAGGACCATAAAGGCATGGTTGGGTGAGGTTGGTGTGGAAGAACTTGACTGGCCCGCACAGAGCCCTGACCTCAACCCCATCGAACACCTTTGGGATGAACAAGAACGGAGATTGCAAGCTAGGCCCTCTCGTCTAAAATCAGTGTCTGCCCTCACAAATGCTCTTCTGGATGAATGGACAAAAATTCCCAAAGACACTCAAATCTTGTAGAAAGCCTTCCCAGATGAGTGGAAGCTGTTAAAGCTGCAAAGTGGGGACCAACTCCATATTAATCAGGGATGCACCAAAAATTTTGGTAGCCAAAATTATTGTGCCGAAAATAGCAAAAGGTGCATTTTCGGTTCTTTGGCCGAATCAGTGAAAAAATACATTTTGGTCGAAGAATGGCTCCCATGTAGGACTGGGTTAAAAAAAACGATTAATCGATTCTGAATCAAATGATTCAGAATCGATTCATGAATTCCAAAATCAATCTTTTATTTAATGAATTAATGAAAAAATTAAGGAATGAATAGTTCATTAATTCATCCAATGATTCATTCATTCATTTTTGGAAATCAGTATCAATACCCAGCAGTAGTATTGATGTGTTGCATAACTTGGCAGTCATGTAATTAAATGAAGGTTACAGCTAAAAAAAAAAAAACAGGTTTTAGTAACACTAACCGAATCGATATTGAATCGAATCGAATCAAATTGAATTGTGATAATCGATGCTGAACCTTGTGAATCGGAATCGAATCGATTCTTGAAATTCGAATCGATACCCAGCCCTGCTCCCATGCCTTTTATTTGACCTTTATTTAGGATAACCAGGAAAAGGGGGTTCTCATTGAGATTTAAAAAAAATCTATTTTACAAGAGGGTCCTGGCCAAGACAGGCAGCAGCACAGACACGGTTTCAAAACAAAACATTACAAAATGAACAAGGAAAGGCAGTTTACAACATTCATCATCACTCGAAACATCTGCAGCCAGATGTGGTTGAGTCAAAGTCATTTAAAAGCGATTTGAAAGCATCCAATGAAATTGCCTTGTAGATCATTCCAGGTGGAAGGGGCTGCATATCTGAAAGCACTTTTTCCTAGATCAGTACGCACTCTAGAGAGAGTTAGCAAGAACAAAACTGAATAAAAGGATCTTAAGAATTTTATGCCAGAGGTGGGAAAATATGTTTTGGGGGATGATTAACATGCATTTGGTGTTGTGGATTTTTTATTTTATCTTGAAGTTTGCTCTTTATTACATTTTTGAAAATTGCAACGTGCAAATGGCACCTGTTTCATAGAATGACTGTTAACTTGGCAACCCGGGTGAGCATAGTGAACCATCAACACAGCGATCACACAGAAGCGCAATGCAGTTGTAGATAGCCAGCTAGCTACCTGACTAGCTAGTTATAAAAATGCATGTCAGAAGCTAGCCACTGCTAGCTAGCTAACGTTAGCTTGCCTATTCTAAGGCTTCCCTGGCTAACTTAGCAACCCGTCTGAAGGCTAACTGGGCTAGTCTAGCTAACTAGGTTGCACTATTTTGAAGACAACCATAGTTAGTTTGCGTTGGTAGCATAATGACGTCAGGCTCATCAGATGAAGCGTTTCAAACACCCCCAAGTTAGCATAACTACCCACGTTGCTTAACTGGCAAATTCGGGTTGCACAAGCTACAATTACAACCACCATGCCGACCATGCTCTAGCTTAGCCACACAGGCGCAAAAGAAAGCAGGAACCACTAACATATCCTTTTTAGCGACGACACGGAAGGTCACACACCGCCTGTCATGGCTGTAACATTATAGCTAACAAACTTAGCTATGGTTGACTAACGTTACACCAATGACTTGGTTACCAAGATAAGCAAGCAATCCATTTGGCAAGACATTTCATGAGATGTGCATCCAACGGAAACAATGCACTAGAAATAGTGATCAAAGATGTATACAGGTATATAGATATACAGGTAACGTTAGACATTGTCTGCGGCGAAAACTGGTAATTCAGTAGCAGTGGCCGCAGGGCACGAGAATCAATTATGCTAGCACTAGCTAGCTCCCATTTCTGTCGTTTACCTGGCACGGAGAGGGTGAAGTCGAGGGTATAATGTCGCAATGCCATGACTGGGTACAGCCGTCAGCCATGCCTGGTGTAGGCAGCCGGTGTGAAAACTGAGGTTGTCTTGGAAGACAGAAAACGTCTCGGGTTTTCAATGCAGCTTGAGTGGGAGGGTCAACTCTTACCATGTAGGGGAGGGTCCGACTATGATTGACGTAGGCTACTACACTCGTGCTCTCTCACTTATAGCCCCCACACACTACACGATGTTCAAACTGTTTGGTCACACATTTAAAATAAAAATAATTTCTCACACATTTAAAGATTATTTTTCCAATGGCCGTAGTTTCTTCTCGTCGGAGTGTTGCTGTCGCAAAGACGTGAGATCAGGCACATTAAGAGACTCGCTTATGTATCTGCCAGTGTCACGTGACCATAACTGCGACGCAGGGTTAACTGGAGGTCAAACCTACTCTAGTACTTAAAATCAATTTAGCAAATCGGGAATAGATTGGTGCATTTTCAACATTACCAACAGGTGAATGAGCCCCATTCATAGTTCAATGACCACCCGGAAGTGGGGTACAAGTGGAGGACCCCTTATGGAAATAAAACATATTCCCCTATACAGTAGGACTCCACTTATCCGAACCCAACGGGACCGAAGGTCGTTCGTATCTCTGAAATGTCCGGATGACTGAAACTTCTGTTAAAATGCATCAATTCAATAAGTGGTAGTTGTTTCATATAGACTCATAATAGACCAATAAATACCCTTAATTACTTGTGAAAATGCATCAAAATTGCAATCAAATAGCCAACTAAACTCATACAGCCTAGCCTATAATAGACCTAAAGTAGCCTATAATAAAATAACCGAATTTCCACTTGAGTGCATGCTTTGATCAAATACAGTAGCCTACTTTATTCTCAAATGAGGCGTACGCTGCATCGATAGGCTAATGTATTCGCAGAACAACATGGTATAGCCTAAAAACAACCCAACATTAGAACAATTAGAGCAAATGATAATCAATAAATAAATAAATGAAATGACAGACAAGTTGTCGTGTCTTAGGCTATTGTAGCCTAAAAGAAAGTCTCTAAAACAACCGATGTAGGCTAACGTGGCCTAGGCTGTAGGCTATTATTTAACAAATACAGTCGGTCTAGTAGGCTAATGCTCACAACACGTCTGTGTTCCTGAATTCCATTAACTGGGAACGAAAAATGACTCGATGCTCCTCTGCTTCAGGTTGCTGACGCGCTTTCTGGCTACCAAGGAATGCAGCTCTCGCGCAGCAGACTCGTTTGCGTTTTGCGCTCGACATTAAAGTAACAAAGAAATGAAACGTGACAGTAGGCTACAGCCTACAGGCAACATGTAGGTCTACATACAGTTCTGTTTTTATTTACAGTAGGGTACAGTACTGTAATGAAAATCCCACCAGTAACCAGATAGCAGGCTAAAAAAAAAAAAAACGTTTTTTAAGCCTGTCCGGTAGACCGGGAGGTTCGGATCTCTGAAGTTCGGATGAGTGGGGTCCTACTGTATATTATCTATCAATATATTATAGTATGTAAAATATATGGAGGAAATATACGATATGATATTGGCGAATATGATAATCAATATATTACAATATATTGAATAATATATAAGGAATTGCCGCTTTTCATATATTGAAGAATATATATATGTGTGTGTGTGTATATAATATTTACTTATAGATCTTAAAGGTATAATATGTAATATGTGGATTATTTCCCCCATCTACTGTCTAAAGATAAGAACTGCAACAACACAACGTATTGGTTGCCAAAATGCTAGAGAATGCTCTGTTTCAGTCATAAGATCACTCCGAGAGGAACATAACGTTACACTAATCAGTAATCACAATCAAGTATTTCAGAGTGCCATGTAATAAGTTACGTTAGATGCTGTAGTGTGGAGATAACGTTAGGTCTGGCTATGGATGTATTAATAGATGTAAGCACTCTATACATCTACTATCTGTTAGTATGCGTGCGCATTCTTGAAACAGTAGCAGAGGAAGACAGACGAAATCGCCATTATTAAGCGACTGGACTTAGGACATCATCAGAAATGCCCGCGTTTGCAGTACACATTTTATATCAGGTAAGTTATTTTGACTACCTGGTTTCACTTGAATGTCTGGTTGAAATGTAGCCCTTCTCAGTCCCGTTGTCGCATTCCGCTCACTCATGCCAGACAACAGTCCTTTGCTGGTCAATTCATTTGCCGTCAAAATAAATCGGTGTCGGCCTAGTTAGGAGAGGCGCTCATATTTATGATTTAAGATAATGTTTATCTGACACTTGTAAATATGAGCGCCTCTCCTAACTAGGCCGACACCAATTTATTTTGACGGCAAAGTGAATGGACCAGCAAAGGACTGTTGTCTGGCATGAGCGAGCGGAATGCGACAACGGGACTGAGAAGGGCTAGTTGAAATGTAGAGTAATATCTGAAGTAAACAGTAACCCATAACCTGACTGCATGCTAAGCTAAAGCTAAGTTCAGGAAATGAAGCCCAGTGATAGCTAGCTAACGTTAGCTAGTGCTAGCTAACACGCAAGCAAGCAACGTCAGCTGACTGGGAAGCTGCTGCTAGTTGTTGTGAGCCCATGAGCTTACTGGCTATCCTGCTCTCATTGTGCTGGATTAGCATTGGAACTGATGTGTCCAGGTGACAAGACCCATCTTTATTTATCAGACATTACCGTCCTACAGTCCCGCACAGAAACAAGCCAGCCAACACACATAAGCCAGGCTTGACCTGGCCTGGTTTTCAAAGATGGCACGGTTCAATAGGGCTTCACTCTTTGGAGCAGTCAGTGAATGGAGTGACCCTATCCAGTTCTATTAATACATCCATGGTAGAATGCGGCAGCTAGGTAGCATCGTACTGGTAGCTGTGGAAAACAATGCAGATTTGCACACACACATCAGACTTGCACTACAAGTTTTTCTTAGTTTTTTGATGTTTTAGTCATGTTCAATGGATAGGTTTAAGGTTTTTTTTTTTTTTTTTTTTTAATCTGTTGGCTCGGATGCCACCAAATAAAGAGGGGGTGGATGTAAGATGTTTAAAGTGGCCACTTGTAGGTGTTTTGGACATTTGGGAGGCCGTTACCACCGTAGTCTTTTTTCTGTTTTGTTTGACCATCTCAGGTAAGCAGTGTAAAATGTGACCTGCAGAATCCATAAAATATCTTTTAAAAGTAAAAATAACCCATCCATGTAATTTGTTAAGGATTTGAACAAAGAGCATAGCCTACTGAACAGAGGCCCACTCCAGTGGGGGAGGAAAGCCAGTCTGTGTCTCAGGACAGTCTCCACCCCCTACTGGCTCAGACAGCTCCACAATACACATCCCAGCCACTGCCCTCCCCTCTGAAATTCAGAATTATTTTATTTTGCAAAGTATATTTGCACATAGCATACTAGTGACTTGGTGTAGTTGGTTCATAGGAAATGAAAATTTTTAAAAGAAAATATAGCTAAGGAAAATATTAGCCTAACAAAATATAACACGATACTATATATAAATATATAGGCTATATCAGAATTTAAAAAAATATAGCACAATAAAAAATATATATAGTAAAATAAACCCTGGTGAATTTCGGTAAGGGAAGAGGAACAAAGCATAGCAACACAACAATTTAAAATAAAATCTAACATTGTTCATGTAACATTCTAGTAATCAGCTGTGACACATTGAGCAAGAGAGCTATATGAACAAGATCTTTCAAGAGCACTGTTGTGATTCATGCTGAATTATCTTTCTACCAAGGATCTAAAAGGTTTCCATAAATTATTCTGATAGCCTATGATGCTTTCTATGAAAAATATGTTCTTAAATGCATCTGAAATATAGATGGGGTCAGTGTGGGATTTCTAATAGGGGGTCAACGTACATTTCAAATACCTAAGGGGCAATCAACATTGACCCAATGTTGGAACTAAACGAATGACGTAGTGTTACCCGCTCTTGTACAGTAGGTGGCGGTATGCACCTTAAAGTTGTTTGCGATCCGCCAGTAAACCCAGAGAAGGAAGAGGCAGAAGAGGAAGAAGTGGAAGCACCATGGCGGCAGTGCACACCCTGCGGGTGTCTGTGAAGTCAGACAGTGGTTCAGACCGCTCAGAATCGGACTCGGAATCAGATTCGGACCGAGATGCTCGGGAATCAGAACCGATGGAGGTTGAGGAAGGCGAGCTGGCGGTGGAAGATATCCCCGTTAATCGGTCCTTGAAGGAACTGTTGCCGGTGAGAGCGGTAGTTTAGCAGGCCTGACTAGCAGAAACCAGACCGCGGACTCGCGTGAACATGCCTGGCTAGAAAAGCACAGATGACTGGCGATCACCAGCGTGCTGTGCCAGGTTGCTTGTTAACTAAACATAGCTAGCCATTTCAAACTAAATCGTTGACTTCAGTGGCTATTGTTGTTTGTCTTAACGTTACCGCGAGGTCATTTTGTTGTCGTAGCTAGCCAGCTAATTATTTAGCTAGCACTAATGTGTCTATGCTTAGCTTAGATAGACTATCTACCATTTAACATAGATACCAGTTGAATGACCTAGCTAGTTATCGTGAGCAAGTTATCCTAGATAATTGTAGCTAAATTGGTTATCAAGCTGCTAGCTAACTTAGTATTTGGGTTCAGGGCTCAGTGATGTTCTTGGTTCACCCGCTGAATCAGATGTACAGTACCAGCTAACCATCAAGAAGCTACAGGTCTAGCAAAGCTGGTCAGCCATACAATGTTGTTAGAATATCAGACACTTGACAGATGACTAGATAACGTTAGCTAGGTTATTCACTCACTCACTCACTCACTCACTCACTCACTCACTCACTCACTCACTCACTCACTCACCCATCCGCCCACCCACTCACTCACTCATAGCTTCTCGAACAACAGTAAGTTCAGTTTTGGTTACAGCTCAGCGGTCATTAGCTAACTACATAACTACACTAACTGTGCTGTAAACTAACTAACTGCATATTTGTTTCCAGGACACAAGCCGGCGGTATGAGAACAAAGCCGGCACATTCATCACTGGAATCGACGTTACCTCAAAGGTATGCAAGCCCATTTACAATAGTAGCAGGTCAAACAGCTTTACTATAATTTAATCTGAGGGTCATTCATAAAAATTGGTAATTCCCTTACTGTAACTGTGTGTGTGTGGTTTGTTAACAGACATACTGTAACTGTGTTTAACAGGAGGCGATTGAGAAGAAGGAGAAGAGAGCAAGGCGGTTCCATTTCCGTGCAGAAGTCAACCTTGCTCAGAGGAATGTAGGACTGGACAGAGAGATAATAAAGAAAGGTTTACTGCACTACTCATCATAGGCTTTTTACCTTCAGGGAAATTCACTATGATTGACAACTGATTTTCTTGTCCTCCTCTCTCCCTGTCTTTTCTACACTGTCTCTTGCACACTCTTATCTCTCTCACAGCCATCCCTAACTTGCGTCTGGAGGCGTTGTATGTGGCAGGTGTTGATGATATGAGCACCCAGGATGTGTTTGGATATTTCAAGGAGTACCCCCCAGCACACATCGAGTGGATTGATGACGCCTCCTGTGAGTACAGTGCATGCATGCACACACACACACACAAGTGCACAGACTCAATGCTCTACGCAAGCACCATGCACAATGTCCCTGACATTGACATGGAGAGTGGTTTAAATAAACTTAAAGGTGCAGTATGCGGTTTGGCTCAGAAGCACTTTCTGTTATATTCTTTTTGCAATTCTCATTACATCCCGAATCATAGCAATCAATAAATAAAGTGCTTTGACACTAAAATGAAATAAATCCATAATCTGTGGAAGTAGTAGGACTGTAATAAATTCATCCAATCATTTTGAGATGCCTTGAACTTGATCTAAGTCTAACAGGAAATCACCGCAATTCATTGTTTTCTACAATACTACAGTAGTGTGTTGTTGATAACTTTGCTTCCCAGGTAATGTGGTGTGGCTTGATGATGTCACTTCTACCCGCGCGCTCATCAACACCAGCCGCATGCCAGATACAGAGCCAATCACCACGGAGACACAACAGCCACCAGCTGAGGAGAACCAGGGTGAGTTGAGTGTGTATGGGGATGGGGGAAGTATGAGATCGGCATGTACCTGATCTCTTTGCTGTATGCTGTTCTGTTTTAGCTCGACGAACTCGGGGCTCTAATGATGATGATGACGACGACGACGATGAGGATGAAGAAGAGGGAGAGGTAGATGAGGAAGAGGAGGAGGTTTCAAAAGAGAAGAACAGTGAGAAGAGTGAGGGGAAGGCTAGCGAAAGCGAGGGGGAGACGGAGAAAGAAACAGAACCTAAGAATACCCAGGTATGTAGGATGAACAACTAAAAGTTTAGTATTTCTGAGTAAAAAAAGTTTGCATGTGTATGTGTCATCTGAACGGGAGTGTTCGTGTTTTGCAGGTGGACCTGTTATCTCAGGCAGAGAGAGAGTCTTTGCTGCGGAACGACCTTCGACCAGCGACCAAAATCTTCAAAGGCAACAAACTCTTCCTGAGGTTCGCCACTCTGGGTGAGGAGGATACACACACCAACACTCACTCTGCACATTGTTTACTTAGCTGCACATATCCCAAGGTCAATTCTGTGGAATGCAAGGGTTTCACAGTCACCCGTTCTTCCTTTCCTATTCAGATGACAAGAAAGAGCTCGGGGCTGCTAGACGAAGCCGATATTACATGAAGTATGGCAACCCGAACTATGGAGGTATGAAGGGCATTCTCAGCAACTCCTGGTAAGAACTTAAACACATAACATACTGCATTTCTGAGTCTGTGCTCAAGGTGGTGAAATGACTGTTCAAATCAAACTTTATTTGTATAGCGACTGTTGGGTCATCCAGGATTCTTCTCAAACAGTTTTATAGTGGTGCTCTGACACTCTGGGGCAGAAGTACTAACATTTGCGCTTCTATTGTGCCGTCGGTGACCGCTCCACTTTATTTCAAGAGAGGCCGTTCTGCTGCAGGTGTTGGGCTGAATTTGATAGTTTGATTGATAGATGCCAGTCCTGATTTCAATAGCAACTAGCCATGAACGAAATGTCCTGCATTTGCTGTGCAACATCAACTGTCCAGTTGTGAAAACGAATTGCCAACAAACTAATTATGCTGGCCAGTTATTTTTCCACTCAACCTCCCTCTGTCCACTGCATCTGGCGCAAACTAACTAGGCTACTGCTGTTTCGCTCATTCTACTAGGCTACTTGCTTCAAAAATTCATTAAACCTACAGTACCACCAGACCGATTTTAAGTGTTGGCCTGGCAATCTGCCCCAAATATTGCAGCCCAGTTAGATAGAGAAACTCAGTTCAAATGTAGACTGACTGTTTGAGAGAGAATTGAATGCTTATGCTGTGTTCACACCGGGCGCGGTGAGAAAATTTGCGCCGCCAAGTTCGCCCCAATCTCGCCGCGGGATCCAATGATTTGCTGCGCGAATCCGCCGCAGAAAGTAAAAAAAATTGAACTTTTGCGAATCCTGGCTGCCACGTCGCCTACTTCGCACGAATTGTATCGACTTTCTATGTAAACTCGCCGCGCGGCCGGAAAAATTTGCACCCGATGTGAACACAGCATTAGGATTTCTTAAGCAAAATCAAAATGCTTCAACTGGGATATATCTAATTGTATAATATGGGATGGAAGTACTGTGTGCCTAGCATGAGCCGTGTATCTACACACACACTGAAATTATAGTTTCAAAACGCTCCAAAAAGCTTCATTTGCGTATTAAAATCACTACAATTTTCTTGTACTTGGTGTCGGATTTTCTCACCTTTTTCACTGCTCTGGAGTTTGCAGGTCTGAAAAGGCGTATAGATATCCCAGTCATGCTATTCACACTATTCTGTATTCATCCCACTCACACAGGAAGAGGCGGTTCCACACAAAAAGAATCCACAGAGATGTCATCAAGAGCAAAAAACCCCTTATTGGAGACAGCATGGGACACACACCACCCTACACACACAGACATTCTGGTAAAAACACAAACACACACACGCACAGATAGTGTTTGAATGCACCTGATGTACAATGTCTCATACTCTGCCTGTCCCTTCTCTCCAGCAGACCTGGTGAACCTGCCAGAGGAGCCCATTGAGGAAGAGGAGGAGGAGGAAGAGGAGAAGGGCGAGGAGGACATGGATTCTGACGACAGGGTAGTGGAGTACCGGGAGAAGGGGGAAAAGGCCGGGGGGGTGCGTGCTGGAGCACCAGTTGCGCTGCGTAGTCGAGGGGGCAGGTCCCCGTCCCCATCCTCTGACTCAGATGAGATGGACTATGACCTGGAATTGAAGATGATCTCAACCCCCTCCCCCAAGAAGAGCATGAAGATGACCATGTACGCTGACGAGGTGGAGACCAACCTGAAGAGCATACGGTGGGTGTAGGTGTGGGTGTGTGTGTGTGTGTGGGGGTGTGTGTGTGTGTGTGTACGTTGATTGTTGAGGAGTTTTGCATTCTATAAATGTAGTCTTCGCTGTGGTGACCTACTGTATAAATTGTGCAGCTCCTGCTTTTGCTTTTGCTTAACAACCTGACCTATTTTATCTATTGATGTTCAGAAACTCTGGAGTTTGGAGTGACAGCGGTTCAAGCAGTGGTGTCCGGAACAGGATTGGCAGCGTAGGATCGGGGGGCGGGACGAAAAGCATGGCAGAGAAAATGACAGATGTAAGACAGCTGTTGGAGGAGAAGAGACAGGGTCTTACTCAGCACAGACCCCGCCCCCCAGTGGCCACGTCTGGAAAGACAGGTCAGTCACATTTGAGACGGACAAAGTAATGGCACAATGCAAAAAATGGGAATACAGAGCTACAATACTAAGGTACTTTGATGTGTTTTTGTTTATATTTATTTAGATGTGAGACAGCGGTTAGGAAAGAGGCCTTGTTCCCCAGAGAGACGACGTTCCACCTCTCCTGTCGCCGTGAGAGACACTCCCCCGACACGGGAACCTGTTACAGATGTGCACAGTCGACTGGGCACGGCCAAACAAGATGCCCGTGGCCTCTACTCTGACACGTCCAAAGACAGAAAAACAAGTAAGACAATGGAACATGAGCAAGTGTGGATTTATCAGTCAAGTCTCTTCCATCTCCTACTGTCTCACATTTGTAATAATTCATTTATCGAATAACTTATAACTCCTTTCCCCTTGTAGATCGGCTGTGGAGCAGACTTGGCCCCTCCCATAAGAATGGACCCAATGATGAGAAGCAATCTACTCAACGAACAGGAGTGACCAGTCCCAGGGTGGGTGAACCCAAGACGGAGGAGGAGGACGACTCCGCACTCCAAAAGGTGTGGGGGGCCATGATCAAACAGAAAGAGCAGCAGTCCCACAAGATGAAGAAGAGTCGCCTGGACAACCTTCCCTCGCTACAGATCGAGATCAACCGTGACAGCAGCAACGGCTCTGACTCCGACTCCTGAGAAAGGGGCCCAGGGTAGAAGACAGAGCAGGGGGGAGGGGCCCAGGGTAGAAGACAGCAGGGGGGAGTGTGCTGAGAGAGCGAGAAGATACAGCCAGAGATTAAACGGGGGGAAGAGGATGAAAGGAAAACGTGAATCGTGAGGGAGGGATGTGCTTTATGCGTGTACTCTATGGCATGCGTTCACCTACTGTAGAACAGTGAAGGTGACTGTCTCCACCCTACCGCTCTCTCTATTCTGCTCCTTCTGGCTGGTCCTGTATGGCTGTGACCTGGTCTTTCATTTGGACATTTAGGAAAGAAACAAGGTACAGACTCTTGAATAGGACACAAAAGATAACTGGCCAGAATAATTGAAAATGGCGATAGAGAGCTATCAGGACACTCATGTTAAATCCCATCTTTTGGATCCACACAAGGGTAAATCTAATCATGTGACATTTCACCTCTGGATATACGCCGAGCGCTGTTCAGTTGTTAAGGATCAATATATCCATGTCTGTTCCCCCTGAGAAGACAGACAGTGCTGATACCAGACAGCGGTCGATGCAAAGCTTTCTTTCTGTGTGGAGCCAGACTGTATTGTACACTGTATTGTATACTGTGTGTGAGTGAAAATGAACAACTATTTGGTTTGTGGCATTTGTTTTCCTCCTCAAAGCTGGGGCCATAGAGAAACCTGTACTCAATGAAATGATTCTCTACTGAAAGGTTTTGTCTAATCTGACTTGGTATTCTGTGTGAATGGCCAGACTGATGTATTATTCCAGAATCATGGAATAGCCTACATTCCCAGACAGGAACTAATTGATTTCATTGTAGCATCACCAGAAATAAAAATGTTTTTGTTAATTGCTTGTATTGTTGTCATGGATTGATTAAACTTTGTCTCGCTGCACAAAATGATGTGATTGGGAGCAGAGGTCTAGTTTCTCATTCGCTGTGGCATACGTCTCCAAAATTAAATCAAATCAAACTTTATTTGTATAGCACATTTCATAGACGGACAACACAATGCGCTTTACAGAGAGCAAAGGGGGGATGGACATGGATCGTACCCCTACATTTTCCAGAGGGAAGCAAAAAAACAGTTACACCCAGGGGCCAAATTCGGTGAGCTGTAAAAAATAATTTCCCTGACCTCTCAATAAGATGATCCAGTAAGCCCCTGGAAAATGTTTAAATCTATTGGCTAGGAACATTAAGAGAGACATAACTATCCCCTATTCCCTCTCGCCCCCCACATTCATCAGCCCCATCAACCCAGACTCCCCCCCCCCCCCCTCAACAGGAGGCCAAACCTCTCCACAGCTGCCCCGCACCCCCACTACAACAGCCTCTCACCATCCTAGAGCAAGACACCTAACCCCAAATTGCTCCCAATGAGCAGGCTAGCACCTTGCATGGCAGCTACCGCCATTGGTGTGTGAATGTGTGTGTGTATGGGTGAATGAGAGGCCATTGTAAAGCGCTTTGAGTGCCGCTAAGGTGGAAAAGCGCTATATAAGTGCAGTCCATTTACCATTTAGAGAAGGATGTGAAGCACCTGTTCAAGACACAGAACCCCTGGAAAGCAGCTGAGCTGGACCCCCTCAATGCTGAAGTATTGTGCTGATCAGCTGTCCCCGGTGTACACTGACATCCTCAACACCTCACTAGAGACATGCCATGTACCGGCCTGCTTCAAGACCTCCACCAGCATATGAATACATGCAGTAGCCCACCTGTACATACACACAGATAAAAGAAAAAAGTGTATTACGCACACTAGTTTATTCACGTTCAGCGGTAAACTGAAATTGAAAACTGAAATTATGTCAAACGTAATGTATTTTTTATTGAAATCACTTGTCTCTTTGGAGCTGGGGGAGGAAGGGAGAACAATGATGCATTGATTTTGTTACAGTGTGTATTAAAGGGCTCCCCACTGAAGGCAAAACAAATTCCGCTCCATTTTTTTTAATTTCGAGGTCCAGCTTCCTCAGTGCCTCTCTTTTGATTTCCGTGTCGATGTCCTGCCCTTTCCTCTGTTGGTACTGGATCTGCACATCTCCCAGCACAGTTTGGCGTCTGCGAGTTCTGTGAAACACATCGATCAGCACAGCTGGACATAATGGGGATGTCCTTCCAGTAATACTCACCATGGTGCCAGGCTGGCTTTCAGTGTGTGCAGCGTCTGGGTCCTGTAATGGAAGTGATATTTTGTGTGGGCACCACATCATGACTTCTCTCACCTATTGTGGACTGAATGAGTACTTCCACAAGCTTGACATGGTACCTCAGGCCTTATAATACCCAGCAAACACACAACGTCAGGGAGACGTTCAGATCATGTCTTAATAACGTCCGTCGGTCCAGAACCCCATTTGTATGCTGGACCCCTCAGTATTCAAACGTCTGGCTTGGACCCCTCTAAGACGTATGTGGACATGCAGAACAGGTTAAATATCTGAACGTCTATAAAAAACTTTAATTCTGGCTCCTAATTGGATGTCTTTGGACGTCCGAAAAAGACATCTAAAAGACGTCTTTTAGACGTGTCTTTGCTCAGTGGGTAGAGGTCAACAAGGTCTCCTCATCATCTGCTGCTGTACTGGTGCCTTCACCCTGCCACATTCAATGGGATTCATATTGAAGCTAGTCGACATGACATGCCAGGCCTATGCCACAGTCAATAGGATTTGTATTGTGGGTTGTCCATACAAGACATGCCAGGGCCTATGCTTTTGATGAATTACTCACCGGATCAGTCTCTTCAGGTGATTGTGGGTCTGCTGCTGGTGTTGTTGGATCCATAAGGGTGATTGTGTTGCGGGACACTGCAAGGCAAGCCAAAGTCAGACAGTTCACATGGCTTCATATGAATGGTTGGTTGTGTCCCATGTGTATTGGTGATGGAGGAATGTACCATGCATGAAAGGGGGGGCATCTTTGGAAGGCATTGTTAACCGTCAGGGCACTTACCAGTCTCCAGGATGCTCTTATACTTGATCTTGACTTTTTGCCTTAAGTTATTTTTAGTCCAGTCATGTTTACTCTGTGTATATTGTAAGAATATAAATTATATGGCCAAGTAAGTTAATCATGGACCATATATATACAATGACATATAAGGTTTTCAAAGACGCAAAAAAATTAAACTAAAATTACACTTCCCTAAAAGGATTTGTGTTCATTAGAGTGTCACCCACTTACATCAGGTATATTCAAGAATAAAGCCAATAATTAATTTTTAATGTGATTAATATGAATGTACTTTTAGCATCAGAAAGAATAACTTCCAGGTCTTCTGTTAATGACAGTGTCGGGTTGTAGGTAAGGGGGAGGTAGAAGGTTCTGTCCTGTAGCTGGCATAGATTGTGTTCCTTCAACTTCGAGAAGAGGGAATAGACAGGTTGCTCTGAACAGAAAAGAAAGCCACTGGATATATAAACTGAAGGCTACGTCGCCTCCAGGTTTCAATGACTCCTTAGATATGGCTGTTTTTCTCTAGTCCCATTATGCCTCCTGTTACACCCTTCTTTTGCTATGATGTTGCACAGTACAATGTAGCCTTATGTATGCTTCTCCTGGTATTCAGTTGTTTGGCCCTGATCTAGGTCATTGTTACTCGCTCTTGATATTTAGCCTGCTGTTGTAGGCCTGCGAATATAATGTTTCTGTTCTCATATATATAATGCAAATATAATGTTTCTGTATCATGTGTTTATCTTGTTTGTAATGTATGATGCTGACCCCTAGGGGTACTCATGACCTACCCATTGTTGCCCTGGATACGTGCCAGATGGAGATGATTGTAGCCTAATTGATTGAGCATGCCTTTTTAAATGCACCTGTTGTGTTTTTATCATTTTACCCTGAATAAGGCCCTTTGGCCGATACATGTTGGTGCTAGCCATTTTATAATAAAGGCTTTTTATAATTAATCGAAGAGCTGCCTTGGACCTGCCTTTTTTCATGCTTCTAAGTTTTTACCCCTTTGGTTTCAAAGAGCACCTTCGGAGTTGATCTTATTACCACTGAACGCTGCTCCCTCGTTTTCATTTATCTAGGAAAATATCTCTCACTTCATCCTTTGAGATTTGTTTTTGTCTCTCCAAGTCAACAAAACACGATTATTGCATTTAACATAAAACACTGGTGTTGTACTGTATGACAATATTTTGTTACCCAGAATGACACATCATTACTGCTCAAAAATATTGATTAAATGTGATTCCTCCAGCAAAAACAATAATGACCATATGAAATATTAATAGTTATCCATAGTCTCTTTTAAACAAACAAAAAAACAGTTGCAGTTGCGGGTTGTAATGTTTTTTTGTGTGTTGTTTTTTTACCGCCGCTGCTGCTGGACAGGCCCGACGACTTACAGTTCTGAGGACTGTACAAAGACAGACCTGAAACACCAGAGTTTGAGGAGATGTGCTTGGCTGATTTTGCCTCTACTTGCAGAATTGTCTATGGCCAACAGACAAAAGGTAAACATGTTTTGCCCCTGCTGAATGAGACAGGATTCGTTCAACCAAAGCATGAACCAAAGCTGTGTCTCATTCAACAACATACATGTACTCATTCATAGTTGATTAGTATCTGACTGAAATGGGCAGGCAATCAGTAAAAATACAGAAAAAAACACGACATACACGTAAGATCTCACATACATGGGAAATATGTTTTATTTGCCATTTGCTGACAGTTGCCATTTTCATAGCAAATATGGTGTACAGTGCCATTAAACCCCAAACATTGGGATCTGATTTCTATAAAAATACAACTTTCCATCCTCCTTTCCTTGGAGAATCATTGATCTGGTAGGACGGCGTTAGTACAGCTGATTAGAAGAGATGTTTTCTGTAATCTGATAGGACAAAAAATAAAAAAGCTGAGTAGAAGAGTTAGATCTGAGATTCTGAGACTTCAAAGAGGGAATGTTAAAAAAGGACAAGACTACACTACAGCTCTACACTAATGCTTTCATACAATAAGAGAAATGAGTCAAGACATAAAAAAGATTGTTTTTATTGTCATATATGTCTTATATCCATTACAGAACACACAAAACTCTTCTTTTACTGTTTTTGTTTTCACATTTGGTTTTTCATGACATTCATGTTTTTGATTGATCACTATTTACATTTTGAAAAGGTAGTCAGAGATCCAGATGGAGTTATTTCTGGGTGTTGGTCGGTGATGGTATGGTATAGTATGGTATGGATGTGCTTATGCGTGTGTGTCTGTGTGTGTGTGTGTGTGTGTTTTTGAGACATCTAGAGAGTTGCAGACCTTCAGCAAACCTTTTAACAGAAACCACGACACAAAATATGAACAAGTTATTAACATAACAATCCATGATGGATATAATCACTTACTTCAGTCCTGCTACCACACTTGCACATAGCTTTCAAGAATACAAACCTCTCTTTCATCCCTCCATCTCACTGCTCTCTATCCTTCAGTCTCTCTCTAGGTGTGTAGCTGTTTGCTGGCAGACTGACAGAGGTCTGAAGTAGTGTACTGCTGAGTGTAAAAGTGTGGTGTGTGGGTGGCTCATTCCAGAACATGTAGGACCAGTGGAGTTTCTGTGGTGCGTTGGGCGGTGTTGATACGTGGCATATAAGTAATAGTGTTTTGTGTATGATATTTGCGTGTATGTGTGCGTTGGGGTGGGGGCTGCAACTTGTGTGTGTGTGTGTGTGTGTGTTTGTGTGTGTGTGTGTGTGTGTGTGTGTGTGTGTGTGTGAGTGAGTGAGTGAGTGAGTGAGTGAGTGAATGTTGTCATTATGTGTCAGGCAGTGCCATTGGTGTACTTGGAGAGTTTATTCTCCAAGTCACAGATTCTCTTCTCCTGAGACAGAACAGTGGCCTTCAGGTTCTGCACCTCCTCTAGCAACCTCTCAACCAACTGAGGCTGGGGGGGAGAGGGGGAGAACAGAGGGAGAGAGAGGGAGTGGGAGTGGGAGTGGAGGAGAGTAAAGGGAAATTGTGGAAAAGAGGTAGGTGAGGAGAAGGTGGAAAAAAGGAGAAAAGAGGGGGAAGACAGGTCAGGGATAGACAGCTACAGGAAAATTAATCAGAAAGACGGAGGAACACTCACACTCAAAAAAGAGTGCTAGTAGAACCATTTGTAGTAGAACCATTTGTAACAGTAGGAGAACCCTCTGTAAAAAGGTTTCAGACAGCGCTTTTCAGGTCAGACAGAACCATTTTGGGTTAGAGGTTCTATAGATAGAGCACTCTTTTTTAGAGTGTACTTGCGTAGAATAGGGTACAAAAGCATAAAGGGTAAGATAAACGCTAACAGATAAAAAATACAGAGATAGAGACAGGTGTATGCCAGAAGTGTAGAGATACAGACAGAGACAGAGGTGTAGAGATACAGACAGACAGAGCTGTAGAGATACAGACAGGCAGAGGTGTAGAGATACAGACAGACAGAGGTGTAGAGATACAGACAGACAGAGATGTAGAGATGTAGACAGACAGAGGTGTAGAGATGTAGACAGGGACAGGTGTGGGACAGAGATGTCCAGGGTCCCAGACTCACCGGCAGACTGTTGCCATCGCAGGACGATATGCTGCGGCGGGTGGTAGGTCGTGAGTCCAGAACATTCTTTTTGGCCACTTTGAGCTCCCGACTCTTGGGGGGCACGTATCCCTCCCTCATGGACACCAGAATGGGGTCCTCATCGTGGCCCTCCAGCCACTCCTCCGGCTCCATGGCCGGATCTGGCCCTGCTGTGTCTGGGTACAGGTCATCCTGGAACAGGTCAGACTGGGGGGGGGGGGGGCAGAGGGGGGCAGGAGGAGGAAAGGAAGAGAGGGTGAGACCCTTCATCTAGCACTGCCCTCGTCTTAACACAGGTGATGTCAGCCTAATGGGATGAGTACCGATGAGTGACTGTGCGGACGGGGACACAAGCACTGCTAGAGGAGCTCACCTTTCTGGGAACGGTCATCATGATGGGCTCACACTTCTTGTCGTGGAGCTTGTATAATCTGTGAGAAGAGAGCCATCAGTCTGACAACTGTGACAACAGAGTGTGTGTGTGTGTGTGTGTGTGTGTGTGTGTGTGTGTGTGTGTGTTAGAGTAGGTGCGTAGGCATGCCTGTGTCCATATCCCACCTGGCGATCTCACACTTGCTGACGTCCACCCCTCTCTTGGGCATGAAGCCCATGCCCCTCTGGGGCTCCTTGCTGCTGAAGGTGCTTAGGTAGTGGACGTACGGAGGCTCCTCTGTGATCTCAAAGTACCGGATACTACTGTCTCCCTACACACACACACACACACACACACACATGCACACACACACGCACACACACACACACACACACACACACTCACGCACACACACACACACACACACACACACACACACACACACACACACACACACACCACAGGAGGGGAGGGTCATGTGTTCCGGCGCCACTCCGTGTGGCTGCCTGTTTAACTTATTTCTGTTTTATAGTTTGTTTTTCTTTTTTCCTTTTGATTGCTATTCTGGAGTAGCAATGTGTCTAGCGTACACCAGAGATGACCTACACGAAGTGGCAGACCACGTACAGTCGCCGAGTGCTGAGGCGAATAGTGCGTAAAAATCACTAAAACTCTGCTGACTCAATAGCTGCAGACTTCCAAACCTCAGCAAAAAGGATCAAAGGGGGGGCCAACTCCAAAATAATGCCTATGAATTGAATTTAGAATGGGATTTCATAAAATTTCCTGTCTGTCTGTCTGTCTGTCTGTCTGTCTGTCTGTCTGTCTGTCTGTCTGTCTGTCTGTCTGTCTGTCTGTCTGTCTGTCTGTCTGTCTGTCTGTCTGTCTGTCTGTCTGTCTGTCTGTCTATCTATCTATCTATCTATCTATCTATCTATCTATCTATCTATCTATCTATCTATCTATCTATCTATCTATCTATCTATCTATCTATCTATCTATCTATCTATCTATCTATCTATCTATCTATCTATCTATCTATCTATCTATCTATCTATCTATCTATCTATCTATCTATCTATCTATCTATCTATCACTTGCTGCCATAACACCTATCTCTAACAGAGGACCTGGCTACAGAATAGTATGTTAAGGTTTGGCCTTGAAGGTGTAAAACTACAGGAGTAATAATAATAAATAGAAAGGGTGTTCAGAGAGCACAGGCCCCTGTGCATGAATGCATTTTGTTGGTGTAACTCAGTTGAAATGGTTATAGTCACACCTCAATGTATATGTAATAGCTTACTACAGGAATCAGGCTAAGAAAATGTAATTCTGTAATAGTGAATGAGAATTAGATATTATTTTGTTTTACATGCATAGAAAGTTAAGGTAATAGTATTTGCTTAAACAGCA